>NC_039258.1:26658022-27010017 GCF_003368295.1 Carassius auratus
TTTTATCCTTATGTCAACAAATGTATCATTGGTGGCTTGACTTCTAATTGGTATGTGGTGAAGTGACTATCATCAGAGTCTGTTCCCTTCTATAATGTACACAGTGGTCTTTTGGTTGTGTTAAAAAGACTTACATGGGGTGCCGTCAAGAAGAACACACCAGTCGTCTGGCTGATGCTTCCACTCCTGCAACTCCTCACTTTCTAGCATGACATCATCTGTACAGGATGTTTACAGTTCATCAGAATATATATATATATATATATATATATATATATATATATATATTTTTTTTTTTTTTTTTTTTCAAAAAGAAAGAGAAGGGAAAAGACATGTATAATGCAAATGACAATGTGTATGTTTGAACACATGAGTTATTAATGAAAACAAATTAAAGTATGTGTTTAACATGAGGTCAAATGTATGTGTTGTTAAATGGCAAGAGCAAATAAGAAATTCCGCCTATTTATTTATATACTCTGCTCATGAAAGTGACAAATATTTATAAGGCAGTCAGTTTTTTTTCAGATTATTACTTTAATGATTTTATTATGCCTCACCTGATGTAGAAATGCGCCATTTATCTGGACCATAGACCAGGAACCAGTCATCCAACTCTGTTCGAACTGGTTGTTTTAAAACATCAAGAAATTCTTCATTTCCTGAAAATAGATATATCGTTAACCTTTTTCCAACTAAAACAATTACTTGCATTTAATTAGTTAAGCAGATAGATAGATAGATAGATAGATAGATAGATAGATAGATAGATAGATAGATGCCTTTTCTCTTGATGATAAAACGTGTGAACTGTGGAGGAGCCCGGGTGATGTTGCCGCTGGCTTCCAGACACTCAGACTGCGTGCGCCCTTGGTAACGGAACCTTGAACCCAAGGTCAGGAGCCTTTTTGTTTTTGTGTCTTGAAGTCTGTTCCTGGAAAACACATTCAGAGGTACGGTCTTATGACTTGAAACTTATGCAGTCATGTTTCTGAGCATGTTTTTACTATGTGCAATTCTTCCGAATACTGTTTTTACATATCTCACTAGAGCGCCCCCTTGTGTTTCTAATGGTCATAAACGCTGCACCTCGTCGAGCCTTGGTTTCGTAATACATATATATGGAAGTACCTGAAGAAACTATGATGTTCCACACAGCATTTCCACAGTTGTTTGCAGGCTCGGTAGCTGGCCAATTTGAAGCTGATGACACCCTCAAACTCATCCTCCTAAATCAGGTCACATGGAAAAATGTAACTCATAGAAACCCAACAAAACTCCTGAGTTTGTCACTACACCAAATGAGTAAAGGAATGCATAATCCAACACTAATATATGTAGAAAATAAAGATAAGGGTTATGGAGAATAAAATGAATGTGCATGAATACCTCAGAAGGGCGCATCTTCAGAAAAAAGGTGCTGCGTTTGTGGGAGGTTTTAAGAACTCTGGGCCAGAGGAAAATGTTTGTTTTAATCTCATCCTCATATACCATTAGTCCTTCAAAGCAAACGCCGATCATCACATCTGCACCACTGACATCCTATGAACATATCAAACAATACATTATATTAAAGTTTTCATTTTTGAGTTGATATACTATGAACACTTTCCAAGTTGAGTTCAGTAAATAAAATTACTTTGGCAGGATGCAGGTCTACTCCATACATGGGGAGCTGCATGGCGTTCTCGAGGAAAAGCATATCTGCCTGGGCAGGACTCATGAATCTGGATTAAAAAAAAGAAATGATATAAATGTGTGTGGTTGTGTATGTGTTAGAGGACATGTGTGAGTTTGATTGTTGGTGTAGGATACCTGTATGTGGAATGCAGCTCCATTATTCTCTCCTCCAACTCTTCACTCTGATTGGGAGCAAGAACAATTTCACTGACATAGTTGTTCTGGTGGAGATTTGGATCATAATCACCAAGTGTTGACTGAACGGTGTATGAACCCAACAGAGCTAAGATGTCTGATGGACAGGGCAGTCGACCAATCAGAATGTCTTTCCTCAGCTGAAGACACAGGAGATATCTGAGAGAGTTACACAGAACAGTGTGTTCAGTCAACACAGAAAGACAAACGGACAGAACAGAGACGAAACCTAAGTGTGAAATGCAAAGTGTGAGGAAACATTTCAGGAACAGATTTCAGTCAAGTGTTGAATATCTGGATGGTTTGTGTCTTATTGTACCTTGTGATGTCTTCAGCGAGGATGGAGGGATCAGGCGGGTAAAACTTGATGTTAAAAAAGAATTCCGTTTCTGGACCTGAAACCAACACACAGGGAACAGATGCACAGATCAAAACGCAAGAGTCTTTACAGGCCATTAATAAAGTATATGTAAATAAAAATCACATACTCTTTATCTGTTTTCGGATCTCTTTAGCACAGTCCAGCCATACCTGAATTAATAAACACAGAATGATTACACAATTTTTTTTACATTTTATTTATCAAATATTGAATATAATAGAATCATGTCACCCTGATAAAAAAATAAATACCCTGGTACTAGGAGAATCCCACATGACCAGACCATAATAATCCCTCTCAATCAGGTTGAGGTGGTCACAAACTTTTTTAAAGAGATCCTGTCCCAGTGCATTTCTCTGTGGAAGAAAGAGAGTTTAATATATATATATATATATATATATATATATATATATATATATATATATATATATATATATATATATATATATATATACACACACACACACACACACACACACACACACACACACACACTTTATTCATTCATTTATAGTTTTCTTCTTCTTGTAAGCATACTTTTTTATTAATAATGATAGATAGTATAGATAGTAGAGGGATAGTATAACTTGAATAAAGAACTATTTGCCAGTTGAGAAAAAAAAGCTTAATCATTATTACTACAAGATATGATATTATATTAGGATGCAAGATATATTATTTTCTGTTGTTCAGGTACCTCCAGCTCCCACACAAAGTAGGTGTCGTCCAGGAAATTCACTCGGCACAGCAACATGTCTCAAACTTTTCTCTTCTCTTCTATTAATTCCTCTGGTGCTGGAATTCAGTTGTCTTTTTCCTTTTCTCCACTTTGGATATCAGGTAATAAACTACAAAAGTTCAGTTCTCTTCAGAACTGCACTTTGGGTCACATTTCTGTTACTGCGTTTCTATACTGCAGCAGCACACGTCTGTGAGAGGCATCATAAGAAGCCCTGCCCTCCTGCACTGTCCCGTTTTGTGATAGTGCTCGGAGTGTTTTAGAAAGATATGACACACCCTGAGACAAACACATATAAATACATGCACATGGCTGTTTACAGTTGTGAGTGAGGGGGTCAGTCATCACATGACGAACATTAATTAATTTATCCATCACGATTGGAGAAAGATGCGGCAAGGAGGAATCACTTCAGTATAAATGGATTATTTACAGTATTTAATGTGATGTTACCCGCGCTTTCTGACTGATATAAACTGATAAGAATGGGTGCGGTAGTGAAAACCTTCATGTGACTCTTTCCTCACGCAACATCTTACGACAAAATATGTGTAACTTCAAAGTGAAAAACTACAGTCTCCAATAAACAAAATATTCCAACCACATACTCACTGATATGAGACACACTAACATCTGTTTATCCATCCTCTAAACCTGTGTGTAAGGTCGTGCATGGGGAGGTTTCCTTACTATTTAACATTATATAGAAGTGCGTTGTGGTATTACTAAATAAATGTGTGTGTCTTGGGCAAATGAATCCCAGAACAGCCCTCTGTCTGTTATCTCTCAGTGCAGAGGAAAGCATGAGAACCTCAGATAGATAACACTGTAACCGTCATACTTTTATACATGTCCAGCCTAGGACACGTCATTTGAGACAATTTTATAGATGGTTACATAAAAAATATAGATTGGGTTCATTTGAATCAGAAAAGTAAAACTGTCCAGCTGTCAGATTATTGCAAAATGAAGTAGGCTCCAATGATAAACTCTGCCAACATGGAAAAGTACCTTTTAGTTTTCAATATCTCACATATGAGAGTTTGTTTCATGGTTGAAAAAGTTGAGTTTGCCGCAATACTGAAATACTTCAAACACGTCCAATTTTCAAATAATTGCGCTTTCACGGTAATTTGGACATAAGTAGCCGAGACTGGTGAAATCAGAGATTTTTTCCATTATTAACCAATGTAGTGTTCCTTTTTTTACTGCAAGGAAGATATTCAACTAAATGCAGCTGGAGAAAATAGAAAGAAAGAAAAACACATCAAGTCTGATAAGTGAGATCATTTATTGTTATGGTTTCATTAAATCTAGGTTATTTAACTGTTGCTGATAGCAAAAGCTGTACTGTATTATTGTAAATAAAAAACCTGGCACGAATAGATGGCAAATGAAAACGGAAATCAGTCATCTTTAACGATTTCCAAAATAATAAATAATGGTTGAAATTGAGTTGTTCTTGTTTAATTCATGTTTACAGCTATCATTGAACAATATTAGGATTAAGTGTAAGATTGACGGATACAGTATAAAAGACATTTTCTGCCGAATGATCAATAGTGTGTCAGCAACAATAAAGATGTCATTCCCACTGTGGAGGATGGAAAAATTAAATCACAAACACACAAAAACAAACAAACAAACATAAATCATGACATATGTTTTAGTATAATATATCAGCAAATGCCGTCTTTCCCATTTTCTGGAATTTTTGGTGTTCAGTGTAAGTTATACACAATCAACAGCATTTGTGGCATAACGTTTGAAAAGTAATTTCAATTTGTCCCTCATTTGTGTTCCTGCAATTGAAATGAAAGTGAACGGGTCCTGTTTTTGGAGGATTTAAAAGTAGAAAAGTGCATACATTCATTCTTCTTTTAAAACTATTACTTGATCTGTAACATTGCTTAAATCATGATTTTACAGTCATTTAAGGGTTGCATATTGCATAGCATTATTGTGTCATGATTATGAGATTGTAAAACTGGATATTGCCTTACACATTAATAGGATAACAAGTAATTTTTTTCCACACTAAAATCATGTTAATAATGTACACTGCTTATGTCCTGTGGCTATACCATCAAAAGATTGAGAATTTTAATGTTTAAGAATTGGCCACATTCACTTTCCATTGTAAATTTCTAACTGTAATTCAGTTTTTTTTTTTAAAAAGAGAGACATGGAGAATTATGCCAAAAATGCTGTTGAAAAATAAATTTGCACAGATTCTAAAATGTTCCTTGAAATCTGTTCAAAATAAGTAGCAACTTTAGTGAATGTTTTAGCCTCTTCAGCCTCACCAGGTTTATATATAAAGCATTATTTACAAAGAATATTTACTTATTGTTTGTGTATGGTCACTTTAGCAGGCAAGATAGTGATGGGTGTGCTCTGGAGGCCTGGGCCAAAGATGGGGAACAGCTTTCCATTGAACTTATCATTGTATGTACATAGGTGCTTGTTGTTGCCTGTATCCCAGAAGGACACCTCTCCCTTCTCCATATTGACCTTTACCCTGATAGTTTCAGGCCTTCTCTCTAGAGTCAGCTCAGTGCGTGGAGTGGTCAGTGCACTGTAGACTCCTTTACTCAGACCGATGGTCCACACTCCAGCTTTTGTTGTTACTGTGAACTTTCTCTTCCGAACCACTGACTCCTTGCATACTCCTAAGATCCATTTGGGGTGGTCAGCCACACGGACCTCCCAACGGTGGCGCCCTGAGGAGAAACCCTCTGAGCCAAGGACAAAAACACAGGGATCAAACCTCTCAGGGTTGTCTGGGAAAGTCTGTCTTTCCAGACTCTGCTGCACACTGGAAAAATCAGGAGATATGGAGAGCCAGGGCGAGACTGTGTTGGGATCCAGGATTACAGGCACTGCAGACAAATCAATGTTACAGTGACCCACAAAGATCTCAGAGTTAATCTTACATATATTTTAGACAAGGTGAAAAGTGCACTCACAACATGTGACATGAGTCAGCATCTGCTCCCAGACTTTGTAACCCAAAGCACCTACATGCAAGGCCATGTTGATGAGTGCTCCTTGAACCTTCTTTGGTTCCTCACTAGTCCACTGGGTTCTGTGACAGACATCAATGCAAATTTGGCATGTGGCCCAACAGAAGGTTGCTTTCTTTAAAAATGTGACTTCTTTGTGAGCTTTGCAAAAGTACATGGATACTACTTTTATGCATAAACCCTACCCCTATTGTATATCCACGGAGCACTTGAAATATATGGCATGAGTCACCAAGGATAATTCTGTGATCATGTTTGTCTCTATTCACTATGGACAAGCAGGGCATTTTCATCAATCATTGATTAATTATATTTTTCAGTCATTTAAATTTTTGGATGAACTATCCCTTTAAGATGAATTAAGAAACTAGACATTCATGTTGACTTTAATAACATAATTTATGTGTAGAACAAAAAAAATGCATTAGTGTGAGTAAATATTACTTATTTATAGTGGAGAAGAAGGAAGGAAGAAATTCATAGCAAAGCAGAACTAAGAAACACTTGATAAAATGGCACATACCGTCTTTTTAGCTTCTGGAAATTCTGTGGAAGAAGAAAAGTTGACTTATAAGAGCTGAATGTGGGACATGTCTCATTTATTTATCAGTTATGTTAAAAGTGTGAGAAAACCCAGTCAGTATGAATATAAAAACTCAACGACACGATTTCATGTCAAGTCCTCTTCTACACTTGCCATATTTAATCTAGGTTGAAGATATTTCTCAGCATTGTCCATTAAAAATGCAATTCATCAATACAATGACTGGAATACACATAATATGAAAAGTATGCTTTTCATTTTTGACTTAAAGTTCATTCAGATTTTTTTGGTAGGGGCTTGAGGCATAAACAATGACCTGACATGAATTTGAAAGGAATTCGACACGACAGAATGAGAGGACACTTTTCAGACAGTGAATTTAAACTTATCGTGAAAAGACGTTCAAAGCCATATGAAACCAGCATGAATAGAAAAAATAATTTAGGCACGTGCGCTCTAAACTAATTTTTTTGTCATTGACCCACCAGTGATTAGTCCAAAGGATTCTGCCTGTAATCTAAATATTGAAAACAACACTTCATCAGACCTGTTAAAATACCTGGATGCAAATGTGAATCCTGTTTACAAATGGTAAACACAGAGTTAAGTTTTAATTATTATCAGGGAAACATATAAAAGCTATAAAAAATGTACCTGAAGGAAAGTCAAATCCTCAGCTCCCATTTCCCTCTTTACTGACTGAATCAGTTCTGCAAGAGCCGTGATATCACGACTGATGGTTTCAATCTTCTCATTCACCATTAGCTTCTTCTCATTTTCTTCTCTATACAACGCATGTATTCTAGATGACTCCTCATCACGTAAGACCTGATGGAGTCTTTCAAACTCTTCTTTGATTTGTTTCTCTGCATCCTTAGTCTGGTTCTGCAACAATATAGACAAGCAGAATGATAATTAGTTCTAAATTAGTAAGATTTGACAGCATTTTATGCATTTGGCCTTAAAAAAAAGTTTACGGAGACTGCTTACCTCAAGAAAGGAGATGGTTTCTCTATATCTTTTTTTCATTCTTTTAAAGGAGTCCTGCTTACTTTCCAGTATTTTGATTTTCATGTTAAGCTCATCCTATAAGACACTGCACGTTAGAAATGTGTATTTATGTATTTCAATAAAAAGGTCACTATTAATTTCAGTAGCTGTAACACGTGAGTTGTTTTTTATACCACAGTGGGGGAAAAGCAATAAGTTCACCTTGCAAAAAGGCACTCCTTGCTCTATAGGCACCAGCTCGTGTCCCGGATGAAGAGTCACGCACTCGACGCAAACGGGTTCCTCGTCTTTAATGCAGAAGAGCTGGAAGGGCCGCTGGTGCAAACCACAGATAACCTCATCTATACCACTGCCCTGTCCTCTCCAGTTCCTCTCCTTCTTATAGGACACGCAGGTGTTTTTTAGTGCGCGGTTGGGGATCGGGGTCTCTCCGTCGCAGCATTTTCGGCACATCGGGCACTGCCGCTTGGACTGGTTCTTCCAACTGCCCTCCAGGCATTCCTGACAGAAACTGTGGCTACACGAGAGCAACACGGGCTCCTTAAAAATGTCTTTGCACACAGGACACGTTAAGTCTGACTCTAGAAGAGATGGCCTGTCTGTGATATCTTCGTCACTGTATTCTGCCATGTTGTAGCTAGCTAACTTTCGCTTTCATTAAACGGCAGTTTTCTCAGCCGAGTTTAAAAGACGTTTAAATATCGCAAAGCGATTTAACACATTATCCCTTCTTCGTTTAAAAGGTTAAGTTTGTTGTTTAAAAAGAAAGAAAGAAGCGATTTGTTAAGGAAGAGACGTTCTACCTGTTTTCGTCTTATTTCTATCAACTTCCGCGTTATGTGACGGAGCATAGTAGGGTTGCCAGGATTTCACAAGAAACCCCTCAAATCGCCACTAAAAACTAACACAATCGCGTTCCAGGGGGTCTCCAGTTAAAAAATCGCGTTCGGTGGGGTAAAACACGGGGTTTTGTTCGGGGTTTCCCTGTGAAAATTTGGATTCTGCGGACATGAAAAACAACCCGCGGGCGGCAAAATTGTAAAAGTAGCCTAATTTCGCGGGAAAAACCGCGTACTTGGCAACACTGATAGGAAGGGTGGCGATCGAGAACTTCCGAGATCAGACGAGATCGTACGCGTATGGTTGGTATGGCCAGAAGCAAGGGCAGAAAATAAAATAAAATTACAAACAGTTAAACAAGTTTGTCTACATTTTCATACAGAACTGGTTTGTATTATCTCCAGAGTTGACCTGAGGACCATAAAAGGGACTTATTCATTTATTAATTAATTATGGTATTACTATTTTAATGTTTTTGAAAGAAGTTTCTTACGCTCATCAAGCCTGCATTTATTTGATCAAAAATACAGAAAAAACAGTAATGTTGTGAAATATTGTTACAACTTAAAATAATAGTTTTCTTTATGAATATACTGTTATGCAAAGCTGAATTTTCAGCATCATTACTACAGCCTTCAGTGTCACATGTAACATCCAGTCTATCACATGATCATTTAGAAATCATTCTAATATTCTGATTTATTATGAGTGTTGGAAACAGTTCTGCTGTCTAATATATTTGATAAATAAAAGGTTAAAAAGAACTGCATTTATTCAAAATAAAAACAATTTCTAATAATATATATTCTAATAATATATTTTCTTTACTATCACTTTTTATCAATTTAACACATCCTTGCTGAATAAAAGTATTGATTTTATTTTAAAAAAAAGAAAGAAAAAAAATTACTGACCCCAAATTACTGACCAGTAGTGTATATTGTTATTACAAAATATTTATATTTTAAAAACCTTTTTTTCTTTTTTTTTCATCAAAGTATCCTAAAAAAGTATCAAATGTTCTGAAAAAATATTAAGCAGCAGAACTGTTTCCAACTTTGATAATGAATCATCATATTAGAATGATTTCTTAAGGATCATGTGATAATGATCCTAAAAATTCAGCTTTGCATCACAGAAATAAATGATAATTTAAAGTATAATAAATTTAAAAACAATTATTTTTAATTATACTTGAACTTGAAAACTGGAAATTGTATACTTTTATCCTCCTTATTTCTACAAATCATAACAACACTCTTATAAGGATTATATAAAATATAATGTGTAAGACCATAATCAGAACACACAGTTAAAAGCTGTTGAAGACCAGCACTGCTAGGACTAAACACCTCAAGATCATCTGCATAATATGATTCACTAGAACAATCCTAATCATACACCCAGTATTACAAGCATTCAAACATTCAGATAGATCATCTGTGTAAAGATTAAACAAAATTAGAGACTAAATCCATCATTGTCTCATGCCATTACTAACCCCAAAAGGGCAGAGACTTTATTGCCCCATTTTACTCGCATCATCTGGTATACCATAAACCAGGATTCTCACAATGTATTCTGGCACCCCTCTTTGTGTCATTTAAAAAAATAACTTGGCATGGTTAACCCAATCAAAAGCTTTAGATGCATCAATGAAGCACATAAAGACTGATGTGATTTTATCTCTATACTTGTTTACTATTTCCTTTAATGCATAGATGCAAAGATCAGTACCATGTTTAGCCTTAAATCCAAACAGCTTGTCTGTAGAATTAATAAACACATTTAACCTATCCAGCAAGATTTTTTCAAATGCTTTAGATAGGTTACAAGCTAAAGCTATAGGTCTTTAAATATATAAGTTGCCTACCATTGCAGCTTTGTTCTTAATAACTGGCACTAACAGAACAGAGAACATTGAATCTAACACACCATAAATCAGAAGGCCAGGAAAACAGACAGCTAAGGGGCTAACCTCTTACTTCCATATTTAAGATGTTCAGCAGAAATATTATATAGGCCGCCACTATCTTTATTTTGATGCAATTTACTTATAGCATGATCCACCTCACGTGACATGATCACTGTTGGATCATTTACATGAATATCATCCACATTATACAATTCATTTTGGATGCAATTAAAAAGACTACAATAATGCTGTCTCCATAATTTTGCAATATTCTCTGCCTCAGAAGAATATTGCAGTTTGTTTATATTGTTTATTTGTTGCCTGTTAAACCATTCCATATATTGTATCCATGTCTATATCAGCTTGTTACTACTTTATTGACAATTTAATGATTTTCGTCAGTAAATCAATAAAAGTCCTTCTAAGTTTGAAACCTCTTGTTACATGGTTACATGAGAATGAAATGCAATACTATCAAAAGACCAGCAGAGAACCCTTTCAGCATGCACACGGTTATTAGGCTTTGTGTTGTTGACAACCATCTGGAAACACACACACCTCCCCAGTTAACAAACACTCACAGCAAGACGCGTCCTGGATATCAGGGAACAAACTCACGCACAAGGCTGATCATGTTGTAACACTTATTGCTCGGATTTAGCCAGAAATTGAAACAGAGAGGATGCGCACGTTGTTGTTAATAACATATGGAGATGTTTTTTTTAAGTAAAGCCATCCTGGGAGCGGAGCTCGAGGCCTTTGATTGCTGCAGCTCACACATCATCCTCATCCGCGGTGGTCTCGAACTTTAAACCGTCGCTGGGCTCCGCAGCACAACAATAACTGCAGCGCTCAACGCGCCTTTTTATCATTTCACCTGATAAAGGATGTGAATTAAGAAAACCTCTATGCTTTAGAAACATGGAGACCAATACTCGGGAATTGGTGAGTAAATGAGTGAAAACGGTTTGTTTTTTTCCCAACAGCTAGCGGGATGGACATGGCTAGTAGGTTAGCCTGTTCAGCTAAAGCGAAGGGTCGGTTGTCAGTTTTAAATGTCCCTTTGATTGATACGAATCAGTAAATACTGAACTGACAATTGACTGGTGTACACTACTGTATGAAGTATTGTAATTGTGTAGTTTAACAAGGGACCACAGTAGGTTAAATATAATGACAGAACAGCTAACAGTAAGGTAAACCGTTAGCTCACCATTGCTGTTACAATGATGCTTGTGTAAGCTAACCTCGGACATACTAGTTAAAAAAGACAAGTGTCCCTTTTAGCTCTTATGTTGTGTAACTTTTTTATTTATTTTTTATTTTTTTAATAGTTCAAGAGTTTGGTTTTAAAAGTGTTTGTATAAGATGTTTTCTTTTTTGACAGTATAAGATTAGATTAGAAAGCTTTGTCATTTTATAGGACAACGACATTACAGTTTGTAAGTTAACGTTACTTCGTATCAGTGACGACAAATTGTGTCTGTATTTAACAACATCAATGATAGGTAATACAAATGGTGTATAAAAACGCTTTTATTCTGTTTACCCTTCTAAAGCGTAAAATATTTTTTTTAAATATTAAATATCATAAATTTTTCTTTAAAAAAATAAAAGTTTATTTAACCTTTACACAAAATCGATAAAACATAAATAAAAGTGTTTCATATTTTGTATCTTTTGATACATCAGACTTTTATTGCTCACATAGTGTTATATAGTGAGAATATGTAGCTCATACTTTTTGAGGAGTAAAAACACATTCAGAGGCTCAAACTTGAAAATGATCCAATTTGGTGCAGATGTTGTTATTTATATGGCTAAAAAATAAAATTCTGAGACCTTATGTAAATCAGTGAGTATTTAAAAAAAAAAAGTTACATTTACATGTAGTCATTTAGCAGACACTTTAATCCAAAGCGACAAATATTATTTGTCACTTTTATTTTGATCAAAGCTCTGTTGTTTTAATTTTGATGGTCAGAAAAAAATGTGATACAATGATTGAGAAATGTATACATAAACATTATGAAGGAAAAATATATGGAAGGTTGTGCATAAGTTGTACAGCAGAGTTTTGATCATGCTGATAATTTAAAGGTTTTAAAAATGAATGTATGAAGTGTGATACAGTAGGCCTTGTAGTATGAGGTTCCATTTTGTCTATGGGTCTACAGTTATGTACAGTGCAGTTACCACTTGTTAAATTAAATTAGTATAATGTTGATGTGTATTTTCTGTATGTCATTAAAAACTGCTTTGTACCATAGAGCAGTTATGTATGTTTACTGGTATTGCTTTTATTACTCTCAGTGAACTTTCGGCAACACATTATCCAAGTAGACAATCAGTTTTTATTAATAACAAGTTCTTACCTCTCAAAATTCTCAAAATTATGACAAAGTACTAAAATGAAGATGACTGTAGATTAATTCACATTTATAGATAAATAATAAATGTTTTAAACAACTCTAAATCTAAACATTCTGTTAGTTTACCTCAATATCTATAAAATAAGCATATTAACTTAAAACCTTAGCTGAGTGCATGCATTTTTTTTTGTCATATCATAGGGTTAATGTATATGCGTTGCTTGAGAGGTGTTATTCGTAGATAATTCCACAATTATTTTTTTCTCTCTCTCTCACTACAGGTCTCCATACTGTGAGCAGGTCCAACCACCCTCCAGTAGTTTCTCCATCTTTATCTCACTTTGCCCTTTGTGGGTGGAGGAGAGGATGACTTCTCACGTCCTGACTGTCCTGCTGCCTGTCTTGTTGGTTCTGATACCTGCTGTTTGGGCAGGATACTGTAAAGGCCAAAGACAGGTTCTGCGGGGTGTCCCAGGATATGTCACAGATGGACCAGGAAACTACTCTGTGAATGGGAACTGCGAGTGGCTTATCAAAGGTTAGTGTAAAAAAAACTATATGAATGCTGACAAGAGCTGATGAATGAAACAAGCTTTATTAGCATACAATTATAGGATTTAAACTCATGACTGTTTTGCTTGTAATTCAAAGTCGGCATGAAATGAGAAATGAAATGTTTTATTTGTTTTTTGTTTTTTTTTGTAAATGCATCTTATTTATCTTATTATTTTTACATTTAATTTAAATTTTGAATTAAAATGTCATAACTGGATCTTATGGTGAAATATTCCAATCATTTAGTTTGCTTAAATCCCATCCCTTTCTTACAGTGACCTCAAATTTGCATTAAGATCTGCATCCATCAAAACAACCACTGATGGATAGAACTAAGTCTCTACTTCTTTTATTATGTTCTTTATTTGATAATCTGTTTCACCTGGATGTATTTCACAACACAGAAGAAAAGATCTGTTGCTGCTTCCATTTCATTGCCACTTTATTAGAAGTTATGGCTTGATTAGTAATTATTAAAACAACTACCAATTTCAGGAGCTGAGTGACCATGACCCTTCTCTCAATTTGTATATTTATTAGAAATGTCTACCTCTTGAAGGTGATATTAAGACAAGTACAGTATGTTTTTTCTTCTGGTTGTAATGGGAACTCTTCTGTCCTCCTTCAGCTCCCAGCAGAAATCATCGCATTGTGCTTAACTTCACGTTTATGGATACGGAGTGTACCTATGACTACCTGTTTGTCTATGATGGTGATTCCTACCAGAGCCCCCTACTGGCAAGTTTAAGTGGCAACACCCTACCACAACCAATTGAGGCCAAGTCCGGTAAGGTAAGACCAAAAGTATCAGTTTATACCATTTGTTGAGTTATACTTGGCCTGAGAGCCTTACTTTTCAAAGAATCAAAATGCACTCCCTTTCTTTAATGCTCTTTGTTCAACGAGATTGTTAAGAAAGGGAGCTCCATTTGAGGTTTTTCCATTTCACTCTGCATGTGTCCGTTTTATAACACCGTGAGTCATAAGAAACTACACCAGTGCTCAATTGATAGACATCTTGTTCACAATCTGTCTCTGTTTTCCCACATTCATTATAAATTGTTCATCTTCTGTTGTGCTCTTTACAAGATGCTGCTGCATCTCTTCAGCGACGCCAACTACAACTTGCTGGGCTTCAATGCCACCTACACGTTTTCAGTTTGCCCTGGGGACTGCAGTGGTCATGGGCGCTGTGATGGAGCTACTGCCCGCTGTCAGTGTCATCAGGGGTGGGGAGGAATGGACTGCAGCACCCCTCTCTGCTCCCAGGTCTGCACTCAATATGACCACGGTCGCTGTGATAAGGTAAGCATGAAGTAGGCTCTGCATTATGCATAAAGTGAGTACAGAGTGTAGTTTTGTCATTTTAATGTCATGTATTGTTTCACTCTCTCTAACAGACGGGTGAGCATTGTATCTGCAGCCCCGGCTTTGTGGGGCAGAACTGTCAGCTGGGTCTCCGTGACAACAGTGGGGCGGGCCAGTGGTGGGAGGTGAGCCCAGGTGACGTTAAAGCAGCCCCTCGCACCGCCTCTGCTGGGGTTTACCTGGCTTCCACTGGAGCCATGTACATGTTCGGAGGTAAGCTGGATTGTTGATCATTTATCATGATCTGGAATGTGGGCAGCTGTTTGACATGTTTTCTTGTATAAAAGCCCATTTATACTTGTGTGACTTGTTTTGGGATAACACAATTATAAATAGTTGTTTACAAAATTAAATATTTGTAATTTATATTATCAATCAATTTGCTAGATTAATATCTGTAAAATATTAACAATGTTTTGTTTAGGGCTGTCGTTGTTAACGTGTTAATGCATGCGAATAATTTTACAATTCTTAATGCGTTAAAAACATTTCTATTCTAACCGAATACCGATATATTGGTTGACATTCACAATAATGAATGGGTCTGTCTACAGTTGTAGATATATGCAGTCAGCAGACGGTTGGTGTAGTTTTTTTTTTGGCATCTCCATGTGGTCCTGTTCAGTATCACAACTTTACTTCTTTAAAATGTTTAGGATAGGCTTAGATTTTGACATGGCAATAAAAATATGAATAACTACTACTCTTGTTTTATTTTAAAACTTCAGCTTTAAAGTACGCTTGAGGAGGGATTTATTTCAACCCTTGGTTTTTATTTACAGGGTTTGATCTAAACAGAGCACTGGAGGACCTTGTTGTTTACAATTTTTCGACCAATAATTGGGAACAGAGATCATATTTATATAGTCCAGTAAGTTTCTTCTTCTCTCTCTTTTTTTTTTGTCTTGCGTATTTCTAATGATCTGTTTTCATTTTAATGATCCTCTAATTAATAATATCTTTTTGTCAGGCTCCTCGACATTCCCACACAGCTGTAGAATGGCAGGGCAACATGCTCATCTATGGCGGTGAGCTTGCCAACCACTCATTGGCTAGTGATGTCTGGGTGTACCGTGCTCAGCAAGATGAATGGCAGCAGCTAGGCCAATCAAACGCTCCAGGGGCACCAAGGCTGGCAAATCACGCAGCAGCGATGGTAGACAACTATCTATATGTTTTTGGGGGTGAGTAAATTGTATTCTTATTCTTTAGTGGAGAATATAAAAAGAGTGTTATTGTCAATTTGTGAAAAACACATGAAAAGATTATCAGCATTATCATCTCTTCTTTCCTTTCCTGACCTCTGTCAAACTTTTCTGGTTGTGTTGTTCCTTTGCTTGTTCTCTTTTTATATGTCTTTTCTTTCCTATATATTTTGTAAATCTTTACTTTAAAATAATTGATCCACCTGTCTTTTCAGGAAGGACAGAGGAGGACATGTTCTCCTCATCTCTGTACCGGTTCCGGTTGAGGGATGGAGTGTGGGAAGCTGTTCAGCCTACAGGTGGAAAACCACCTACTACTGCAGGACACAGCATGATCTACCATGCCCCTTCCAAAACACTGCTGGTATATGGGGGACACAGACCTACCAACGCTAGGTATTGTACACGTGTGTACTGTCTAGTGTAAGCTGAACATATAGTAAATTGCCGCTGAGTGTTTGTTTATATCCCTGTAAAATCTATACTGTTATATCCAAGCTTTTTATATAAAGTGTATGTCCAAATACTTTTATCTACATTGCATACATACTAGTTTTGTCAAAAGACCCGGTACTTCGGAACCAAGTCGGTACTAAAAAAATGTATTACATCACGGTACCAGGTTTCTTTAAGTACCAGTGGTACCGAGTGCTCGGTCAACCCGGTTCTTGACACATACAGCGCTATGATTTCCACGAAGCAGAAAATGTGGACGGAATCTCAAAATCCAGTCATGGAAATGAAACCTACATTTTAATATGGACAGTCACGGAATTTGTCAAGGTTAGCATGAATTAATCAAATCAAATCTCCATATGGACCACTATCTGTAAATTTTAAGCTGCAAAAGTTGGTTGAAATATGAATCCTGCATGTTCTGCGCGTCTGTGCGAATGAATGAATGAATAAATGAATGAATGGAAGAGACGTGCGGGTTTGTTTACTACGTAGACTGAAGTCCGTGACGCTTGCAGTAATTTCAGCATCTGCCATCTCAATGAGGACATAAATACATAAACAACATCACCAGAAATGTTCTGAGTCACTTCACAAGCATTTTACCATTTCATTTGGCATATAATGTTGAAAAAAAAAATTTAAACTTTATTTTTTAAAGAAATAAAATCACACAATATTTCTACCATGTTTTAATTTTAATAGCAAATCCCCTTTATTTACCAAAAAATAAAATGTTTAAATTAAAAGACAAAGTAAATTTGGGTAAAACTTGTTTACTCTTTTTGATAATTGTATTTCTTGTAGACACAATTGTAAATAAGTATAAAGAATGGCTTTGGTTTTATTCTTGTTATTAGCATAATGGGTAACACTTTATAATAACTGCACACTATTAATCATTAATTAAGCATTAGTAAACAGATAATTCATAATTTATAAAGCATTAATAGACAGTAATAAGCAGTTTATAAATACAGATATAAATGCTTTATTCTTAATTTAAAAGCATATCTATAATGTGTTTAATAATTGTATTTTCATACTTTATTCATGATCAATTTATCATTTCTCAATGAAGTATAGCATTATTTACAAAACAGTTATTTAGGAGTTGCCAGTGAGTCATAAGATCACAAGAAATGTAGTAAATTCAGGTAGTTATAAAGCATTTAGTAGTGGTCAGTTAACTATTTATGTGAGCTCATCTAAAGTGAGGACTAGTTATGCATTTTAAAGCATTTATAAAGGATATTTAAAGGCTCAGTTATCTTCTAAACAAAAAACGGAAACAAATACAACACAGTGATACAGAACATAGAAATAGAAACAGCCTTTAAATCTCATTTGTAAAAGCTTTACAAGGCATAAATAGTCCTCACTTTAGATGAGCTCACAAAAATAGTTAAAGGGGGGGTGAAATGCTCGTTTTCACTCAATATCCTGTTAATCTTGAGGACCTATAGAGTAGTACTGCATCCTTCATAACTCCAAAAAGTCTTTATTTTTATTATATTTATAAGAGAAAGATAGTCTGTACCGATTTTCCCGGAAGCGCCTAGAGGCGTGACGTGTGGGCGGAGCTAAAGAATCACGAGCGCCAGTAGGCTTTTGTGTTGAGAGTTTTTGGAAGCTGTGACACAGATCCAGAGGCTGAAATTTAACAAGAGCAGCATCAGCAAAGGCGTCTCTATGTGGTATGTACTGAAACTGCATATATTTGCTTAGCAGTTTTGGAAAATGACTAAGTTCCACGTTATGTCGTCTTGTTTTTTTTTTTTTTTTTTTAAGCTGTACATGTGGAAAGTGCAGTTTGATGACAACATCGCATGTTGTTTACTTGATGTGCTTACGCGCTGATAGCTAAGTTAACAACACAGAGATATTTGAAGCAGTTTTACTCACCGCCTGCGGTTCCAACACACGATCGTGACCCTTTTTCGTTGGGACTGCATTATCCTTAAGAAATAAATGATGTGCAATCCGAAATGCAGGGAACAAACAAAAACACTTGCACAACTCCGTTGATGCTCTGTAAAAATAAACTCCATCCACTGGTCTCTTAATGCTGTATCTCTTTTGGTAATCTGAGCAGGGTTGTCTTGCCCTGGCAACCAAAAACACACTTCTTTTGTGAATTTTCGCGACGCTCTCGCTCTGATCAGGCTGTGCTCAGCCTCTCAGTGCTCTGCTATATGGGAGCGCGCGCTCTTCCGGCAGAAGTGCCTTAGGACCCAAATAAGGAAATTCCGCTCCATCTAACGTCACACAGAGCCATACTCGAAAAAAACTTTCCGAAACTTGGGACAAACCGGAAGAGGTTTTTTTGGAACAAAAATACTCCTTCAAACGTACAACTTAATTTTTGAAACTTTGTCCATGTTTAGCATTGGAATCCAACTCTTTAACAGTGTAAAAAACTCAGTATGCATGAAATAGCATTTCACTCCCCCCTTAACTAACAACTACATATGTTTTATAACTACCTGAATTAACCCTGAATTACAGTAGAAATACACGTTAATAAACCATTTATTAACAATATAAGTAACTATTACTATATGTCTGAATAAAAATATGTATGAATGCACATTTAAATAGTTTATTAATCATTTACTTACAATTTCTAAGTGATCTTATGAACCACTTACAACTCCTTAATAACTGGTGTGTAAATAATGCTATACTTAATTTAGAAATGATAAATTGATCATTAATAAAGTATAAAAAACAATTCTTAAATACATTATAGATATGCTTTTAAATCAGGTATAAAGCATTTATATCTGTATTTATAAACTGCTTATAAATGTCTATTAATGCTTTATAAATGATGAATTAACTGTTTCCTAATGCTTAACTAATGATTAATAGCATGCAGTTATTATAAAGTGTTACTTTCTCTGGTATCGGTACCGAATACTGAAATTTTGGTACCGTGACAACACCAATACTAGGGCTGTCACTTTTAGTTCGAAAATCGATTGCACAATCGATCGGACCAACCTAAAAAAGTTTCGAAAATGAAAAAAGGGAATCGATTTTAACCAAATATGTACACTATTATTTTTGAAATAATTAAACAATTAAAAAATACAGAGCACATCTTCTCAACAGCTGGACATATAGTGAATAAAAAACACTCTGCTCTGGACCCCAAAAATGTTGATCGACTTTTTTGAACAGTTGTTTGAAATGGATTGAATCATTTAAAATAATCTTGGAGAAGGACTTGAAAGGACTTAAAACAGATGCAGAAGTTAAGTTGGAAATGTGTTCCTGTAGTGTAGTCCATAAGGAAAAATCACGTGAATAAATTTAAGATAGTAATCTGCTACTTGGAATCGGACCGTGTTTATTGGTCTGGCTTCTTATTCTTTCAATTTTGTAATGTTAGAATCATATAACAATTGCTGTTAATAGTGTTCATCGTCTGTTTGATTACGCCTTTAATTGATTTTTCCGAAAATGTCTGCCATATGGACATAAACTGACAGTAACCACTGATAAGCTACTACTAAATATTGTAGAAACTTAATTTTCTGTAAAATTGATTTGTATCGTAAAAAGCGCTATGCAAATAAACTTGAATTGAACTGAATTTTTACTGTTACCATCTACTCCTGTCTCAAGGTTCAGTCTGCGTGTGAACTCAACTGATGCTTTCCATGTTGAGAAACGCTTTTGGACTTCCTTCCGTTCACATTTTCCTGCCAGTGGCCCGAGGGAGAGAGCATTCCACTCTGCCACCGTCATTGGCAACTACATGGTGGTGTACGGTAAGTAGAAGTCACACTGAATTAATATTAGAGCTACAGTCAACCTCATTGTGTCTTTGTTGTTTGACCGAGTGAATGGAATGTGAAGACTTTTATAGCGATATTAATTAATGGAGATCTGTTTTTCTTCTTAGGAGGGAATGTTCATATACACTACATGGAAGAGAAGTGCTATGATGAGGAGATCTTTTTCTATCATCTTGGTTGCCATCAGTGGGTGTCTGTTGGAGAGAGCCTCAGTCAGCGTAAGTGTGTATTATTTAATGGTCCGAGACGGAGTGAATCTGTTTGATATGTTTAGAGAGGAGATGAAGTATGATGATGTATGTGATTGATGATCCATGCTTCCCTGAGGATTTGTTGCACAAATAACAGGAGAGCCTTTAAGAACTCATGTTTAAGATGCTTCAGCTTGACTGGGGGCTTGTTATGACCTACTCTTGAGAGGTCATTTGTTGTGTAAATTCCCTTGTGTCGGATGCAGATTTACTTGCCTGCAGCTTTTAAACAAATGGACTGATGAGAAGTAAAACTGCCCTCAGATAAAAATGTGTTATTTTTTATTTTTTATGTTGTAACTTAACCACAGAAAGCTGACATGGGTTTGGTACCCCTCATAGTCAGGATTTTTTGCATTGTTATTTTTGGTTTGCAAGACATTTTTTCTTAAAGTTGGTATTATTTTATAATGATGCTTCAGTTTAGCCCTCTAGAATATTGTGCATTTCACTCTGGGCTTCTTCGAACTTTTTAACTGTACAGCAGTTTATTGTTTACATGCTTTAGTTATTTTCAGTCCGTTATTTACATCATAACCTCAGGATATATATAAGCAATGTTTAAAGTTAAGCTCAATCAGCAGTTGATTACCACAACAACAAAAAAAAAAATTCAACCTGTCTTTTCTTAAAAGTAAAAATCAGGGTTGAAATGAGGCAATTACAATGGAAGTAAATGAAGCCAGTCCCTAAACTTCATAGCCACAAGACTTACATATTCTATTTTAAAGTCTAAAGTTAGAGCAGCCCTCAGTAGTGGATGTGAGGCACTCTTTGAGTTTTTTTCAATTATTTTCACATATTATTTTTTCTCTGAAATGTTCTCTGTGCTCTTAAAGGAGGTGTGTCCGTGAGGGGCCGATATTCCCATGTTGCAGCTGTCATGGAGGGCCGTGTGCTGCTAGTTGCTGGCGGTTACAGTGGAGTTGCCCGTGGAGACCTTGTGGCATATAAAGTACCGCTGTTTGTAAGCAGTGACCCAGGAGACAGGGTAATAAAATAAGATCTAGATTATATATATATTTTTTTTTTCTGTAAGTATTTGTGTACATGTACTTTTGAAAGTATGCTTATACTCACCAGTGCTGTATTTATTTGATCACAAACACAACCATTGATATTGTTAAAGATTATTAAAATGTAATCTACTTTAAATTGTGATTTTATTCCTGTGATGGCAAAGCAGCCATTACAATCTTCAGTGTAACATAATCCTTCAGAAAGCATTATAATATGCTGATCTGGTGTGCAAACTTATATATTCATATTCTAATAATAAATGTCTTGAATATCACGCTTTGATGAATTCAGAAAAGCCATACTGATCTCAAACTTTTGATTGGTAGTGTATATCAAGGTGTGTGTGTGTGTTGATGTCTAACAGGACACAGTATGTGCTGAAGCTCCAGATGAAAGTTTATGCCTGAAGAATCCAGAGTGCAGTTGGTGTGAGGGTCGCTGCCGGGAGTACCAGCCCCACAACCCGGTAATACTTCCCCAGGCTCCTTCACTTGCATTTTGCTGGCTTTTGATCACTCATGATTTATGTGTGTGTTTCTATATAGTGTGGCAGCACCGGATGTCTGGGCCTGGCTCGTTCTTTGTCAGACTGCCAGTCGTGTCTGGTGTTCAGTGGGGTGCCAAACTCTCTGCCACAAGTTTCTGGGGAATTCGGCTGGTGTGTGCAGAATGAGTCCTGCTTGCCTGTTTCAGGTAAAGAGAGAGGAGAGAGCAGACCATAACATGACGGTTAAAACAACCACACACTGCTCAGTAAATCTTTATTTCTAGACACTTTTACAGTCAGTGAAATAATGTGTTACTGAGGACTGTGTGTAGTCATGCTGTGTTAATATCACTGCTATGTGCTCTTGACTGGTTTTCAAGCTAATTTGCACAATATACTTGAATGTCCAGTGACCTGCATATGTGGCATATAATCTTTTGGCATATCATGAGTAAATACTGTACACTTTGACCCCTGGCAGAGCAAAGTGCATGCCGCGTGGACCAGATCTCTGGGGCGTACGGCTGGTGGGGGGAGCGCACGCGTTTCCTCACCTCCCTCCCCTTCTGTCGCACCGAGAACTATGTCCCGGGACTGCACCTGCTTACCTTCCAGCATCCACGCAATCAGTCACAGCCTGACAAGGTACGATAAGTTCAATCCTCAGCTCTCATGACCTTCTGCTCTGCAGGAACTTCCTCTCTTCTATATTTATTATTAAATTACACTTGTTTCTGTTTGTTTACGCCCTTTTCTTGTGATTTCATTTATAATAATCAGTGTTTTTTTTTGTATCATTGTTTTCATATTAGTTTGAAGTTTGTTTAGTTTTTTCGGTTTCATTCGTTTTTGCTTTTTTAATAATAATTTTTTTTTATTCATGTATTTAAGTTTTGGTAGATCAAGTTAGCCAACTTAAATATATGTATATATTTTTCAAGTAACAAGAGTTTATTGTTTTAGTCAACTGTAATAATAACCCTGGTTATTATTTTTATAATTTCTAAATCCAGGTTTTGTTGTACTTTTGTAATATATTTGTTACTAAACTCTTCCTCTGTGAACCCCACCATGCTTCTGCACTCCTTCTTACACTCATGCACACTTCTTCATAGGTATCTATCCTGCGCAATACCTCCATCATCCTCAATCCCTCTACAGAGATGGACGTGACCCTTCAGTTTCGGGGTTTCATTCATCCCTTATGGGGTGCCCCTCAGGAAACTGTTGCCATGTGGGCTCGAATACAAAAAATGCATTTTACTGCTCAGATGGCTGCTGGACCCAACTCTCTTCAACTGGTATGGAAAATCACAAAATCAGGTTTTCTCTTTTAGACAAAAAAAAAAAAAAAAAAAAAACATGGCATGAAGTCTCTTGAGGCATGTAACTTGCTAAGTCTCTTCTAAACCTTTCTTCCGTGCAGACAGATGTGCTGGGAAGGTGGTCCGCTCAGGAGGAGAAGGAGATCCGTATGCTATCCCGGCCAGGTGGTTCCCGTCTGTTCCAGAATCTTACACGAGGAAACTGGTACCTGATCCAGACGGAAGGCTACCTGAATAACTCTGCATCAGGACAGACTAGTGAGATGGCCCTTACCTGGAACCGCACCGATTTACCTGGAGGCAGCGTAAGTGTTTATTACCTAACAAAGCAGCTTAAAAGTAGACTCCTATTGTGCATTTCTTCATTTGACATAATTTCACATCTGTAATTTTATACAATTTAGGGTTGCAACTAGTGCAATACAAGTGAAATTTCCTAATTCTAATTAGGTGATTTTCAGAAAACTCTTGAAACCACTTGAAAGCATCAGAACTGTAGTAATCTGTGCTTTATTAAATCCAACTTAAGTTGTTGTTTTTATAAAAAAAAATATTTAATGTTGCATGTAGGATTTAAATTTAATTCTGATACATTTTTAACCCCCACCAAAAAAAAAAAATGTATATATTACAATATATTAAACAAATTACATCATATAATGAATTATAAAAAAGCCAGAAAGATGTTTTTTGGAAAGTATGTTTGCACATATAGGGAATTTGTTTTAGGTTAACAAGCTTTAAGTACACAGGGACATCAACAAAGCACGGATATAAAAATTTGATGTAAATAAAATACACATGTGTATATATAAATGAACAAAAATAAATAAATAATAGAAAAACAAATAATAATTGTATGTACAGGTGTGCTATAGAAATCTTTAGTTCCAGCCCTATAAACTTTCTAAGTGCACTATAAAGTTTAGGTATTATTATATAATGCTGTTCATTGCTCTTTTACATTCTTTCTAGGAGATTTCTTTCCTGTTCCTCGAACCCTTCCGCTCCAATTCGTGTCCCCAGTATCGCTCATGTTTGGCCTGTCTGTCTGATCAGTCATGCGGCTGGTGTCCCACCATGAACCTGTGTTTTCTGCGCTCTGATGTCGATCAGCAGCCCTGCATAGACTGGCAAGGAGAAGAGCGCCACCTACTGCTCCACCCTCAGCATTGCACACTGTGTGAGGAATATAGAGACTGTGCTGCTTGCACTCAGGTAACAACATGTCTGAAAGACTGCCATGAGTGTTTTGATCCAGAGCAGCATGCAGTCTGTTTACCAGCTTTCATGTTCTGCAAGGCTGCAGTGGAGTTTCTCTCATGTCTGAATGTTTGTAGGACCCCTACTGTGAGTGGCAGATCAACTCCAGCAAGAAGGGAGATTATCTGTGCAGTCGCCGTGGGAGATTGGAGGGGTCTATCCGGGAACCAGGAGGGTGTCCTAAAGTTTGCAACCAGTGAGTTTGAAGTGATAAACTTGTTTATGAATTATTTGGTTTATATAATATTTGATGAAGCTGAAGGACCTCAAAAAGATAGCAACTTTAGTTTTTATATACCATCCTGTTTCTCTCTCTAACAGGAGGTTGACGTGTGGAGAATGTTTGTCTAACTCCAGTCAGTGTGCATGGTGTGAATCTGCTCAGTCCTGTTTCTACTTTGCTGCATACCTCACAAAGTTTCCCTATGGAGAGTGCAGGGACTGGTATGACAGGTAGGTTAGTGCAGCTTCTGCTGGGATTTTAGGTCATTTGTCTGACAAAAGCCAATGAAATCCCCTGTGTGGTTCACATACACTAGACACTTATAGTGCTTAAAGGGATAGTTCACTCCAAAATGAAAATTCTGTCATTAATTACCCTCGTGTCGTTTCAAACCTATAAGACCTTCATTCATTTTCGGATCACAAATTAAGGTACGTTTACTCTCTGACCCATAGACAGCAACAAAGCTGAAATGTTAGCTAAAACAGTCCATGTGACATAAGTGGTTCAAACGCAATTTTACAAAGCTTTTTGTATGCAAGAAAAACAAAAATAATGACTTTTATTTAACAATTCTTGCCCTCTAAATCATGCCTCCACCATTATCAAGAGTACCTCTGCACATTCTGGTAACTGAACAACTGATGTCATGTGGACTCTTTTATCAATGTCCTTATTACGTTTCTGGTCCTGGGAACATTTCAGTTTTATTGCTGTCTGTGGAGGGTCAGAAAGCTCTTGGATTTCATCAAAAATATCTTAATTTGTATTCCGAAGATGAACGAAGGTCTTACGGGTTTGGATGACAAAAGGGTGAGTAATTAATGACAGAATTTAAATTTTTAGGTGAACTATCCCTTTACTAATTAAAACTGGATGCACTCCTCAAATGAGAATAACATTTGAAGGAAAACTGAATTGTCTGGAGTAAGGCCACGATTGGGCCAAAGAAGCATACTATTTGGTCATATTGCATTAGCAGTTTGATAAACATTTAACATCTAATGATTAACTTTTATCTCATATTGCTGTTGCTTAGATGTTCAGGAAAATGGTTACCCAAAAATAAAAATGCTGTCATTATTTACTCAGCCTCATGACGTTCCGAAGCTGTTTGACATTCTTTCTTCTGTGGAATATATAACAAAAAAAAAACATGTTCTTAATCAAAAAACCCATGTTGGTAATCAAACCATTAATCTTCCCATTAGCTTCATTGTATGTGTTATTTTCTTTTTGTTAATTTAATGGAAGACATGGGAACTGAAATCATTTTTTTACCAACATATCTATCAAGTTCCATAGAAAAAAGCAAGTCAAACAGGGCAAACGTGAGGGGGAGTAAATGATGACACAATTTTACTAAATTCCTTTGTGTGGTTTAAACTTTTTAAATGACTGACTGAATAATTGAAAAATGTCTAGACAGTTCACTTTAAAAATTTAAACCATCACAAAATGATTAAACAATAGACGCTGACTTTAGTGTCATTACCTTTCATTTACAATGTTGTTCTTTTAATATTTCAATGTGAATATAATTAATATAGTGAAATTGTGTTATTAATGTAATTATTATAACTGTAAAAATAAGATGGCAAAATATTACTATTGAAATAATATTCATAATATATTGACTTGAATTCTTCATTGCTTATCCTTCAATAGTTTTTGTTGTATTATACTGCAAAGGCTTTTAATGCTTTTGCTGACAATTGTCCTCTGATCTTCTCTCTCCAGTGTTCACTCTGTCCCTCAGTGTAAGCAGTGCTCTGCTCTTGGCACCTGTTCAGAGTGTCTACAGACGTTTCAGTGCGGCTGGTGTGGAGACTACAACAACCCCACTATCGGCAGGTCTGTGTCTGTGAATACACCAAACAAACATCATCTTCAGTAACACTTCTGATCACTGTTTTCCTTCTTATATTACATCCTGCCACTCTGGTTCTTCACAGGTGTTTGAGAGGTGACTGGGGTGGGATGGATGACCCCTCGGCTGTTAACTGTAGTATGGCTGTAGCTGAAGTGAAAGCCAGCAGGTAAGATTAAAATAATTTATGCCTAGTGTCTAAATGAATATGTCATTTGATATGATTTGCATCTCTTCTTTCTTCCACCAGCCCTGAGCCTCAAACTTTATCACCCCCTCGGTTAATGGAGCTCGAGATGGAGTTGGAGCTAGAGCTGGAGCTGCTGGAAGGGATGGAAGGAGACGGAGATGCTGTTTGGTCCTACCCATCCTGTCCGGATGTGGAGGAGTGTCGCTTGGGCTTGCATACCTGCCATCCCTCCGCTACCTGCGTCAACACCCCAACCTCCTACGAGTGTCACTGTGAGAGAGGCTTCACAGGAGATGGAGTTCACCACTGCAACCAGACGTGAGACGTTCTGTTAACACTGTTGCAAGGGTTGATATATTTCATCATCATAGTACATCCTTTTTAATATATAATCATGTTCATGCTCTCGCTCAGATGTTATAACGAGTGCCGTCAAGGCCGGTGCAGCGGGAGTCCTCTGTTTGAGTGCGAGTGCTCTTTGGGTTGGACCTCTGATCCAGCCACTCTGGTGCTGAGCGGAGTGGAGTGTGATGTGGACTGTGGATGTAACTTCCACAGCACTTGTATTACAGCTCCAGGGATCTGTGATCAGTGCCAGGGTAAAGATCCTTCCTGTGTGTTAACCCAGGACTCTTCTTTATCCTTTTAGTAACCATAAGCTACTATATTTTTCTTTCTTTCCTCAGACTGGACAACAGGGCCACACTGTGAGCACTGCAAGCCTGGTAGTTTTGGCTCAGCTTTGGCAGGGGGTGAAGGTTGCATTCCCTGTCAGTGTAATGGCCATGGTGACGCTCTACAAGGATTCTGCCATAACCAGACCGGCCAGTGCTACTGTACTCACCACACCCAAGGCCCATACTGTGAATCTTGCCTGCCCGGATACTATGGAGACCCCAGGTAAGTCTGAGAATTAGTTCTGTTTATTTGGTGAGGAAGGTGTGTCCAAATTTGAGGGCAGATGAAAATGTGGCATAAACCAGGGGTTTTAATTTGGGTGCCTGCTGATTATTTGATCTCAAAGTTGAAGGGATAGATCACCAAAAAATTAAAACGGTCATCATCATGCGCTCTCTCATGCAGCTCCAAATCAATTTTTTTGTTTTTGTAAAATGTTAAGCAGTTACATACTACGGAAGTCTGTGGGATTTTTGGCCTAGTCCTAAAATACAACACTCGGTTTTATACAATATGTGACATTGAAATTCCCATTTCTCTCACAGGAACAATGGTACCTGTTTCAGGCAGTGTCAGGGTCGCTCTGTTCTGCTTTCTTCTTCCTCTTCTATACCCCTGTCCGTCTCGTCCTCTCTGGGGTGGCATGGAGCGGTCGGTGGCCATGGTGGGCTCTCTCACTGCCTGTGGGTCCTCTCTGTGTCCCAGGATTTGGCCCCATGCATGCCAGGGCAGTCTTGCCCACCCGTGGCGCTGACCTGGCACCCGGATTCACACACACAGTGCACAGTGAGTTGATTATTCCACATCATTAATCTGTCACCTGCTGTCAAAACAGCATTAAAAATATAGTTACCAGCAATATTTTGACCAGAAATGTTTGCATTCCATTATCCAACAGAACTCCTATGTTTACGTGTTTGACGGCTTGCCACAATTCCTCAGTAGTGATGTTGTGCACTCTGACCACAACCTTATTGGAGCATTTTGCGGGACAACGAGAATGGAGCCAATTACTGTTGAGGCTACATCAGGTGCTTAAAAAACTATAAGGACTGAATTGTTTTTGTCATCACATACAAAGCAAAGTTAGATATAACTTTCAGTGTGGCACCATGTCATGATAAATTAGGTGATTTCTTCTCCTCTAGGGGTGGTATCTGTGTATTTTGAAGCAAATGTTACCTCAGGACGTGCTCAGGGTTTTAATGCCTCGTTCTGGGTGAAGCGATGTGGAAATGCAAGTTCTGGAGAGGGTACAGCTGTCTCACTCGAGTGCCAGGCAGGAGCTCAGTGTGTAAACGGGCTCTGTGAATGTCCCCATGGTTTTGGTGGTCCACAGTGTGACCGTCCTGTCTGTCCAGGGAATTGTGGAGCAGAGGAAGGCAGAGGCATTTGCAACATGGTATGTGACATATTTATTGCAGCCAGTTGTTTTGCTTTAGAACATAAGAAGCACCCTAAAATGCATTTTAGGTATGTCCCACAGTTCTCCTCTTACATGTTTGCACGTGCTTTTACAGACCCTTGGCCTGTGTGTGTGTACAGAAGGCTGGGCTGGATCAGACTGTTCTTCTATCTCGGACTCGGACAGCCTGGTTTGGGAAACCTTGCTCGACACTCAGCTCTCTGCAGTGAGATTAACTTTCTCCTTCAAGACTACAGATATGAGTCTCTGTTTTTACAGGCTCTCTCAATTTTCAGTTTTATTTTCTTCCACAGAATAAGGCACACAGGTTCCTCCAGAGGATGGGTCACTCCCTAGTGTCCGGGCCACAGGGCACTCTGTGGATGTATGGAGGCCTCTCACTCCCAGAGGGCATCCTGGGAAATGTTTACAGGTAAATTCTTGTATATTGTAATTGATTTTGTAATATTTTTTTTTTTTTTTACACACATTTCCATAATAAATTTTTATTGGTCTAGGTATTCCGTGGCTGATCGTCGCTGGACTCAAATGTTGACCAGTTCAGTGGAGGAAAATACAATGCCCCTGTCCCGTTACCATCATGCCTCTGCTCTGGTGTATAATCATGACCCGTTCTCTGGCTCCCTGGCAGCCACTCACAGTTTAATGTTTGTGGTGGGTGGGGTCACAAAGAAAGGTGTTGCAAATGACACATGGTGTCTGAATCTCAGCAGTCTGGTGTGGAAGCAGTATAAGGTATTGCATGTTGAATATCCTCACAGTGCTCTTGTGCTCCTCTTCAGCTGTGTTATGAGTGTTAACTGACATCTATGTTCAGAGCTCAGTGCTTCCCCCTGTGGCTGGACACACTCTAACTGTGCGAAGAGGCTCATCTGTGCTGCTGATTGGAGGTTACTCTCCAGAGAATGGCTTTAATCATCATTTGCTGGAGTTTAATCCTCAGTCTGGGAACTGGACTATCGCTCCTCACACTGGCACACCCCCTACAGGTAGAGATTGAACACTGCACTTTTTCTGCCAAAAATGGGACGTTTGGTCTGACAGTTAATTGTCGTACAAATAGTTTTGTTCACTTAATGTTCAAGCTTAATACCTTTACTCATCGTGAAGAAATCATTTATTGAAATGGTTTACTATAACGTAGTTTTTTTAAAATAAAAAGTATACACTACAGTTAACACTTTTTTTTTTTTTTGAAGAAAAAAATAATACTTTTAGGAGGGGTGCATTAAATTAATTTAATGAAATATTTTTATAATTTTGCCAAAAATTACTGCAAAATAAATCCCATTTTATAAGCTCCGCATCAGCATATGAGATCATGAAGACTGAATAAATTTTAGCTTTGATGTCACAGGAATAAGTTACATTTTAACACAGTTATCTTAAACTGTAAACATATTTCACAATATTACAATTAGTGCAGTATTTTTGGTGAAATAAATGGCAACTCTGTGACCATAAAATACTTTGAAAAAATAAATATATATATATATATATATATATATATATATATATATATATATATATATATATATATAATATTTTTGTAGTGTACTAGTGTACCTAGTAATATTTTTGCAGACTTAAGCAATTTTCTTTTCACATTGATGTTTTTGAAACACATACAAAAACAAATACATATAATAATTTTTATTTATTGTTGTTAGTCAGTTGTGACCCATTTCTATCCTTAATTCTTCACTTTCTTCACCAATAATGGGAAAACGTTTAAATATTATAATGAAGTTAAACAGCTCTACACTCCTGATTTAATTCTTCTTCCGTCCTCCACTTTTTCAGGTCTTTATGGTCATTCAGCAGTGTATCATGAACAGACTGATGCTGTGTACGTGTTTGGTGGTTACCGTTTCCACGTCGAAGCTGTAGAACCCTCAGGAGAACTTTACAGTCTTTATTACCCCAATCTTACTTGGTCTTTACTGGTGCCCTCTCAGGGAAACAAGGTAACTATAACAAACAAACAAATGGTGGGCAGAATGATGAATGTTATTAGCAGTTTGGCATGTAGATGACACGAATCATCTCTCTTTTCTCCAGCCTCTCTCACGTTTCTTCCATGCGGCAGCTTTAGTGAAGGACACCATGGTAATTGTTGGAGGCAGGACAGGAGAAGAGGATTATAGCAACACAGTTTCTCTCTATCAGATCAACTGTAACACATGGATACATCCAGGTAAAAGTCATGTCTGCATACAGTATATGAATTATGCTCTTGGTAACACTAGTCTGTGTTTACTGACAAAATGGTGTTGGCCTTTTCTTGTACCATTTCTCCAGTGTCCTCGGTGGGTGAACCTGTAAACCGTTCGGTTTCCTTGGCTATGACTGGGTGGGATGGCCACCTGTTCCTGTCTGGAGGTTTTAATGGAGTGACGCTGGGGCGACTTTTGACCCTTTCCTTGCCTAGTGACCCCTGCATCCTGCTGCCCACCCCTGAGGCCTGTAACAGCAGCACTGGTAGCTGTGTGTGGTGCAGAGGTACCTGTGCTTCATCAGACACTGCAGAAAGGTACTACAGGAACTAGTATCATCTTTATTCACAGGAGGATATTATGGCTATGCAGAATGTTTTTTTAATGACTATATATCCTCTACTCTTCTTTTTTAAAAGACTGGGTTGTACTATAGGACAGGCTACCTGTTCTCCCACTCCTCGTTCCCCAGATCAGTGCCGCAGACTCAAGACCTGCAGCGAATGTCTGGCCCGCCATCCTAAAACATTTTCCAGCCCTATGCAGGTACGGTCATCACATCACATGATGTGGTCTGTACATTTTTATTTATTTCTTTTTTTTTTTTTAAGTCTTTTATGGTCACCAATGCTGCGTTCATTTGATCTGAAAATACATTTAAAACAGTGATGTGAAGTGTTATTACAGTTGAAAACAGCTGCCTAGTATTTTTTTTTTTTTGTGGAAACTTATACATTTTTCAGGATTACTTGAATAAAAAGAACATCATGTATTTAAAATAGATTTTTTTTGTAACAATGTAAAATTCTTTTAGATTTTTACTGTGATTTAGTATCACTTTTAATGCATCCTTGCTTAAAAAATTATTATTTTCTTTAAATAAAAAATCTTACTGACCCCAAAAACTTTCTAAGATCAATAAGATCAAAAGCAATGTTTAAGACTAATTAGTTAAAGCTGATCTTCTAATTAAAAAATGGCATGAAATTCTCTCCATCTTTCAGCCTGCTCTGCAGTGTAAGTGGTGCACAAACTGTCCTGAGGGAGCATGTATCAGCAGCTCAGTAAGTTGCACATCGGAGCATGACTGCAGGATAAACCAAAGAGAGATCTTCCTCTCCAGTAACTGCACTGAGACCAGCTGTGAGGCTTCTGACTGCCCCAAATGCACAGCTTCTGTGAAATGCATGTGGACACGCCAGTTCAAACGTACAGGTAAGAGCGACCACACAATGAGCACGATTCTGTGGAGACATGTGGGGAGGAAGGAAAAAAATATGAGATGGGAGGAAAAGTTATATTTCAAAGCTGTTGGATTTGTTCTCAACTTTAGCATTCTCTTGCAAAAGTATTACGCTTCCCAAAAAGCTTTGAGTTTGCTTGCAAAAATGTTGAAATATAGGATTTCCTTCCACCTCCTATCATTTTCTTCACCAATTTTGCGTTCTCTTGCAGAAATGTTGCCTTCCCCATAGAAACAAATTCCATAGCCAATGCAAGGTTTTTGGGGAATGCAAAAGATGTACAAATTTAAACATCTCTTTTTATGAAGGCCAGCAAAAACCTCTTGTAGTTGATGTTTTGACTCTTGGTTTAACCATTCAGGTGAGACCAGACGTATCCTGAGTGTGAACCCAACTTACGACTGGACGTGTTTCAGCTATGCCTTGCTCAACGTGTCTCCTATGCAAGTGGAGTCCTCTCCACCAATGCCTTGCCCTGAACCCTGCCATGAAATCAAAACCTGCAGCCAGTGTTTAAGCTCACGTGGCTCTGATGGAGGCTGGCAGCGCTGTGTATGGAGCATGGCACTGCAGCAGGTAACATTTGATAAAGTTTGTTCCAACTCTGTAACTTTCTACAAGAAGTTCGACCAGTAACCTCGTCACCTGTCCTCTTTCTTCTCCAGTGTATGAGCCCCTCCTTTGTTCCATTGCGCTGTGAGGCAGGTCAGTGTGGCCGTTTGCTCATGGATGAAGACTCCTGCTCACCCCAGTGCTTCCAGCTCACTCAGTGCTCTCAGTGCATTTCCAGGCCACAGTGTGGCTGGTGTGCTGTCCGTGGTGGAAACGGGGCAGGACGCTGTCTTCAGGGAGGACTGAATGGTACATGTATTTATGTCTTTCTGCAGATTAAGCTAGTGAAAATAATGACACTGATTTTATGATTAGGTAATGAGTAGAACTGAAGGCTGAATTGTTGGATGGTTTCATGTGGGTACAGTCGGTTGCTCATTATTGCAGAAATGATGGGGACAGTCATGAATTAATCATTTTGAGCCACAAGATGGCAAAAATTAGTTATTCTAACGTGTTGGAAAGGGAGAGAGGCTGAAGAGTGAAATAATAAATAGGAGACAAAATTGTTGTAATACTGTGTTGCTGTTAAATATCCAGTTACGTACAATATACAAAAGTATGTGAGTGCTCATTGACATGATTGACCAGTAAGAATCAAGTATAATTTTTTTTGTTTTTATGGGATTAAAACTTAATTGTCGTTTTACTCTCTACTTACTGCAGGTGTGAGCGAGGCTTTTTGCCCACAGTGGAACAGTAGCTGGTCCTTCCTGCATTGCCCAGAAGAGGACGAGTGTGCCAATGGACACCACCACTGTAACATCACTCAAGACTGCCACGATCTGCGTGAAGGCTACCACTGCACCTGCAGACAGGGCTATGTACTCAGCAGGTATATTTAACAGCTTTCATTCTCAAACAATAGCACTGACTTTGCCAAGGTTTAGTAGTTCATATATATTTTCTTCTCTCACTCTCTTATTCAGTGTGTCGGGCCAGTGTGAGCCAGTGTGCGCTCAGGGCTGTGTTAATGGGACCTGTGTGTCCCCAGGAGTCTGTCAGTGTCACTTTGGGTTTGTTGGAGAGAACTGCTCCTCACAGTGCCGCTGTAATAAACACAGTAACTGTAAAAGCATCTCTCAGCTGGACGCCTGTCTAGAGTGCAAGAATAACACAAAGGTACTGAAGCGTTTTATTGTATATTTTTATTGAAAATATCAATAAAATGAAAATATCCTCATATATTGCATACTGTTTAGAAGTCTCTTATGCTCAACAATGCTGAATTTATGTAATAAAGAGGTGGTAAAAACAGTCATATTGGGAAACATTGCAAATTTAAAATAAGTCATTATTTTAGTAGCCATTACTCCAGTCTTCAGTGTCTCATGATCCTTAAGAAATAATTCTGCTATGCTTTCTGATATGCATCAATCGTTAGATGCTCAAGCAACTTTTCCTATTATTATCACAGTTGAAAAGCTGTGCTGCTAATACTTTTTGAAAACTGTGATGCCTTTTTTTAGGGATTCCTTGATGAAAAGAGTTCTTTCATTCATTCATTTGAAAGAAGAGGTCTTATATATCATTATAAAATTATTTACTGTAACTTTTGATCAATTTAATTGATTTAATGTGTCCTTGCAGAAAAGTATTCCCTTCAAAACAAGACAGCAGTAATACTATGTTTGTGATATTATTTGACAACAAGTCACCTCTATTTCTTTCTTATTTTTAGGGTCAGTACTGTGAAAAGTGCAAGCCCTTGTTTGTGGGCTCAGCAGTGGGAGGTGGGATGTGTCGTCCCTGTCGTGAATTCTGCAGAGGAAACAGCGATATATGTCTGTCCAAAGAGGAGCATCGGAGGGCAATGGAAAATCCAAAAGACTATCCACTGGACCGTGCGAGTGTGAGCAATTCTTTGGAAATCATCTTTCCTTTCTGTATTCGGTATTTGAAGTGTTGATGCAGGGCCTGAGTCATTCATTATATGCTTTTGCTTCTCAGATTGAACAATGGGCAACAGAAGGCCCTACTGAGGACAATGCTGTGTGTGTGAGCTGTCAGAACAACAGTGTGGGGGATAAGTGTGAGAGCTGTCTCAGTGGCTACTTCCTGTTGCAAGGGAAGTGTGAGAAGTAAGTGCATCAGAAAATGTGCATTGGCTATAATTGTGCTCCAGTATTTCTTTAGGTGTTTACCACTTTTATTCTTCCAAGGTGCAATAAATGCAATATATTATTAAAAAATTGGACTTTCAGAAGTTAGCGCCTCACAAGCATGCTAGAGATAAGAAAATGTCTCCATCTCAAAGGTTTTCACATCACATTGTAAAACAATTTAATGTTTCTGGATCTAACATCAGTATTTCCATTCCTTCCCATTGTTTGTTTGTAGATGTCAGTGTAATGGCCATGCAGACACGTGTAATGAACACGATGGCACTGGCTGCCCCTGCCAGAACAACACTGAAACCTCATCCTGTCTGAGCAGCCCACAGAATGACCGCAAAGAGTGTTACAGACAGCAGGTAACGGCCAGTTCATTACAACCAATGACATTACACTCCATATTTCACAAATAAGACCTTGTATGAAATCCTGTTTATTCTACTTACAGTGTGCAAAATGCAAAGACTCATTCAACGGCAATCCGGTTAATGGGCGGCAGTGCTACCGGCAGTTCAATGTGGACAATGAATGCTGCTTCGACCCCACATCACAGGTCAACTGCTTCCATGAGCCTAACATCCGCAATCTGCTCAGGGGCCGCACCGTGTTCTTTTCAGCCCAGCCCAAGTTCACTAACGTTGATATCCGCGTCACCATAGACGTTACGTTTGGAGAGGTTGAGGTCTATGTGTCCAATTCGCATGATACATTCATTGTAGAGGTCGACCGCCAGACTGGTGTGCATACCATCAAGATCGAGGACGAGGCCACCTCTGCGACCACTTCACGAGAAAAGGAGGTTCCTCTCGCACCACCGTCACCCATGAAGGTGTTTGCGAACTCCTCGTCAGCATTACTCGGCACATTGCAGTCCACAAAGTCACACGGGACAGAACGTGAAATACGGGAAGAACGAAACGAAGGTCTCATAACCTATATCACTGTGTGGAAGCCACAGACGGTGTTGATCGTACGTGGCGTACGGGACCGTGTGGTCATCACTTTCCCACATGAAGTGCACTCGCTCAAATCCAGCCGCTTCTATATCGCCCTGCGTGGCGTGGGCACAGATACTCATAACGGAGAATCCCAAGGTCTCCTCTTTCTCCGACAGGACCAGGCCCACATTGATCTCTTTGTCTTTTTCTCTGTTTTCTTTTCCTGCTTTTTCCTCTTCCTGTCCGTCTGTGTGCTGCTCTGGAAAGTCAAGCAGTTCTTGGACTTCCGCCGTGAGCAGCGCCGCCACATTCAAGAGATGACAAAGATGGCCTCTCGGCCGTTTGCTAAACTCACCATCTACCTAGAGCCTGAGGAGCCGCAGCTGGTTTACTTGCCCTCGGCTGGAGGGGGAAGCACCGTGTCCCTCGCCCACGTCCGGACAGGCAAACTCAGTGGTATGGTGATGGGCCAGAGGGGACGAACCGTAGCTCTGTCCTACAAACACGACCCCGGCACAGGCACTGTCACTCATCACCACCACCATCTCGCTCTGAGTGGAGGCAACAACGGACAGCACCTTCCCCTGCACTACCTGAACACTCACCACTACGCACCCAGCTCTACTGCAAACCCGACCTCGCATCACCACCACCATCACCCGTCCTCACACGGCAGCTACCAGCATTTCTGTCGCTCCGACCCCTTCTTGTCCCAGCTCATGGGCTTTTCGTACTCGTCCTTCAAAGTTGGACCAATCACTCTGGAGCCCACAGATGACGGGATGGCAGGGGTGGCCACTGTGCTCATACAGCTGCCAGGAGGCATCCTTGCTCCCAACCGGGCTTGCTTGGGTTCAGCACTTGTCACTTTGCGGCAGAATTTGCAGGAATACTGTGGACATGGAGGAGCGGGAACACATCCTGGCACCGGGGGTGGCCGAAAAGGCTTGTTGGGCCATCAGCATCTAACCACCATGGCAATGTGAAGGGAACGTACTGCGATGAAGGAAACATAGATTGAAAAGGGAAAAACAATCATGAGAGTGAACAGAAAGGACAACGGAAGTTGCAGAGATGTTAAAGGGACAGTCCACCCCAAAATGAAAATTTTGTCATGGTTTACTCACCCTCATGTCGTTCCAAACATGACTTTCTTCTGCGCAGCACACAAGAAGATTTTTAAAGAAATGTTTTTGTCCATACAAAGAAAATCAATGGGTTCCAAAACCAAAGGACATTGAAACTGACTTTTTACCAAACAGTTTTGGACCCCATTGACCTTCATTGTGTAGATGAAAACTTTTTCTCTTTTTCTCAATTTTTTTGGTTTGCTCTGTTGAGGGTTACAAAAGGGATGCATTAGTTACAAGAGAGGAACAAGGTGAATAATAGGAAACGTGATTTGTACATATACTGTAATTAATTATTAGGTGTCATGTACTTGTTTATCACTGCTAAAAAGCTCCATATTGACATGAAGCAGCAACCTTTATGCAATGCACTACTCCTATATCCAAGCTTTGTTGCTTCTTTTTTTTTTGTGTCCTATATACACTACTGAAATCAGCTGGACAAGCTGTTGACTATGGCATGACATCGACCAGTGAAAAAGTTGTCTTTGCAGCTGAACCAATGTGCTTTATATCCTCATGTGACAATCTGAACTGCCATCCAAACCAAGAGACGGTGCAACATGTCTGCTTGAATGTGCAAAACATTGATTGTCTGAAAAAAAAAAAAAAAAACTGGCACAGATGTTGTAAAAAAGAAAAAAAAGTGCTTTTGTTACTGGTTTTTTGTCATGGCTGTGATTGGTCCATGCTTCCTGTAATATAGCAGATTTGAATCTAGTCAATAGGTCTGTTTCATGGTGAGCCATTGGCTTATTTTTATACATATTCATACTGAAGATGCATTTCACACCGCCAGTCGACGGTTTATGATTACACCTCTTTTTTGTTTGCATTAATTACATGACCTTTACTCACTTTGCCTTGACCAGATGTTAATATAACTGTGTGACAGAATCCTCAAACTCTTTTTGTATTAAATTTAGGATGGATTTTCTGTTTGAGTTTAGGCTATTAATCTTAAATTCTGCAATTGTGTGTGTATATATATGAAGGAATAAGCTGATTAATAAGGAACGTTACATTTTTCTTACATTGTGTAGGAAATGAAGGATACTATTTTATTTTTCCCCTTTCTTACACTACTTATTTCATATTACTTTATTTTTTAAAGTAAAGCTTACAGCATGTATTAACAATGTGCTAATGTTTTATTTCCGGTGATTAATGAAATTTATCACACAAGCTGGGTTGCTGCAGCATTCTCATTTTCATTTCAGTGATGGGTTATGTTTCATTAGATATATGAGAACTAAAAGTACAAATCTAGAATGCTCCTGGTGAGACACTATTAAGTAATGAAATGAAGAGAAAACAGTGATAATACTAAAGTTTGTTACTGTATTGCCATTTATAAGGAAATTCCGTTGTTTTGCTTTATTGCAATTTGTTTCTTTTTGCTTGACTGTTACTTTCTGAGTGTAATCTGACTGGTATTTATAGAGGACAGGTTGGTGTAGAAAGTTACTTTTTTTAAGAATTGAAGTCATAGTGAAAAGTGTTCATTTGATGTTATTATTTAATGTAAATAACAGAAACATAATAGGAGAAGCCATATGTTTATCTGGGATGCCACTCCAGAGAAAGCAATCTTAAGATAAATTGGTTAATTTGTTAGGTTAAACCAGAAAAAGTGATAGTGCTATAAATTATGCACAATACCAAAAACAGATTTGGGTTTGAATATGGTAAAGAAAGCTTTGTGTTCTGTCCAGACATTTTCAAATGCTTTTACAGTTTTTTTCTGTTGCTGCTGAACATGCCTTTGATGCTTAACAGCGGTTTGTCCATAATAAAAAATCATCCATTAATGGTTACCACGGTTTGTTGTGTGGTCTTTGTTTTTGTTTTTTTAACCCGATATGACACTTACTCTAAAAATGAGACCAATGATTCCTACTGCAGTAAAAAACAAAAAACAGTAGCTGCACATTTGATTTAAATTGAGTTATTGAAATTGGACTCTTACTACTCTTGTGTTAAGTGGATTTATCTCTATTGTATTAGATGCTAAAAACGGTATGAAAGTATTGTATTTACGGGACTTTAAAGAGTTTAGAATAATTTTATAAATAAGAAGCTTCAAATATGTCCACTAAAATCTTTAAAACAAAAAAAGGTTCAGGAACTTTTATTTTGAAAGGACGCGTCAGCGTTGACCTTATTTTGAAACGTGTTATTGTTTCTGGCTTTACCTAGTATCTATAAGCAGCATCGATATAACGTATTTCAGACATGAAAAACGGGTTCAGTGCAAACTGCTATAGGTCTTTTATAGCTATACCGTCACTAGTATAACCAGACGAGTTGGTGTGGTTATAGCGGTGGATGTGTAAGATGCCTATTTGAGCTGTAGGATGCTGTACACTGAGGGCTGTGACAGTCTGCAGTCCAATCGAATATTCATTGCTGCATAAATGCAGCAGATAAACTAAAGCTTTAATATTTCCGGTAAGAACATTTTGTGCTTTATTTAACTTAACACGACACTTCTGTTTACATCTGCATGTCTGCAACCCGCTAATATGAGGTATTGTGAACCTGGGCTATTATGAACCTTCATGGTTAAACCTCCCAACTGAAAAACACAAACCAGCCTTAGTCTGTTTAAATTCAGATATGTTACTCGATATTGGATTTTGATATTAGAAAGGAGAATCCTCCACCTATCTGTCTCCGTTAACCTTAAAAATAAGAAATTATTCTTCTAAAAACATAACATTAGTATAAATGCTATACCAGGAATATATTGTAAATAAAACCGTAAAATTGTATTAATGTCCTTCTCAAACATTTCTTTAGGTTGTGCACAAGAAGATGAACGCTAAGTTACTGAAGAAAAGAAAATCACCCAGAAAAAAGAAAACCAAAGAACTGACAAACTGTGAAAAAGAGCCATTGCCAACAAATGGTGATGGCATTAGGACTGACACAAATGTAACCAAGACCTCTAATGCCACTCGGGACTGTGCTATGAACACCTGTCCTGAGGTCACACAGATCAAACCAGAAGAGGGAGAGCTGGAAGCTTTGGGAGTCCTAACGGTGTCCTCTGAACAACACCAACAACATCTGCAGCCTCATCCTCCTGCTTTCAGAGCATTCGTTCCTAAGACAGAACCAGACTGTTTCCCTTTAAACCCACCTAGTTTTCAGGTCAAAACTGAGCCTGGCATTTTTGAGGTGCTGCAGAGAGAGTCTGCTTTGATTGTGAAGGAGGAGAATGACAGCTGGAAGGAAGTCAAGCTTGAGACGCTAGATGAAAATTCAGTGGGTGATTCTTGCCTGGAGAAAAACACAGGTAATACATTTATTTAATATGCCCAATCTTGCAAATCACACAGTGTCATATATTAAAGTTGACAGCAAGAGGCATAAACCTCTTTTAGATGACAACATAAACCTAAGAAGATTCACTTGACTTGATATTTGACCACACATATTTGATATTTGTTTATCAGTTGGCATATTTTTCTGTCCCTTTTCCTCTCCACAGCTTCCTCCTCCCTGATTTTTCCGTGTCCTCATTGCTCTGTTACTTTCACTGACTTTACATACTTGGAAAAACACCTCAAATGGTGCCATCGAAGCGAATACCTAGCATGGGTAAAAAAACACAAAGTCTACAACTGCTCTAAAATATCTTCCAGGATGCTCAGCTGCTCATCGTGCCACTATCGGTTCTTTTCTCAAAGACAGCTGGAGACCCATGTGCGCAAAGCCCACCTCCCTACACCCAAACCTATCCGAAAACGCTACACCTGCCCACAGTGTGATCGCAGCTTTGATTACATCGGCAACCTGAAAAACCACTGCCACAGATGCCATGGCTTAGCCACGGTGTGTAAAGATGGACAAATTAGCTGTGCTAAATGTGGTCAAAGCTTTGCTGGAGTCTGGGGTCTCGGACCACATTGCTGCCATGAGGAGGAGAAGAAACCCAAGGTGGGTGTTGAGGAACCCATTTGCAGGGACCGTGGCTATCTGTGCCGAGACTGTGGCAAGAACTGCTCTACACTTCAGTGCCTGACGATACACAAACGCATTCATACTGGCGAGAAGCCATGCGTCTGCGAAGACTGCGGCCGTGGATTTCATGATATGGGGAGTCTGCGGAATCACAAAGTCATACATACAGGAATCCGGCCTTACGAGTGTCCCGAATGTGGTAAAGCGTTCGCAAGGATGGCCCACCTCAGATGTCATCTGCGAACCCACACGGGTGAAAGGCCGTACCCTTGCCCCCAGTGCGGGATGAGATTCAGCCACCGGTCGACGCTTCTCATCCACCAACAAATTCACTCCAAGGAAAAAACATTTTCATGCCCAGACTGTGGCAAGATGTTCTCCGCTCTCAGGTACATGAAGGTCCACCAAAGAGCGCACAACTCGGAGCGAATTCTGCAGTGTGGAGAATGCATGAAGACGTTTTCACGGGAGGATGTGCTTAAGAAACACCTACGCATTCACACGGGTGAGCGGCCGTACCAGTGCAACGTCTGCACCAAACGTTTCAACCGCATCTCGCACCTGAAAATCCACATGCGAACACACACCGGCGAGAAACCGTACTGCTGCGAGCAGTGTGGCTCCAGCTACGCTCAATCCGGCGATTTGACCAAACACATGAGGAGACACACGGGGGAAAAACCCTTCGCCTGTTCTGACTGCGACCGCCGCTTCACCAACTCGGGCGACCTGAGCAAGCACAGGCGCAGTCACACGGGCCACAGGCCCTACAAGTGTACAGAGTGCGGGAAGAGTTTTCTCATGCCCCAGCACCTGAAGATACACAAAATGACACACACGGGCGAGAGGCCATACAGCTGCCCACAGTGTCTCCGCACTTTCACTCGCTCGCACCATCTTTCTCAACACATGGAAAAGCACAAAATAAAGATGGATAGCTGAACTACTTCTGTCTAATCTCAGTTTCATTGAAGAAAATGAATTGGGAGTTCATCGATGAATTGGATATCAGTTTACTTCCAACTAAACGTTACTGAATCCAGAAGCATAGTCTTCCTTTCTGGACTGACTGCCCTTAAAAGTTCTAACACTATAGCTATTTTGCATGCTCTCGATCGATCGAATAGATTTAATGCCTTACAATTATCGTTGTTAATATGAGTAGTAAATCTGGCAAATGAACTGTGCTTTAAAGTGTCTGTTTAAGGAACCGGCGTCGTCATTAGCACAAAGTAATAACTTAAAGCTCATATTTAACCATTTAAAGACACTGTTGGCTCACAAGAATGAATAAAGATGTGAGTTTTACTTCTGCTGTGGCTTAATAATATTCTATGATTATTAATTTAATATTAATCTGTGAGCTGTATGATGGAAGCGTTCAAGGGCTGCATCATCTATAATTTGAGGTCTTTTTCTCTGCTGTACAAAAGGCATCTGCAAATATGAATAAAAGATAAATGTAAAATCATTTGTATTTCTGGTTCAACACTGTGTAGTGGTGATTTTAGAGTTCCATTAATTCAATTTTGTGTTAATATGACATTATGTACTGTTGCCTCGTTCATTTTTAATGATATTTTCAGATGCCTTGTGTGCCACAAAAAAGCTATTTTGTATTTTCTATCCTAATGCTTTATAGAGGCACTGTAAATCTGTTGAATTGCGTGTTGAATTTTCACCAAGTAAGTACTGTAATGGGTTGGTTATTTTTCCGTTCATTGTCGTAGTTGATCAATTTAATGTTACTGTTCAATGCCGAAGTATTCTGAGGGTAAGATCATTTTATTATTATTGTGTCTAGTTAAGTTGAAATACTTTTACATTTATGCTTTGAAGCACTGGTGTTCCTGATGTGATATAAAAAAATGAGTATGAAAGTGTAAGATATTTAAGTTCGTAAGTTTACTGTTTATTTTGAAATCGATGATGACCTCAAATGAGTTGCGCTAATAAAACTTAACCTAGCGCTCTCTTCATTGTATTTGCTTGAACTGTGCTTCTGAAACTGTATTCTTCTTATCTTAAAACAGTAAATACAAAATGCAAACCATGGCCATTTTGTCTAAACAATTGTTTTTTTGTCTTTCCTTCTCAGCTTGTGCACAGGCAACCAAAGCGTCGTTGCAGTCTGTGCAAATGCTCAAAGCCAATAGATGGATCACTTGGTCAAAGGGCCCAAACAGGTCTGCTTCAGTCAATGTTGAGGGAATAGCTCTATTATTTTTATGTCTGCGATTACGAGGACAGCAGCGTGACTGGTGAACCGACACAGATAACAAAGATGTATTTAGGGCTAAATAATATTGAGTCTACCTTTGTTTAAAGCTGGAATCAATACTTCTTAAAGCATGTCCATTTTTCATTTAGCAAGCCTCTTGTCTGAGAGGAGGGTCAGGGAGATGTATGGAAGGGAGTGTGTTTTAATTCTCTCTGTTGCTGTAGTAATAATAATTGTCAGAACAAGCACAGCTCCTAAAGATCGGGTGATAGCGAGGTGAGCCAGATGCACAAAATTAATAGATTTTAAAAATTGAGACAGATTACATGACAGGATTTTTTTTTTTCCTCACATGATTTTCTTGTTTTACAGGGTACGGACAGAAATGACCATTGGAGACATGGTAACATAGGTAAACCTTTTCAGTTTTTGAGTGTATGTTTTATAAACCCTACTTCCGTTTTTTACTAGTCATGTCTTCAGTCACTCTATAGAGAATGTCAATTTTTAGAAATGGCAACAAACGTTACATTTTTGGTAGCAGTTCCTCCTTTGGGGCACCAGGGGGAAACAGATATCTGTCAAAGTGTGCATTTGGGAATTAGGATGTGCTCTGGTGCCATCTGTTTCTCTCCTGTGATTCTCACTCTTCCCACAGTGAGACAACCTGCTGGGATACTTCACACAAACAAGTGATAAAATATAACAGCTTCTAATGCGTAACATGCATTTCTGTTTGTGTTACTCCCTCGTCTCCGTGTCAAATTATCATAAAATCATAATTTTTTTAGCCAGAATTTGTCTGTGCATATGCGCTGATTTTACATATTTCCCTGTGTATAATTTGGCACAACGTTGACATTACAGCTAGTTTCTTGCGAGTTTTTAGCCTTTGCGGGAATCAGGGCTTAAAATGCGTCACAGGACTCTGTGTTCTTGATTTCTGTTGCACTAGGTCCCGCGTTTTTTAACGGAAGAACGCTGTTTGTGAGAACGGTAGTGAAATACACTACACGACTTTTCAAATCTGAACAGGTTTTAAAACACTAGTGGTCACACACTTGCCGACTTTGTAAATTGTTACAGAAAAACTCAACATCATATACTAAACGACTGAGGAGTCGAGACTTTCAAGTCGTTTCAAAAAGAGAGAGTACCCATCATGCACCTACGATTTTCTGTGAACTGCGACTGCTCAAAATCTGCAAACTGGTGTTGACTTTCAGCCATTAGCGTTGACCCCAACAGACAAATCGGGCAAACATCTATGTAGTGTATTCCAGCCTTTAGTTTGTCATGTAAGTCGCTTTGGATAACAGCGTCTGCCAAAAAAATGCATATATATGCTACATAGCTATGCTAACAAATGTGTTGACTTGTTTTCTGAGATCATAGTTTGATCTTTGACCTGTGATTTGACCTGTTCTTTTGTAAAATACTCCATCAGCGGTCAGTGCTGAAACTCTAATACCCTTATTTACAGCAAGTTTTCTGACTGACCATCTCTAAATACTCTAAAATTGAATTACTTCAATGTTGAATTAAATAAGAGCCCTCTTGCACATTTTTCCCCCATCTCCAATTTTTTATATGTAATTCCAGCGGTCCAATTTTCTCCATATTTTCTCTCAATACTCTTGTCAATTTGCTGAAGGAACACATTGTTGGATTTGGTGTGCCGGTGTCACCGTGTCGTCTCGCTGCAGTGGTTTTTGCGCTTGTTGGCCTCAGAGGTCAGTGTGTGGGAAGAGCCGCCGGCTTTCGGGGTCTTCAGGGGGCTTTAGGGCGGCTGCGTCTGTGTCCCTTTGGGCTCAGCCATGCCCAAATCCACTTCTCTCATTCATGAAAGGGTTAGAACAGAGGTCAAATCACCACTTTCCACTCCCTGCGAATAACACAAGCCTTGCGTGAGGGATGGTTTATGTAGGCGTAGATGAAACTGTGTATTTTAGGTGTTTTTTTGGTCATGGTACTTTCTTGGCACGTATTAACAGCCTGACAGCTCAGGCGCACAAAAGACAGTGAAAAGATGCTGTGCGTTTTGCTTAGGGGAGGATGGTTAGCACAGAAAACGAGTAGGGTCGGTGCTGTCAAACTCAAAATGAGGAGCTTCTCATTTTAGATTAGCGTCACGGAGCACACAGTTGCCGTCTTTTTATATGTTGTGCGGCTCCCAGCGCTGGTTCTTCTCATATAGCCCAAAATCTACAATCCACAACTGCTCCTTTCTTCTCCACCTCAGTCCACCCATATGTCCTAACCTTTGGCTCTGGGTGTCTGTTTAGCACAGGGATAGAGATGTGGAGGGTGAGGGAGACTGACAGTGTGCGATCCCTTACTCAGTAAATATGAACTGCACCCAACAGACAGCCTCATTTATCACAAGGGAAAGAGCGCGGGAGGGAAGGAGAGAGAGAGGGAAAAGGGATAACTGGCTGGGACGATGTGGCCTCAGCAAGCAGGAAGAAAGCACGGGGATGAGAGACACGAGAGTAAGGAGGGGAAGACAAGAATAACACAACAACTCAAGCGAGCACGGGAGGAGAAAGACGACAAGCAGACGTGATGTTTAGAGGAGTCAAATAGTGAGATCAAAAGAATGAAGTTAGAAGAGAGGAGGTATGGGAAAAGACACGGGCCTGCTGAAATACTTTGAGTGAAGAAGAGAGAGCAGAGAGCTGACAGTGTGACCTGATGAAGTGCTACAAAGAGCACGTTTGTGATAATTCTGTTGGTGTGATAAGATCATAAGAGAATAAGGTAAAGTAAGACCAAAAGAAACGCAGAACTTATTAACGGATCCCACCCTTTTATCTGGCTGTGAGTGTGGATCCTGACAACTCTGCTCCAGTTGATAAGGCTTTAATCCTCAGTGCTGGACACAGGAACTGACCACAGAGACCAAAGGTGACTGAGCTTAAGTTGCTCAGACACTACCGCTTGCTATCGCAATTAAAGCGCTAAGGGTAAAAGTTCAAATAGCTGATGATCATTTCTATGTGCCTTGCTGTATTTAATTGTTATATGCATACTGAAGCTGCAAGCCCTGTTTTTTTTTCAGAAGTTTTTCGATCTATCTATCTATCTATCTATCTATCTATCCGTCTATCCATCTATCTATCTAGAAAACTCTATAGTTTATTCGCTATAGTTTAGAAAATGGTAATAAAATATGAAAAGAACTCAAAGCTAGACTGTGTCAGAACAAATGCATCTTGATGATGTCAGATAACTTTGATAGATGCGTATGTAATAAATTAGGTTGAATAGTCAGCTGTTGAATTTAAGTACACAATTAGATAATACCAATTTAGGTCAACCAGTTATCAAGCAATGCTTAATTTTGTTCAGTCTGTTGTGTAAAAACAAAAAACAAAATCACATTAGCAATTAAAAAAAAAAACACTTAAGCAAAACATGGTCAGGTGAAAGTGTCTGAATTTTTTTTTTTTTTTTTTTTTTTTACTTTTGGTCCACTGTATAAACAATGTTTGGGTATAATACATCACAGTCTACTTTATTTTGCTCTCCTTACTTGCATAAATGAACTATAGTGTCCTGCACCCATTAGTAAAAATATATTAAAAAAATTATATCTGGTGTCTGAATGATTTTTAGCTTAACTGTATCTATCTACACAATTAAATGTGTTTCAATTCACTTGCTAAAACGCTGCACAAGTAAATATATTAATGGTAATTCATATTTTAGTGTGGTCCATCACCAGCTGCTTTATAGATTTTTGCATTAAAAAAATCTATATTTATTTTATGAAGCAGCAAACTTATCTGTATTTAAATTTATTGTATCAAAACCTTCAGTGTTTAAAATTACTCATTTCTGTGCATAGCACATGGTAATTACAGTCTACATAATATAGTTAATATCCTTGGCAATAAGATCTTTCAAAAGGGTCAGTATACTTGTAATTAAGAGCTCCTTTAGTGAACTGCCTGAGTGGACTAATATCCCATAATTGGCGCTAATAGCTGCTAACTCAAAGCCAATTGTCTGCCAATAAGAACCTTGTACATTGCCCTCCAGTCTTCGTTATGGTCAGTATCTGACCTCTGCATTCCCAAAGACTCATCTTTGCATTGGGAACTGTTTTCCCCCTTCATTCTTAAGAAGTTATATTTTTTCAGATTGCTACTAATTTAGATTAAAAAAAAGTGAAAGGGGTCATATGATGACTTTTTAAATATATGATTTTGTGTATTTGGTGTAACAGAATATGTTGAATTGCTTTAAAGTAAAAAAAAAACACATTTGTATTTTGTAGTATTTGTTTTTCAAATACTGTATATTATTGTAGTTCCTCTATGCCCCACCTCCCTCAAACATGTCATTTTCTACAAAGTCCCCTCTTCCGACAAGTGCAGTCTGCTCTGATTGGCCAACTGACCCAGTGCATTGTGATTTGGCCAATCACCGCAAGCACTTGTCGGAAATGTAACTGCCCTTTCCATAATCGCAAACTTCATTTTTCAAAATAAATGTAAAGAAAGTTAATAATGTCAATAGTTTTATCATCAGTTCAAGCCCGAAAGGGAACAGAGTTGCATGACCAACATAGTGATGAAGCTTGTATGTGTTTGCAGTACACAAGCTTTAAGACTACCATGACCAAGCTTTTTAAACCGTTAAGACAGCTGACTCCACTGTGTGACCATGTTTCTCTCTCTCTCTCTCTCTCTCACACACACACACGTGTCGCGCAAAATTATGCATTTGAACATTCAATAGCAAATACTTAAAGGATTAGTTCACCCAAATAGCACAATTATGTCATTAATAACTTACCCTCAAGTTGTTCCAAACCCGTAAGACCTCTGTTTATCTTTGGAACACAGTTTAAGATATTTTAGATTTAGCCTGAGATCTCACAGTCCCTCCATTGAAACTGTGTGCACGGTATACTGTCCATGTCCAGAAAGAAAATACATTTTGGTCCAAAAATAGCAAAAACAAAGACTTTATTCAGCATTGTCTTCTCTTCCGTGTCTGTTGTGAGAGAGAGTTCAAAACAAAGCAGTTTGTGATATCTGGTTCGCAAATGAATCATTCGATCTAACCGGATCTTTTTGAACCAGTTCACCAAATCGAACTGAATCGTTTTAAACGGTTCGCATCTCCAATACGCATTAATCCACAAATGACTTAAGCTGTTAACTTTTTAATGTGGCTGACACTCCCACTGAGTTCAGACAAACCAATATACCGGAGTAATTCATTTACTCAAAACACTGTGACTGAACTGCTGTGAAGAGAGAACTGAAGATGAACACCGAGCCGAGCCAGATAATGAACAAAAGATTGGCGATGATGATTGCCCTTGATTCAAGCCTTCGGTTTACCCGCGCTCATAACATTATGCTAATTTTCCATATAGTGATGTAGACATGTGGGGGTGTGTTTGAATGAGACATTTTAGGGGGACATGGCAGAGTCTTAACTTTGATAAAGAATATCTCTTTGGATTTGACACTTTAGTCTTTGCCACTTTACAAATCTTCTTCATGCACCAAGAGCTTGTAACACTCCAAAGAGAAAGGAAAATTTGAAATTGCATAATATGACACCTTGAAGAAAATAAAGTTTTATTAAATAAAATTTTCAAGATGCACATAACTATTATTTTAATGGCCTTGCAAAGTCAACATTACTAAATTATGTAAACTACATTACTATTGTACTGTATATATATTGTTATGGTCTCTGTTCTCTGTACACTGAAGAGTCCTAGACCTGAAAAAGGTTGAAAACTTCTGACTTAGATGGATGAGGGAATAGGAATGACAGCACTGTAGGCTGTTCATAGGTCTACGTCTACAGCAGAGTTTCTGTTGACTCATGCCACTGCTTGCTACACATTGTTATGTTACAGTATAAGCTGAAAGGCTTCAAGCAGGTCTATAAATTAAATCAAGGCCTCAATAAGGAAATTGACAGAGAGAGAGAGTAGTGCCCCAATGAAAGCAATTGGATGCTCGTAAAACGATCCCTGGTGGGCCCTGTATATCTCTTTTCTCGTGTGCATTTTCCACTTTTCCTCTTGTCAGTCCTTCTTTTCCCACTCCAACACCTCATTTAGCTCTTATACGATTTACCCTGTTAAATTTATTTCCATGCGTACATCTCTTTCTTTTTCTGTGTTTACCACATTTCGGTTGTTCTCTCATTTTAATGTTTTCTCTCACTATTTCTCTCACACTCTTTCTCTGTCTGAACCCCCACTCCATGGAGAGACAGGAGAGAGGAAAGATGATGTGTGACAGTTGCTATATTTCGATCTTCTGTCAGTGAGATTAATATTGACACAGTGTGTATCTTACCAGAGGCCTGTTGACTGTGTATGTTGTGTATTTATTCATTATTCTAGGTTGGGGCATTTTTCTCAAGAATCAGACAATAACTGATGTGTGGACTTAGAGATAGTATATTGGTGGCCTGAAATGAGTCGATATGGTCACATCTGGGTTTGTCTTAACCATCGTCTTGTCTCCATGGGGTGGCTGCAAAGTCAAACCTTGTTGTAGTTTCATGGGGTTGGAAACCCCTCGTGTTTCTCTGACAAGCCCTTAGATAGAGTCAAAGTTTGTCAAGGAAGATATATCAGATAATTCAAAATTTTGACTACATTGTGTGTTTAAATCACCTTGAGAGAGTTTGGTGTTTCTAGTTACAGGATCAACTGATCAGTTGTTTCAGCATAATTATGTTGAATGCACTTTGGCTTTTGCCAAAATGTCCCTTAAATCTTTACTATAATAGGAGAATAGGGTTTCAGACATTTTTATGTTAATATTGTTGTTTTTGTTTAATGTAATTTCAAATCAAAGTTGGCTGCAAAACAGAAAGGATTCTGGAGATAAACAAATAGAAACAAAAGAGGAGAGGAAAGAGTATAAGAAGTGCAAGAGCCCAAGGGGGGAAACAGTTGTCGCTGGAGACTTTTATTGACTTTCCTCCCCTCTTCAGTCGCACGTGACTGGAGCACGCGCAGGGGCCAACAGATAAATTCACAGAGAGGGGCTGAGGAAGAGAGAGAAATGGGAAAATAAATTACTCTGGAAAGATATGACGATGGGCTACATGCGGCTTTAAATCTAAAAGGGAATTCGCGACACACTGACCGATTTGTCACGGCGCTTTTTTACCCTTCTCTACATTACTTTTGGCTACTTTTTCTTTATTATTTTCCCACGTCTTCAAAATACGTAGGCTACAGTACGTGTTTTTTTTTTCTCTCTCTCTTTTATCCGTTTTATCTAATAATGAACAATTATGGTTCTCTGATATGACTAAAATACTTTGTGAATTTCTAACTACGATAATTTAGTTTATGGAAAGAAAGTGTGCTTTTAAAGTAAATATTATTTTAAAATACAACGTGTTTAAACAAGGTTTTAATAAAAATAGAATTTTTCATCAAACGGTATGTCGCTGAAAAACCGTAGGCGAACTGTAATCGCGGTTGATTGAAGCGGTAACCATGGTAACCGTTGGCTTTACGCTGGAATAAATTTAATTTATGCATTTAAAGCGACCTGCAGTGCATTCAGGCTAACAGTTTTTACCTAACATGTGTTCCCTGGGAATCAAACCCACAACCTTGCGCTGCTAAGGCAATGCTCTACCACTTGAGCCACATGAACAATAGAATAGATCGTGTAATCAGATGAAATGCAAATGCGTATTTGTTACTATTTTAATTAAAATGTAAATCTGCAAAACCAAAACTTTCCTATTTACTTTTTCAACTTTCTTTTAAAAAGTCAACCCAGGCACACTGTTAGGAGTATTGTGAAAGTGTTTACATTTATTTGTTTATTTTTTCGTTATGTCCTGTTTGATATGCTCGTTTACTGTTTCTGGAAAGATCCATATATCTATCACCCCAATCCATTCGTCTTTCCCTCGCTCTCGGATTATGTGTAATACACGTCATGCCCCACCCCCTAGCCTATAATACCTATAACAGCCACAGAAGAGAGGGAAATGAGATGCAACAAGGGAAAAAAGAATGAGATGGACTTAAAGTGAGGGATAGCTGGAAAAGGGGGAGAGAAAGAATGGAAAAGAGAAAAGAAAGAAAACGCGGTCTTAAAGTATACCCCCCTCTTTTATTTAATTTAGACGCCAGGCGAAAATCGATCCTGCCATTCGATACGCAATCCGAATCAAGGCGAATTAAGCGGGCGGAAATTAACTCTGAAAATATTTTTGATGGAGTGGCTTGTAGTCTCTCGGCCAAATGGACTGCAAAGTGGAACAAATGACAGGGGCCTAGTGGTGGAGACAGCGGCGCTCCATCTTCCATTAGGGCGTAATGGGATAGGTCCAGCCCCCTAGCTCGACTCGGCTGCATTAATCAAAACAGCCTCTATATGAAGATTTATGGTTCTCCCAGCATCGCCGCTTCACTTCAGTGCCGCTGAAGCCGGAGCCAGTTCTTGTGTGTTTCTCTCACTCTCCCTCCCTCCCTCCCTCCCTCTCTCTCGCTGTCGCTCTCTCTTATGCTGTGTGTAGGTGTTAGAGAGACCTTCTCCCTCCTTATCTCCTCCTTTTTTGTTAGACGTAGTACTAGTATACTTAAACAGAAACGCGTTTCTCGCCTCGGTAATCGTATCGTGTCATCATCTGCACGTGTGCGGTGTAGGCTATTTCTCATCCTTTTACAACAACGTGGGTCAAAATCCGGAATTGCAGTCTAAAAGCTGGAATGGACGTTTTTAGACAGACCATCATAAAAAGTAAACACAAACTTAAAACTAGACACAATCCTCTCAAAATTCCTACCATAACGTGATTATGAATTATTGCTTTATTTTATATACTGTTTTTTAGTCAGGTTCAGCAATGAATCATTTCTCTGTATAGGCATCTTGAGATAGTTTTTCATTATAAGGTTCTTGATTCTTCACCTTTTTGTATCTAATATGAACCTTTATTTTCAAGAGAGCAGTTGTGTTCGAGAAAGAGGAAGGCAGATCTGAAGAGCTGAAGTAGTGGAGAGACTTTTGACCAAGAGGGAAAAAGCTTGGGTCCAGTAATTTTTTAAATCGCATTGTTGGTTTCAGTTTTTGTCTCCTGCCACCCTTTCAGTCCTAGAAAGTCCCATCTCAATGTTTTATTTCTTTGTTTTGGTCCAATCTCTTTACCTCATCTAGCTCTGTTGTTTTCGAACATCTCTTTCTCATTCCACCCCCTTCCAGCCCAAACTCTCATACTCCAGAGCCAAATACATGTGGAGACATCTCTATATCCCCCCCATCCATCTCTGCTTTCCTCCTGCCCTGTCTCCTTTCCTTTTTCTTTACTTTGCTTTCTTTTCCTGTGCACAGAGGGGAAGCCGGCTGCCAGTTTTAGTCTGCCGAAGGGTTTATTCAAATTAGAAACGCTTCAATCTCCTTATCCCCTCTCCTCTCCCTCATGCAAGCGTTCACTCTCTCACCTGCTTTCCGTGACTCCCGTCTTCCCTCAGAAGTCTCCAGAGCCCCGCTAGTTTAGGGAGACGATGTTTGTGGAGAACTGGGAGATGAGGGGAAGGAGAGGTTAGGAGGAAATCAGGGAGCGAGCAGCACTGACGGCGTTCAGATTTGTCTGGAGGGACCTGTTAGCCATTTGGTTCGTGGTCCCTCTCACATTCTCGTCTGATTTAGAAGCTGTTATGAGTGTTTACATATTTCCCTTCAGTGAGATTCCCTTTTTGTCTGACAGTAGTATCACACTAACTTGTGTGCTCTGCAAGTTTAGTTTTCTGCGCTTTCCATTGTCTCACTTCTGTTTCTGGTTGTCAGTCATCTGTCAGTGAAGCAGATGGGACTCAGAGGTCAGTCAACCCTGGTTATCATCACTGAATTCCTATAAACTATAGATCTCTAGTATCCCACCTTTGAGCTTAGAAATGTTTCATTGGTTTTGAGTCATATTGTGGAGATCATACTTTTTTAAACTGATTCACAAAGCTGTGATTGTTTTCAAGGAACTTTAGGTGTGCTTCACTGTAAAAGCGTTATACAGGTTTGAAGCAACGTAAAGGTGAATAAATAATTTGAGAATTTAATTTTGGGGGGAAATATTGTATTTGTAGACCTCCAAAGCAGGATCTGAAAAATAGCATGCATATACATTTCAAGGAAATCCAAGCATACATATCAACCAAACAAAGCAAAATTAGACTAAATGGAATGGATTAACATATTCATTAATAAGACTTATTCAACTCAGGGAACATGTTGGACATGCTGCTTTGATTCCATTATATGACCAGTGGGAATGTGAATATTTTTGTGCTGCTTAAAATAACTAAAAGATTAACCCCATTCAAGTCATTATACAAATGAGCCAGGAGGCCTCAGCTGGGCCCCTAGGCCTGTCATATGCAAAGCAGGAGATGGGTTCTGTTTGTCATATGGAGACATGATATCACATTAATAGACACAGAGTAAATGCTTCTAATCATCCAACTGCGTTTGCATGTATAATGTTACCTTAAATGATGGATTCTAAAAACTGATTTTTTAATTGCAGTCATGTTTTGAAAGTGTTCATAGGACAATGCAAAAGAAGCATATTTAGTAGCTCTTGACATATTAAGACCTTGATGGCTTCATATAATAGTCTGCAGTTCATTATTGTCCGGTATAACATATGGCATTGGCCATTTATAGGCCCTTAATCCCATAAGGATTAGCCTTTGCCAATCTTTACGTAAGAGTTAATAGATAAAACAAGCCAAAGATTCCACCCAGGCACACAACTTCAAAACTCAGAGCTGGCATCGATTTGCCTAGGCATCCTAATCACTCAGAATGGACTTCTATAGTCATTAGAGCACTTGTGAAGATTTGTAATTGCAATGTACATTGTAATTAAGAAGCATGAGACTATCGCCTTAATCACAATTCAGGTTTAATGACAGCGTGACCATGTAGTCATAGAGTTTTTCCTCATATCGACTGCTAGTGTACTGTAGGCCACATTATCTGGAGCTTAATGGTCTGAGAAGCTTTATGAAATCTTACTTGTCAACAAACCAACATATGCAACCATAAGTTTATTAGAAAATAATCTTGTAAAAACATGCATAACACAAAATGCTAAATAATACATCTTATATTTAATTTCTTCATGTTATGCAGTTTGTGTTTTATGTGTGATTTATTTGGTTAGAGTTTATTGCTCCACTCTACAAACTCTTTTCTGCCTGGGTTCTAATCTTTTTCTCTATGTGAAATTAACTGCGTTTGCATAAATAATTAAATAATTTTCTTAAAGAATTATACGTTGTCTTGAGCTACTTGCTTTTGATTGATGTCTGTTTATGATTCGTTCCGCTTAGAAATTCTTACAACATTTCTTTCCTGATAATATATCAATTTATCAGGAGAGGTTTTATGTTAATTTCCGCCCTCCCCCATTCAAATACCCATCATAGTCCAATACCATCTCGAGCTAATTAAGCAAGTGTTAATTAAAATGCTAGAGAGTATGAACGCGAAGAATTGTTATGGAAACGTTGAAGTTAATCAAGCCTCCAAATTATTGATAACATCCTGAGACCGGTGATCGATCGGGAAGACATTAAAAGAGGCCAAATAAAGCAGATATTTGTGCTTGCGAGAGAGCGAGAGAGTTAGTATGAATATGGCTGTATTTTATGCTTTGTGTGTTTTTGTCAGATCTAATTTTCTTACACTGCCATCCATTTTTGTACCCTATTAACGGAAAGTTTCTCACTGAGTGCTTACAATCACCTACACACAGTATTTTGTGCCTGACCTGAAACTGCTGAATTGAACATGACTCTCGAGATGCTGCAAAGGAAAAATCACACTCACTTACAGCTATGCAAAGGCCACTCGGTTAAGTCTTTGTAAATTAATATTTCCTCGTCCCCTGTACATGCTCTCATTCAATCCATCGCACGCTAGCTGTGCTTACACATTTTCACCCCTTATGTGTGTGCTTGTATGTCGTGTACAACAGGCCCGGTTCATCATTCAGCCAGCGATAGGAGCAATTCACCCATAAAGTGGCGCTTTCGGCCATAAATAATATTCAAGTCGGTCTATTGTTAAGTGAAAAGTTGACTGGTGTTTGATATTTTTTTCTTTTTTCCTCCTTCTTTTCCACTGCGACCTAGGGTTAGGACTCATACATCACGGGATGACAGCTATAGAAAGGCCCTAAATTAGCAACTAAATCGAATATTGATCAGCTATGTGCGGCCCTTCGCGTCGCGGTTCCTTGCCGTTTCTCCAGTGGAGAGAGTGAAGAGAGGTGTACGGGAGGAGGGGTGAAGCAGTGGCGGTCTCCCAGTGTTGTGTTGTTTTTGTGTATCCACAATGTGAGGATTAGCCTATAACAACGATTTCAGGGGGACCAGCTTTTAAAAAATGGAGTGCAATCTGTTCAGATTCATCTCGAGCAACTCTGATTAAAAAATAGCAGTTAATTTTCAATGACCCCAAAAATTGTGATAATAACCCAAAACACGTTTAAGTAGCCTACTTTATGCCTCCTCGCGATTGACGGCCAGGTAGTTTTTTTTTTCTTTTTAACTTTTGTAAACATTGACATTTTTTGGAACCCCAGCTAAATGTTTTTAGCCTACACACAAAACTTTTAGGAATAGCCTCGACTTACCTGTATACGCTATTTGCTGAATCAGGACAAGTCGTTCCAGCTCCTTTATACCAATTATTCATCATCGTTACTCATATACCATAATTTTATTCAATGTATGCAAAAATAATTATGCACGCCCAGTATCTCAATTAAGAGCAGATTAATTGGCCTGCAGTTATTAATGACTGAGTGACAGCAAGCGTGGCCGCTTCTCAGCGCTCACTTTCTTTTAGAATGCAAACTTTATATTATCCAATTATCTATTCACCCATGCAGACTAATCCACTCATCCATTTATCTGTCCGTCCGCACATCGACATGGGTCTTCCTTCATCTCCATTTCATGTGAATGCTTCCCTAATATCTGTGTTGAATGTGAAGTTCTTGCTCAATGAATGCTGATTGGCAGTGTTTTGTAAATGATCGTTGCATGCTATTGATGTTTTCGCGCGTTTCTGTTGGGAGTGGGAGGTCTGTTAGTTAGCGCACACTGTTGGACAGCGTTTGATGAAACGATCCAGAGACCTCTGGCGGGAATGCGGTGTGTCCGGGGCATGGTCGTCCAAACCCAAGGCCGCAGTGTAGGTGGTCAAGGTCATACAGGGTCACTCACATGAGCCCATTCGGGTTTTTTTTTTCTTTTAACCAAAGGACGGGGTAGTCAGGGTTGCCGAGTCCAGATCAAATATCGAGTGTTGGCATCACGGTATAACAAGCAGAGCACAGAACCGCGAAGTGCTAGAGATTACAACAGGCTAATTGAAATGGATGCTCCTGAAGCTGAGTGCTAAATGAGGCCTCAAATATTTCTGTTGTTCACTCGAGAGATATGTCCGGGCCATACACTGCCCCCTGTATCATTCCCCACATCAGATACTGACATTTGACATTAGACACATTTATTAAAGAAATCTGTCAAAATTCGAATATGCACGTAAATCTGATAAATGCGCGGCAATTTAAGCACCATGGACAGCGCACTCCTTTCGCCTATACCAATCTAACTTTCTTGTTCGTTATTTAATTTATTCATTTTTGGCGTGTCTGGGATTAAGTTGAATAAGCTATTGTTTTACATTTTACTTGGTCACTGGGACAGCACTGCATATTCTTTGCAGAGCTGGAGCTGAAAGTCGTCACGCACGTGTGGAAATCTTAGAATATTTGATACGCACGCGTCTTTGTTTTTAGCGTTTTCTTTCCATTAGAAAATTCATAGTGTGCTACTAGCGCATGCCCTCGCCGCTCATCAGCGACGTTCTTGGCAAACACTTTTAGAACTTCGCTTGAGGACAATTCCGGCAGCCATCTGTTTCTGACAGAACTATGCGCACGGGGCAGGAAGCTGAATTAACGAATTTTGAGGGGGAAAGGTGTTTGTCAGCTAGTAAGATCGTTACTGTGAATGTGCACCACTTTATTTATTTTCATTCTCGCTCCCACTTTCCTTGAGAGCGAACAGAAGGTAAGAAAAGACGTTATTTTCCTGTTCCTTTTTTTCTGGGAAAGTGCCGTGATCCTTCCTTTTGCAATTCCGAATCTTAACACGACTTTTTTTTTCTTACTATCACTCTCTGAAACAAAGTCCACCGTATTTCCTAGAATTCCTTTGCGCTATGTATCCCTGACTAGGAAAGTCATTAATGCTAAATCACTGCATGCATTAATGCCAAATGACTATAGATTATAAAGTCAAACAAGATTTTGATATGTCTGAACAGAAGTGAATGCATTTTAATCATTCAGTGTAAGTTTGACAGGAAGAAATAATGTAGATAGATAGATCTATCATTTGTCATAGAGACACACACCTCAAGTTGTTGTTTAAAACTTTTATGAGCGACTAATACCAGTTATCTATCTATCTATCTATCTATCTATCTATCTATCTATCTATCTATCTATCTATCTATCTATCTATCTATCTATCTATCTATCACTGTACATGTTCTCTTAAGTGTACTCCTGAAAATACTTGTACGCAATAGAATAACTCAATACATCAGTATAATTGATTATTGAGCATCTCAGTTATTTGTGTCTCCAAGGTGTAGGTGAAGATGAAGTGGAGTAAAGTGTGAAAAGGGATCTGGAGGGAGACAAAGATGTTCACACAGTGGAACAGCTGCGGTGCCCATCACAAAACGAGAAGTGAATCAGAGAGAATCACTGCAGAGTAAGTAAAGGAAACCAATACCCCATAGGGTGAAGTAATGCAAACAGAGAGCCAGATTATAAGGAGGGGGATGAAGTGACTGAGAATGAGAGAGAGAGAGGGAGAATGAAGAGATGAATGAAAGGTAATTGCATTAGAAAGAAAAGAAGGCCAGAAGGAAGGAAATGATTAGAGGAAAAGAGACTGATAGCCGATAGAGAAGGAGTGAGAGAGATGGACAGAGGGTGGGGTGAGGTGTTCATTTACTCCTTTCATTCAATACATACTGACACTCCCTCAGTGTCAATACAGAGTGTGTGTGTCTAAGCATACTATCTAGGTAACTTGTCTCTATTAGTTACTGTAGTACTGTATGTCTGAAAGTGTATTATACACAGTATGTATTAGTATCTTTTTTTGGCATCTATTAATATTTTATTTTGTAGTATTCTTGAAACTTCAGTTAATATATGATATTGCATATATAAAGTGATTTTACACACACACACACACACACACATATATACATATACATACTATATACAAATTAATTTATTCTATTGCGTATATAGTTCATACAAAGTAATTCATGTTAAATAACTTTGTATAATAATAAATCCATATATTATATAAATGTATATGCATGAAATGTTGCATATAATATATTTAGAAGTGATTTGGCATAAATGGCTTCATAGGGATTTTTCTTTATATGTATTTTCTAACATTAATTCAGTGCATTTATGTATTGTGTTTTTATCTCATTAGTATTTATAAACCCCTTATTTGGTGCATTTTCTAGAATCCCCAAAACATGTTGCAAAAGCATGAGATGATCAAGAAAGGCCGCTGGCCTCTGACCCTCAACAGCCATTTTCCTCTTAAGCATCATAATCTCACCTCAATCTAGCATTCGCATTTGAGGCAATTCATTCATTTTGTCGACTGTTTAGTTTGAAATAACCGTAATCACACCAAATGCTGAATGTCTTTTCTCTCCGTGTCTTTCTGCCTCTTCTTGTTCTCCTTTTGTCATTGACCTTTGGACCTCGTCTCTGTCTGCATATTGACTGTTGGACTGTGAGAAACTTGAGCTGGCTGTCAATACTTACCTGGTTTAGACACCTCGAGAGCTGTGGTCATCAAGCACACACTGTGAGAGTGGGGGAAAAGAGACACATGCTGGACGGGAATGAAGAAAGAGAGGGATTAATGAGGTCATTTGATTATATAAGTCCAATCTTTTATTTTTTTTTAAATGTGAGTTATATAAAAAAGTGAAGAAAAGTCACAAATCTGGATTTAAGATTATTCACCAATGTTTTATAATAATGTGTCATTTCACGGACATATTTAGAGTGACCTTTGCAATGCACGCCTATACTTGTCACTTCTACGGTGCACAGCTCTATCTGCACCTGTTTTACAGTCCACTCCACCTTCTCCACGCTCTACCTCTATTTCCTTCTCTTCCTCTTTCCTTTTTACTCTTTTCATTTCCTTTAATCTCTCACTCCCTCCTCTTTCTCCCTCCCTGTCACTTTGATTTCCCTATCCACTGGCCCGGCTCTCTGTGTGCATGTGTCTCTGTGAGTCTGTAAGTGAGAGCAGGAGAGACAGACTGTTAAAATATGTTTGTATTCACAATCAACTGTTGTTGTTTTGGTCTAATCATCTGACGGAAAAAAACAAATATGCGCAATTAATATCTGTATCTCAGTAAACCTGATTGTGTGTTTTATACATTTCTAATTGTTTCCACATTGTCACATGTTTAAACCAGATTACCATGATTGGTCATGCTTTTTTCACTCTAGTTCTTTTATGTATGAATCTGAATTTATATATATATCTGAGAATAGCTGAGAAAGAGCTATGGATGTGAATGAATGTGTGTATTTATATTAGAGTAGACTGTGTCTGCATGGGCCACGGAAATCCTGGTAGTGAGAAGGGCAGAGCGTCAGCGTGCGGGTGTTGGGGTGTATATGTGTGTGTGTGTGTGGATGGGGGGAGAGGCAAAGGGTCCCCCTCTTGTAGACAGTTTGACTGATGACATGCATTAAACAGTTAATCTGTCTGATTGAATGTTTGCTTCCTCCAAATTGAAACATTAAACAACAAGGCGAGAAGCAGGAGGGAGGGAGAGGCTGAGGAGGAGAGTGGGATATGGCTTCATCTACTCCCCAAATCATGCAAAGAACAGACTGGAATATATAATATCGTCCTGTGAGTGAGGGAGAGCGAGAGCGAGAAGAAGAGGGAGATTGGAAGGGACAGTGTGTGTGTGTGTGTGTTGCAGGAAGGGACGGGGAATAAGTGAAGGGGAAAGCAGCCGGACAGGAACAAGCAATGAGAATGAAGGGACGCTGAAAGATGGTAGTGAAAATGAAGGAAAAGAACAGAGATTGATAAGGGTGTGTTAGTCCGAAAACAGAAAAAAATTGTGAGATGGAGTGAAAACTTAGAAGATCCGATGTTTATTACTTTGTAGTGAAAGTTGCCACCCCTTCTAGTTCTGTCATAACATTAAATCTGTGAAATGAGGTGACTGCATTCTCATGGGCTTCTTTAGATGGAAAAATGCAATTAAATAGAGTTACAAACAAAAATAACATTTTTTTCTACATCATTGTTAGAGTGCCAAGTGTGTTGCCAGTCATTCTCTTTCTTTCTTTTTGCACCCCATATATATATGTGTGTGTGTGTGTGCAGTGCACTTAGAGGATATGTATTATTTATATAACAAACAATATATAAATATATATTTACAACACTCTGATTGGACTGATAAAATCAAAGGCAATACTAAGTAAATACTAAAGTAAATCTGGAATCCAGGTAGGATCTCTTTCCTTGAACCCTTATGGTGAGTCTATATGTGACTTATGTACAGTGTATAAATCTATATTTCCTTAGGCTATGCATTTGGCCAAATAACTGCCGTTTTTCCCTTTCGGCCATCACCTGATCTTTTTTTTCTTATATTGTTGCTGGATAATTGCAGAATGCCACACAAGATGACGGATTGACGACCAGATGAGTCTATGGATGCTCTCACATCAACGAACACGAAAAAGCAGAGCGATCACAACATAAATAGACAGATTGCAGGATGGATGAATTGATAGATCTTTTAGAGAAGGTCAAACTTCTTTTCGCACACTCTCAAACCATCGTGAAAAGAAGAGAAATTGATTGCTGCTCACAAAAGGGTTGAAATGACCAAGAAATTATTTTTCTGGGCAATGAACATTGTGAGTGAGAGAGAGAGAGAGAGAGAGAGAGAGAGAGAAGGAGAGAGAAAGGGGGAAAATGCCCAGCCTCTTTGTAAGAACTGTCTCAAAAGTAACTATAGTCATCTTCAAGATGTTTCCAGTGTTCTGGTCAAATGGCCACTCTACCAGACCAGAGTGGTTTTGAGTTTCGGTACCTCATCTGAAGTTTGGCCTCCAACATAGCCTTCACATTTCGCCAAAGGAGGTGGTCATGATGTCATCATTTCACCTGTCAAGAGTCTGTCAAGGTTGCCTTGGAGACAACTGGCACCCGTGGAACCCTAGTGGCCCATGGCACAAGCTTTCGATTGTGGATATCACTGTTCCTCGATTGATGGATGCCTCCAATCCACACTATATTACCCTGCTGGGGTGACAAAGAAGACATCTAACACTCCCACCCTTTCCCACAGTGCAAATAAAGACATCTAGGGGAAAAAAATGAATGCTTCTTTAATCATATGACGTCTGTGTGCACCAAGCCGTTCAAACGGCGTGCCACTAATGGACTGCTGATGAATAGACAAAGGGAACAACCATCCACAGTGAGCAGAACAAATAGGCCTCCAGCACAAATGGAGATGTAAGTGAACCCACTCACTCACGTTTGGATATGTAGATTGGGGTTCAGATGATCACACCCGCAGACAGAGATGAATATACAGGCTTGTGAGCGAATAAACACATCGAGCCTTATTGTGAGCTCACCGAGAGGCCATTACCACGAATCCGTGTGCTAATCATAATTAATCACTTACTTATTAAGCGTTAATTGCGCTGCGCAAATGTATCCTCGCCCAGAAATGCCCCGGTATTGAAGTTGCTGGGCCTAGACAAGGCAATATTAATTTATTCTTACTTATTAATTTCCCTAATTAAAACAACAAGACCTAGATATATAAGTGCATTCTTTGTGTAATAAATGAGGGTTTTGAAAAGCAATAGAGAGTCAAGCATGTCGATGTACAAACCGTAAATCATCTTCTCAGGGTTGATTCATACTCTTCATCATTTCTGAGCCAAACCAAGATATTAAGAAGATAGCACCCGAGTCTGTATAATTACGCACATCCTTTAAAAAAATACATAAATTTATTTAGATAAACGGTTTTACTCCTAATAGAACTTGCTGATCGCTTTCCACTAAAGCTTAATCATCTATCTAATAGGATCAGGATGTGTTACTGCTTTACAGGCCTCTCTGAAACTAACAATGCCTCTTTTAGGGAGAGTTTGCCACTCTCGGCAGAAACAGTTTATTTGGACTTAAACTGTTGGCATGTTGCAGATATTTTAGTCTAGTTCTCGGTTGTGGTTTAACTTAATGAGTACCCCTTGTTTCCCCCTCCCGTTGTCGCTTTTCTCCATGCATTTTTATCGGTTTCCTCATTTCTTTTTCTCCATTTCCAAAATGGTCCACCTGAGCGGGCTAAGCAAGGGCGGGGTGCCGTAATAGCGCTAATGCCCAGTAATACGGGCCAGATATTATAATCTAAGCGCTGTCACAACGCGTTAGCCGCCGCAGACTGACGTGTCAATGCTAGTGAACGCAGGTGATATGGCGGGGCAGGAAGCGCGGCCCGGTAATCGTCTAACACAGACACGTTTATTTTGAGTCTTGCTCTCCCCCTCTGTCTTCCTCCCTCCACACTCCACACTCACACACCGTCTATCTCTAGGTTTTGAGCGCGTGAAGGCTAACGACCCGTGCGCGCTCCTGCGGTCACGGTGCACTGTGCGCTTCGTTGGTGATTTATGCGTGTGTGTAATTGAGTGTTAATAAAAGGTTGTTCGTAGCGCGTGTAATTGTGTGTTCAAGACTTTCTGTGTACGAGCGTGGACGTAATTGGGTGTTATCGATGTTGCGCGCGCGTTTGTATGAGGCTGGGCGCGCGCGTATAGGCTACATGTTTTTTTCTTTCTCCTACAGGTTCTGTTTTCTGTGTTTCATATATACTGTATCTTAAGGAGCCGTAATAGCCCTTTAACAGACCAGAGACAAGGTACACTGGAGGCCATTCTATCAACACGTGTATGGCTCAGTCGAAGAATCTTTTGCCAACTCATTATTTCTGACATCATCAAAACTACTTCTATACTACTTTATATATATATATATATATATATATATATATATATATATATATATATATATATATATGTTTCCCCCTCCCGTTGGGGGGTGAAAGCTCGTTTTCACTCAATATCCTGTTAATCTTGAGTACCTATAGAGTAGTACTACTTATAAGAGAAAGATAGTCTGTACCGTTTTTTCCCAGAAAAACGCGAGTGGCTGGAGGCGTGACGTGTGGGCGGAGCTAAAGAATCACAAGCGCCAGTAGGCTTTTGCGTTGAGAGCGCTAGAAACTGTGACATTACCATGAGGAAAAAAACATAATCCAAAACAAACCATGGCTAACAGTCAGATTCAGCGTATATTTATGATCCAGAATCAGATCCCGAGGCTGAAATTTAACAAGAGCAGCAGCATCAACGACTACATCAGGACGTCTCTATGTGGTATGTATTGAAACTGTATATATTTGCTTAGCGGTTTTGGAAAATGACTGAGTTCCACTTCATGTCATCTTTTCTTTTATTTTTTTTCTTTATTTTTTTTAAGGTGTACATGTGGAAAGTGCAGTTTGATGACAACATCGCATGTTGTTTACTTGATGTGCTTACACGCCAATAGCTAAGTTAACAACACAGAGATATTTGAAGGAGTTTTACTCACCACCTGCGGTTCCAACACACGATCGTGACCCTTTTTCCTTGGGACTGCATTATCCTTAAAGGAACACTCCACCGTTTTTTGAAATAGGGCTTATTCACATTATTTCCTACATTTAGATAGGTGGGCAAATGCATTTTTGTGTCAGTGCATGCATTGTTTTAGTTTGACTGGGTCGGCGTTAGCTTAGCTTAGCACAATGAATGGAATCCTTTGTTGCCAGCTAGCATGGCCTGAGTAAAAGTGATCAAAAAAAAAAAAAACCCACCTAATTACTTCTTGTGGCCTGCGTATTCACAACGAGTACAAATAGCGATCCAGATTAACACTAGGCGATTTCCTAGGCAGATATTGACTTGGGACTATATTATGGGGGGGAAGCACAGGCGAAGCACTGCTGCTTAGTCGAAGCACTGCTACTTCGGCGCAGAGAATATATATACATATATACATTTACTGCTTTACAGCAGCTCTAAAAAGATGCTAATATCAGTAACTTAATGTCCACATATATGACAAAAATTGTTGGTGTATTTCTTCTTTCCATCAAAAATATTTTTCAATGAAGCCAAAGTGACAAAATCTGGTCCGTAGCATAGCCCAGGGATTCTCAAATCCCGTCCTGGAGGGCCAGTGCCCTGCAGAGTTGAGCTCAAACCTTGAAGACCTTGCTGAACTTGCTCAGGTGTTTTTGATTAGGGTTGGAGGTAAACGCTGCAGGGCGTTTGGACTCCAGGGCAAGATTTGAGGAACCCTGATGTAGCCCATGAGTGGAGCGGAGTGACACAAATTTCCAGTCACCTTCTTTCATAATAAGCCTGCTCCAGTTCCACTGCTGGTTTTCTGTTCCTCCACATGTGAGAGAAAACCACTTTCTTGGAGTGATCCTGGACAAACTTTGCTCTTGCTCCACTCATGTGCTCTGGTCTAAACACTATTAACTTTAACAAGTTTTATTATCTTTAATTTGATTGGTAGAGTTTGGTTATAGTTTTTAGGCGTTACTTAATTTATTACAAATATCTAAAAAAGCTGTACAATTTAAACATACTATTCACACATTTAAATGGTATTCATTAGCAGTGTTGGGAAGTAACTAGTTACAGTACTTGTAACCGATTACGTAGTTTAATTACAAAATAAATGCAAATGTAATTAATTACAGTTAGTGAGAAAAAAAATCTGTAATTAAATGAAAAGTTATTTATGAAAATGTTAACGATAATAAAAGGGGTAACATCATTTTTTCACATATACCCACATATAGATTTAATTGATTTCTTTCACAAATTGCATTGACTGCTCCAGAATATGAGAAGCAAGTGTTTCAGGAGTTTAGGATACAGAATAAGACATGTGCTTATTCGATGACTGATACAATTTTTGTTTAGTTTTTTTTTTTTTTTTTGAAGATTAACTGTTTTTTTCCAAGGCATTGTTTGACGTTTCCTGTTATACTGTAGCTATGTGAAGGTTATCATATGATTTTAAATCTGTATTTAACTTTAGAACAATATCAAAGTAAAAAGAGGTGCTAAAGTATGATTTAGTGGTGGCTGTGCTTTAAAATGTAAAATCTTAAGTGCAAAATTATTTCACATCAACTTCAAGACCTCCAGCAGTAAGAGAAACATCTCCCAGGCCTCCTAAATAATAGTTTTCCCCATGTGATGACCTTGAAGCTGGTCTTAAGGCTAATTCTCACAACCCCAGTGGTCAGGCTGACCCAGGTACAAAATTCAGAGCATTTCCCCCAACTTGTTCACTGACAGAGTGACTGATCACCAAGGTGGCCGTTGCACAGCTTGGTTGATATGGTGTGTGGACACACCGATACAAGAGGTGGATGGATACATGTGTGGCATGTCTTTGTAGTAAACTGTCACTCAGTCTGTTTTTGCCAGGGGATTGACATCCTGTGGTAACTAGGATTTACACAAGCTTCAGTCTGGATCCAGAACACCTGAGAAGAGATGATGCCCACCCCTCAGAGGACCTCAGATGATGCTAACCCTAAAACAACATACAGAACTAACAATTATTGCTAAGTATGATTGCATCATATAATAATTGCTGTTAATAGTGTTCGTCGTCTGTTTGATTAGTTTTGCCATATGTAGAGAAACTGACAGTCACCACTGATAAGCTACTAATAAATATTGTAGAAATGTAATTTTCTGTAAAGTTGCTTTGCAACGATTTGTATCGTAAAAAGTCCTTATGCAAGGCAATCTCAACCTTTGCTCACACACATGGGTATTTAAACTTATGAGCACAACTATCAGAATATGCAAAATGTTAATAATTGAAACAAATTCAGACGGATCATGACAATTGCATGTTATTTTTTATTCTGGTCTGTCTTGAATAAGCTATTTCATATGACAGATGTTTAAATATACTCCACAATACAAAACAGAATTTATAAAAATGACCCCATTCAAAAGTTTACATAATCTTGAATCTTAATACTGTGTGTCATTTCCTGTATGATCCACACCTGTCATTTCACTTCATGAGTCCCTTGTTGGTCCTGAGCAGTTCTTCAGGCCTGCTGTTCTTCAGAAAAATCCTCCAGCTCCTGCACATTCTTTGGTTTTCTAGCATCTTCTGCATATTTGAACCCTTTCCAAAAGTGACTGTATGATTTTGAGATCCATATTTTCCACAATAAGGACAACTGAGGGACTCGTACACAGCTATTACAAAAGGTGGAAACATTTACTGGTGCTCAAGAAAGCAACTCCGTGCATTAAGAGCCGGGGGTGAACTTTTGAACAGGATGATGTTTAAATTCTTCACATTTTGTTTAATGATCATATATATATTCATTTAGTACTGTAATTCAGACAAAATAAGTACAATTTAGCCTTATCATTCAGTTTAAAAAGTTTACACCCTGTCTATTAATGCATTGTGTTGCCTCCTTGAGCATCAGTACATTTTCACCTTTTGTAATAGTTAAGTATGGCTCTCTCAGTCTCTCTAACTGTCTCAAAAGAAAACTAAAGAACGTGCAGGAGTTGGAGGACTGAACTGCTCAGGACCAACAAGGGACTCATGAACTGCTGTCACAAAATACAAAAACAGTCGTGGATCATCCAGGAAATGACAAAATGTATAAGATTCAAGGGTATGTAAACTGGTCCAAAGTTCACTTCAGTGATGAAAGAAAGTTCAATCTACTTGGATCTGATGGGAAACATTATGATCTTCATCTATCTGGGAAATCGTCAAATTGGAAAAAAGCAGTTCCTTGAAGCTGAAAGCATTGAAATAATGGAATTACCAGCCAATAGTCCTGATCTACGCTGACTGAAAATACTTGATGATGAAGAAACCCACTACAGTCACCAAACTGAAAGAGACTGTAACCAAGAGAGGACCAAGATCACACCAGAGCGGAAAAGTTGACAGAGAGACAAGTGATGTCCTGTGGACGCAGATGTGCTGAAGTCATCCAGAACAAGACCCTCTACACATCTCCACCTCCAGACTTTTAGTTGTAATCTTTCTTCATGCTACAATCATTTTGATCCCTTTGTTTTCCACAAAACAAAGGGTTTGTTGAAGTGCCTTGGTTATTTTGTAAAACTATTCTACTAGCATGATAAAGCCACAACTAAAATTCCTTCAAATTCTGAATGATGAAGATTACGTTATTTCTGAAAAATAAAGTGTTCATAAATTGTTCACTAATTTGGATCTACACTGTATATGCAGTATAATACTCACATCCATGAGATGCCTGTAATCCACAGCTACAAACTGTTAGTAAATATAGGTCCATCTTTACTTATTTAGGCCAACAGTTAAATCCCTTGCAATCATAATCACTGGCATACATTTGTTAGAATTAATACATAACTTTACAATACAATTAATTCAATGTAACCCTTTTCCATTTTCTTCCCTACATTTCTACACTCCTCACGTGCACTATAATTATTATTGGCACTCTGTCACATGTTCAGCATAATGTGTTTGCAGATTGAATGTTTTCATTGCAGTTTGCATTAGACCCGCTCCCACTCTCATTTTATTGAATTCATATAACTAAATGAACTACACCATGCCTCTTGGCAGTCCACCATTACAAATAAAAATTTCTTCTTAATTGCTTTTCTTGCTTAAAGAGGAAAACTATCAAGCTGATAAGTGTTGAAAATTCAATACACATTCAAATAAGCTTTACATTTAGTGTAAAAGAACGGACAGATAATGTGTTTGGGAGATGACAAACAAGTAGTGAATCTTACAAACTGACAAGGGTCATTGTGACTGAACATAATGGGCTTAAAATCTTCAGCGTTCTGTAATTATATTGCACTGAAGTAATTCATAGAAGCTGATTTTCAGGGGGGATTGCTGACATATGAAAGGTCAGATTTGAGCCCCGGTATCAACAAGTGACAAGTGGTGAAAGCTAGTGTCAAATATAACGAACTGATATAAATGGAAAGGCTGGATAAAAGCAAAAACTTTTGGCTGGAGAAACGAAAAATTTACTGACCAGTGAAGTGGCAAAACTGAGACACCTCTGGAGAGGAAGGCACCAGGGAGATTGCTTTGACAAATTTTCTGAGTCAGTCTGATGTGGAAACCATATCACGGCTACCAATCCCCAAAATCTGCCACCAGCTTTCTGTAACTGGGCTGTCACCTTCTTTAACAATGTGAATCCACTATGAGATTTATGAGAACAGATGTGTACCTGACAAAAAGCATTACGTGTGATAACAAATTATGATATCTACAGTGAGGAGGAATAACTTCACATAAATAAACAGCACACCATCAAACACAGTTTCCTGTGGCTCAGTGCTAGAGCATTGTGTTAGCAGCACAAAAGGTCATGCATTCAATTGTAAAAAAAAAAAAAAAAAAAAAATTATAGTATATGGTAAGTATAACCTGTATGCACTGTAAGTCTCATACATTTATGTTAAAATGTTAAATCTTTAGCTAGCCCTTGCAATACATGAAAGATGTTTGGCATTTTTAATTATAAGATAAGATAAGATAAGGCTGAACCTTCTGGTCATCAACCATCCTGAAAAACAGTTATGTGATTTATTTATATTAAAATATGAAACAACTGTTTTCAGTATTGATATTATAATAAATGTTTCTTGTTTCAAATCAGTATATTAAAGTGATTTCTGAAGGATCATATGAGACTGAAGACTGGAGTAATGGCTGCTTTATTCGGCTTTGCCATCGTGGGAGTAAGTAATATTTTTAAAATATATTAAAATAGAAAGGTTATTTTAAATTATATGTTACAGTATTATAGTTTTTACTGTATTTGGTCAAGTAAATGCAACCTTGGTTACCATACCTTTTCAAAACATTAAATTATCTTACCAACATCAAATATTTGAACAATAGTGTATATGTTTAATATAGTGTATATTTAGGCATTTATTGCATGCAACAAAATGATAAATCAAATGTACACTGTTTTCTATTACAGTTGTACTAAATGATAAAGCTTACATACCCAATGTATTTATACAATGTGTGTCGCATTAATAAATTTTATTATTTGTAGGAGTCTCCCAACAATCCAGAGTGGCAAATTTGAACCTCAACATCCTGTAGTCGCTGTGAGGAAGAAGTGCATGCTGGGAAACCAAAGAACCTGTAGTACCTGGGTGACAGCTTTATGTTTCAGTTTACAGGGTTGTAATAATTTTTAATTTTTTTGTACAACTTAAAAGAACATAGAATGGTACAGAACAATTACTGTTTTTATCATTTAGAATAACATTACATAATTAAAACAGCACATACAAAGAAGACCAGCTTATACAAAAAAGATGGTGGACACACACACACACACACAAAAAAAAAAGAGTATACAGCTGGTAATTTGAAGATGAAATATTTATGCGTTTAATAATGTTTTTTGCCTAAGATTGAACTTTATATCATATTAAATTTAGTTGTCAGAAGTACTATTAATTTCTATATGTGTAAAACTTTTTCAAGTGGAAATAAAAAATACTTTAGGGGTAAAAATGTATAGAGAAAGAAAGAGAATGAAAAGACAGAGAAAGAATAATTTAAGAAAGGAAGATTGGGAGCGGGCAAAAGAGAGTGATGGTGGATTGAGTGTGTGTTAATGCGCTGTGCTGTGGATTAGTACGGGCCGCCCGGGCAGCTGAGCAGAACCAGCCAGCCCTCACAAACCAATCAGGCCTTCATTAGGCCAGGCGGGGGGGATCGATGCTCAGCCCACATCAATTAAACAGGCCCCAAACCATGCACACTCTTCAACAACCACACACACACAACTATCCTGCTCCTGCACGTTCTGTTCTGTTCTACATCAGATGTGCACAAACATCATCATATATTTCATGAGTCTTTAAAATATATGTAACATAGTTTGCACATGCACACATCTGAAGAACACACATCAATCATTGTGTTATATATATAATTTCTGGCTCTTACATTTTTGTTTATTAAATATTGGGGATAATTTGATCTTTTATGCTACAAACAGGAATATAGTACTTATGGCTATCTTATGGTTAATTCCATTTTGCCTATTTGAATACAATCTTGGACTAGACGTGGTTTGGACTAGACATAGTGCTTTTTCATTTTAGGGTGAACTTTCCCTTTAACAATTTTGCAGTACAGTGGTGGACTTCTAGGCCCACATGAATATGTATCGGTACAGTATATACTGTATACACATGCTGTTACACATGCATTCACACCCCCATCTTAAAAAAAGTTGGCTTTTATGAGATCAACTCTAAAACACTTGTGCTCAACATTACAAGAAGAAGATACTGCAAAAAAACGACTGTTTGATTAGTAAGCTAAAGAACAGTGTTGGGAAGGTTACTTGTAATAGATTACAGATTACAGTTACCAGATTTGACATGTAATAGTGTTGCTATTTCATTTACTTAATGTAACTGATTACATTTGATTACTTCTTGATTTCTTTTTTACAATTCCAGTGTTTTTTCAACTGTTCACCGTTTTCAAACATTTAAAGCGGGCAGGGTTAACTTTACAGCAGCACTCAACACTGATTACGGTCAGACTTCCAAAATCCTTCATCACTTGAATTAATGCATGTTGCTGGTTTCATTCTGTATGATACATCAGTATTTGGCTTCGTAATCTTCAGTCAAAAAAGGTCCAAACTTGTTCTACATTATTGTAATTTTTCTTCACAATATGTTGAGCACAATTTGCATTTAATTATGCCTTTGAAGGACAGATCAATTACTTTAGTGGTTTAGAATTCTGAAACTACTTCAGGAGTGTGAATTTGTCCTTCAGCACTAGCTTATCTCTTGTTTTTTAAGAAAAAAATATCACAAGCCTTATACAATCACCACACAATCACTGTGTGCCATTTTCTTTCTGTCAGTGGGTGACATGAAAAGCTCTCAGTGGTTTTTAATGATGTTACAACATTCAGTTTCCCCTCAGATGGCACAATAGCAGCTTTAGCAATCAGTCCTTCGGCAACAACTCAGTTTTGGTGGTTCAACTTGTGGACTTGTTTTTTTTTTTTTTTTTTTGCTTCTCATTGCTGTCTGAAAACACAAATAATGTTTAATTGAATTCAGATAGTAAGGTAGAGCAGATATGGCTCTGCATCACCTCAGTGTTTTTATCATGTCAATATACTGTTGTATAATGCTTAAAACTGAGCTTTGATGTTTTGCTTAAACAAAAAGGAAACGGTCACTGATCAGAGGTGTGGGTCATCACACCTGTCAATCATTCAGCAGTCAGGTTTGTCATTTTAGTCAGTACTGGTTTCCACAATCCTCTTTGCACACACACAAACACATTGGCAGATACGCACTTACACACACACATGGTGCTAAGTGGTGTGTGTTTACAGCTTGTTCATTTCCACTCTGCAACTGTTGGCTAAGGGAGTAGGGGCAAGAGAGGGAGAGAAAAAGAGGGTGATCGGAAGATAGAGGGAGGGCTGGCGGGCAGTGTTTTTGTCCTGAAGAGAAATAGCCCTCTAGCTTGTAATTGGAGGCAAAGAAAGAGAGAAAGAAGAGGGAGGGAGCGACAGCAGAAATTGCTTGGCTGGGGCTGTGTGGGATGATAGTGTTTTTGACAGGTAAATAAGGCTGTGATTGTCGACAGTTACACTGCACCTTTCTGACCCCCACACACACTGGCCTCCTCCATCTATATTTCACTCTGACACTCGTGCTGACTGCCCCTCTCTCTTTCTGCTTCTCTCTGTCCCCCTCTATTCCTTTCTGTCGTTTAATCCCTCAATCCTCTTTCTAGTTCTTCCTTTTCTTGCATCTTTATTCTGTTTCGTTTTACAATAAACTCAGCATACAGCACAAGAATGCTCTCACCTTAACTTTGAAACTGATTTACTAAACAAATTCACTTGCACACTGTCACACAGTGTGCAGAATGGCTTGTTTTATAACATATGTGTTACATTTCTATATGCCACTTCATAAAAGCACCAAATGCAAAATCATAAACAAAGCTTTATGATACAACCACAGTATTCTGCAATACTCAGATAACTTCATGTTACTTTTGTGCAGGTGTAATTCTCTTTTTTATAGATAGATAGATAGATGGATGGATGGATGGATGGATGGATGGATGGATGGATGGATGGATGGATGGATAGATAGATAGATAGATAGATAGATAGATAGAGGACAAACAGACAAGATAGATAGATGGATGGATGGATGGATAGATAGATAGATAGATAGATAGAGGACAAACAGACAAGATAGATAGATAGATAGATAGATAGATAGATAGATAGATAGATAGATAGATAGATAGATAGATAGATAGATAGATAGATAGATAGATAGATAGATAGATAGATAGAGGACAAACAGACAAGATAGATAGATAGATAGATAGATAGATAGATAGATAGATAGATAGATAGATGACAAACAGACAAGATAGATAGATAGATAGATAGATAGATAGATAGATAGATAGATAGATAGATAGATAGATGGGCATCTCTTCTTTCCCTTCTTCCATCCCTTCCTATCCTCTTTTATCAAGTCAACAACCGTCTCTCCCCCTCCCGCTCTGTTCTGCCCTTGCCTCCCTCCCTCCCTCTCTCTCTCTCTCTCTCTCTACCTCTCTCACTTCAATCTCAAGTGTTTTCAATTTTATTCTAGAGTGGAATTAACTACCCCCGATGTCAAATTGCCGACGAAATCGATAATAATATCTTTACAAAAGAGGATATTCCAGTCTCTCGCGTCGGCTTTTGAAAAATGGAAAATTTAGCCGAGATTGATTCATTAGTTGACACGTTATAGGACGGTATAAGTATTGATCGCGGCCTGTCATGTCCCATCTCGGCTAATCGAAGCTGAGGCGCTCTGTCGATGGGCGCATTTTTCATAATTCCAACGCCGGGGAGAGAGACTAGCCGACGGAGGCGACTGCAAGACACCGAGAAAAGGAGAGAGTGTATAGGGCGAAGGGGGGGCAAAAATAAAGATAGACGGAGGAGAGATGGCTGTGCAGAAATAGGTAGGGGGCAAAGAGGGGAAGAGCGAGAAATAGAGTGAAAAAGAGGTATGGGGTAAAAGGGGGAAAAACTGGGGCCGCGTAAGGTTTTTTTTTTTTTCAGAGTTTACGGAAACAGCCCCAAAGCTGACACGGTAAACTGGGGGGTGTTTAAGGGGTTCTGTTAATAGTGCAGGTATTAGGGAGTAAATAATGAATGCATTGACTAATTAAATACAAAACGACAAGAAAACGAGATGGGATGAGAACGCGACAGGAAAGAGAGTTATGGCCACTCGGTCACCGCTTGCGAAGAATGGGGTTTAATAGCTGGAGTTGAGGCTTGGAGGTGTGAAAATGGTAAGATCGGATGAGAAGGCTGAGTGAACGGTGCTGGGGGGGATAAATAGAAATCGAATGGTTTGAGTTCGGGAAAGAAGTTCTGAGGCGGAAAAAAATATATAGGCTTTATACGGAGAGTGAAAGGCGATGACGCTGATTGAGAAACTTTTGATAGTTGTTCGGCCTGAAAAGTTGTTTTAAGGGCACCAGACTCACCTCTTGTGTGTTGGCTCACTCAGATTACCACAGATAGGCCATTTCATCTCCAATCACTGTAATGCATCTGCTCTTGAGGTTTTTTCCCAGTTTTAAAGTAGAACGTATTTTTGTGAGCTTTAAAAGGACCATGCATCTGGAAAGGCTAACTAAGAGAACAAATGTCTTAGTCTCATCACTTTGAAAACGTACTTAAATGTGCACTAAATGTGCATGTCTTTCTTCTAGATTAAAAAAAAGTTTTACAAAAACAAATATATCTATTGAAATCCTCTTAAAGTTCTGCATTCTCAAATTAACAAGATCCACTATTATCAGTAGTCCAATAAAAGCTGTTTTATTTGACATAGACTTTATGATTATCTCCACAATCCCCTTTGTTATCTGAAAATTTAGCTTAGGCGTACAGAATATAGTTATCATGGTGAAAAGTTTTGTTTTTCATGATGTTACATTCAGACTGCTTGTGTGTCAGTAAGTCTCAAGTCATATTGGCCGGTGCAACAATGAAAATATTACGAGTGCATGTTTAAAACAGGTTCATACTATTTAAAATATTATTAAAATAAGTTATAAGCAGATATTTTATCTTTGCACATCTCATCACTAATGTTGTCACGGATCTCAGGTCATAGGTTTCTTATACCACCAGACAGAGAGGGGAAACCTTTCAATTGATCATGCATGTCCACTCTATCCTATTACAGTCTTCCATTATTCAATTAAGCTTGTGATCTGTGGCCAAACTCTGGACTGGAACAGATGTCAGATGTGGATTCAACTCCTCTATCAAAAACAGGGCCACTAAGCATGTAGATTTGATCTTGTTAACACTTCACACTCATATTACAGATTTTTTGGGGGGTTATAACAGACTGCATGCTCTTCAGAAACAGTTAAGGTAGCTAAATAACAAAGATGAATGTCAGATGAATATGAATATTAATTAAGCACTTGAAGAACAAAAATAATGAGTGAATGGAAGAGAGGCAGATAGAAGAGATGGATTCGGATTATATTCAAGAAAGGGATGGTGAAAGAAGAGTGTGTAGATGTGTGCGGTAGATGGAGAAATGGAAGGAGGGGGTGAGCGGGGTCTTGGTACTTGGCAGTCTCTGAGTATCTCAGGTTCTCTCCGGCCGAGGAAAGCGGTCGATATTTAATTGTTATTGCTAGCATGGAACGTACGGAAGCGGTGCCTGTACGAAAATTTCTCATTTATTTGGTATTCTTGTTTTCTCTCTTTCACTCTCTCTCTCCCTCGCCCCCTTGTAGAGAGTTGGAGATGTAGGTGGGGGGTATTTAGACATTTGTGATACTGAAGAAAGTGGGCACAGGGGGTAAAAGCGGGGGGAAAAGGCTGTTCTTTCACATAGTAAGTTTAGTTTTCTTTATTTAGCGTGCTGCAGCAGCCTATCCCAAGCAAGCAAATCGTTCTTGGACTTCAGCTCACCCCTCAGCCCAGTCCTCCACCCCCACCTGTCCAAAATGAAAAATCCGTCATTTTCCATCAAACGTCCAACCAAATATTATCTACACTCTATTCCGAAAGATCGAAACTTATTTAGGGCGACTGGATTCGCCATGTTTTCAAATTTCATTCCTCCATGAACTTTACTTTCCCCGACTTTGGACAAAATTATAACCCGATCGATCTCCTATCTGCCCACTGTCTACATATATTTTCCGCGGCGGTCTCCGTTTTTGCTCAGTCGCCGGTCAATTGTCTGACCCTTTAGCGCGAGACCAGGTGCAGACTAGAGAACGCTCCCAATCCGCGATTAGCGTAGCTTTAGGGAAGGTACCCCAGACTCTTCACATCCTCCATCCCCCCTGACATGTCCCCCTCTCCTCTGTTAACCAGTGCGCTCCACTTGCTCCTCGTGCACTAGCGCGCGATTCGTCAAGTGCAGTTCAGTTTGAGCTCACTCTTTCCAGCACATCCTGCACACTTTGCAGGCGGACTTGCGAGGGACCACAGAAACCTATGGGGTGGGCGTCATTTTGTTTCATTAGAAATTCGTGATCCTAAAGGAAACTCGTTTCTTTTCCTCCTTAGTTTTGTTTACATGTGTTTTGTCTCGTGTTCACTCGTGCCATTGCTTTATCAGCTATATCGCAATATGTTGCCTCGTTGTGAACGGTAATTCGAAGAGACAAAAAAAAAAAAACTTATTGCACAAGTTGATTTTCTGTGGTTTCCAGTCGCTGTTGTGGGCTGCAGATGCTATCCACTGGACCCCGGAAATCCAAGTTGTTAAGTCGATGTGAATGCGCAGCGGCAGGTGAGTAAGGCGCTTTACTTTTTGACTGTAGACTGCGTCTGAGTGCCGAACCGGTTTCAAAACAAAGAATGTTCATTTACAGGAAAATATAAATTGTCCGCACTGAATGATTGAGAGAGCATAACAGGATGCTGCCACCTTGGGTGTCTGTGAATTTGCCCCTGTTGCAGACAGCATTTTACTTTTCATGACAATGATTAGAAAAACGTGTCACTTTACGCAGTGTGGTGTTTTATAGCTGCGGGGCGCGGAACGGTGCGATGGGAAAGGGTGAGAAAGGAAGGGGAATTGAAAGGTGATGCACGGTACACCTGTACTCGTGAAACCATTGCTTTACTGGTTTTGATTCCTTGTGCTCATTGGTCGGTGTCATGTTTTGTTTTGAACTTTTAAGTTAGTGCTGTACTAATCATAATTCAAGGTTTAAAAGGAAGGCTACGTCGTAGACTTATCAAAACATATTGCCTTGAATTATTCTAATCTACAAACAATAATATGTGGTGAGCACCTTTAGTATTTTCCACCTAAATCATGTAATATTTTACTTAATTTATGTATCTTGTGCAGGATTGTGCTTTGAATAGATATTTCAAATCATTTTGAAACCATCAACTTTTATAACAACCAAAAAATGCTGTTTTTAAACACTTTTACTCTTTCACCCTTTCACTCTCTCAAATCATTGGAAGTCTAGTCAGGCTTTCAAACAACAATCAGTAGTTTAAAAAATCATCAAAGTGAATGGCAATATGACTTATGATTGACATATCTTCAGAAGATGTCAGTAAGTGTTTTTTAGTGAACCTGTGGCAGTTACTTGGTGCATGGTGGTGTGTATAGCTTTCATTAGGCATGATGGGAAATGTAGTTTCTCCCGGAGTTCAGCTCAGACACACACGCATATCTGCTAAGCATATAAGCCAAAATTTATGGAGGATATAACAGACTCATTACTGCTCCAGTGAGGATAAAACACTCATAATGCTTTACTTGAATATGGCCTTCTCCTCCATTTATTGCAGTGCTGACAGCACACTGCTGTACAGTCAATGGCCACATCATTCCTCATTCCTTTTATAGCTCTGAGACATTTATGGTCTTCCAGAGGGTTTAAGTAAGAGTTAATGAAAACCAGGAGACTGGTTTTATTCACCTGGGTGCTGTAAGTGACATCTGTGCAATGTATTTAAAACTATGATAGTTTGATTTGGCTCTTAAGGCTAGTTAAATTGATCAGACAACAGATTAGGTACTTTGCTAATAGTCACGTATGCTTACCATACAGTTTTTAGGCTTAAGATCTCGTAAGGTTTCAGTACAGCAAGATATAGGAGTAGAGACGTTGACCTGAAACTTTCTTCTGAGAGTTCAAGAACAAAGTAAAAGCACAACACTTTCATTGCAGTCCTTTACTCCCACTTAACCCCGTATTTCACAGCTGAACTGAAGCTAATTTAACCCAAGTTAGCCACACACAGCTCTATCCACTCGAGAAGCATGCCTAATTACCCTCAATTAAATCACTTAGCAAACGATAAAATTACTCTGATATGAAATCGTGCACATGGAAGCGTGACGAGAACAGACTCTAGTGGATTGCTTTAATGTGTGGAGTTATGAGCTCTCAGAGAAAGAATTGTAAGTTTATGGGGGATGTAGTTGTCTTGCTTCAGGCCAATACATAAAAAACAAATATCAAATAATGCAATGCTTGAGAGAGTGTTGTTCTGACATTTAGCAAGTGTGAAATTGATTTTATTCCTAGCATGATTTTAGGTGCCACTATTTTTACCAATCCAAACTTTTGTCCGATCTATTAATAGGGTTTAAATTCAACATTAGATTTGTTGCCAGATTAACAGGATGAACTAATTAATAAGAAAATGAACACTGTTATGGTGAAAATGGACAGTTGTGCAACTATTCAGCTGAGTAATATATTTCGGAGTTTGGTTTAATGACTTCTAAATCCTTGACATGTATTACTTTAATGATATTCTTTATTTTCAAGAGCGTGTAGTTTTTATGATTGTACATGAGTCATAAAATGAGTCTTTTTATACTTGGGGACCATTTATTCTGATTAAAAAATAGTTTTGCCAAAATGTTGCCAGTATATAAAGTAATAAAGGAAAAAACCATGCTACTTTGCAGATAGTCTGTCTGCCAGTAAAGTTTTAAATTACATGAATTAGAAAGGGAGATATGTTGTTTACACTGTAAAATGTATTCGCAGTAGACATGTCCTTTTGTATGCACTTTACTCAGCTACTCCAAAGGCAAACCAGGCCTCACAAACAAAACAACTACTTTTATTTTATGAGTTGGGCGCATCGTTCAATCTAAAAATTCTTCGTCAGACTGCGGCAGCAGGTGTAGTATATCATCGCAGAATAAATATGATGTTTTGACTTTAGAAGCTGCTTGCTTCTAACTGTTTAGGCTATTGCTATTTAACCAGCACTAGAGCATCCACTGGTAACAATTATTATAATCATCACCAGCCTAATACTTTCATAGTGCTTATAAATGTCCAGTTTACTTCATGCTCTGTTGCTGGAGAGAGAGGCAGCCCAGAAAAGGCAATGCAGTTAGAGATAATTGTAAACAGTAGTAGTAATAACACCAGGCCCAACAGTGATAACAATTAGATTTGATTTCATTTGAGGATGCCTCCACAGCTGCTACCCCTGCCCCCCATAGTCCTCCAACCCCACAAACAGACCGCTCTGAACCCCAGCACCTAACAACAACCCCCACCCCCAACCCATGGGGCCGTCTCCCCTCCAGATTAAAGTGGGTGTGTTAATTCGGTGGTGTAGCGATCGAAGAGCTCTGGCAACAATGGGAAATGGGCTATTGATCAGACCTGCTCAGATTAAGACTGGGGACTGGAGCTCTTTCTTGCTCTCTTTCCCTCTCCTTTTCTCTTCGTTTTCCCATCCTCTCTTCAGTTCTTTCACAGCTTGTCTCTTCTTCCTCTCTTCTATCCTTTTCTTTCTAGCTCTCTTTCTATTTGTTGTATCTTGTTCTATCCATGTGCCTCTAAAGACATACAGAGGCCTCTCTCTTTTCTCATTCCCCTCCTTTCTCAGTTTGTGGTTCTCATATTTCGGATAACACAGACTTAGGCCTTTTTTTATGTGTGTGTGTGTGGGGGGGTTGGAGTGTGAAGTCATAATGATCAAACTAGCAAATAAAATAATAATTATTCATTTATGTTTATTTAAATGTTAATTCAAAATCAGATTGCTTTTATTCAAGCTTAATATATTATTTTATACATGATATGTAATATATGAAAATCCTAAATCGTGCATGTTTATACAACTGGAGCACAATATGTCCTTTGCCAACATGATGTGGTTGTGAATCGGATCCACATTGTAAAGTAATAAACCATACAGTAAGGAAGCAGACAGTAAATCCATACGGTGCAAAGTGAGCTTTAAAAATCCCAGCTATATGAATAACCTCAATCACTGATAATGGGATAGGTCAGTCTTCTCCCTCCCACCTAATAGATGCACCATCAGTTGTCACCACAGTCACTGACATTAGAGCAAACCATGCACCTTGCATTCATAATGCCATCAGAGAGGCCTGTAAGACAGAACATTAGAGTCTATTACATGTGTCTGGGCTTGTACTCACATCCTCTCATGAGCCATGTGTGTATGTTGCATGCATGTCAATGTGTGTTCAAGAGTGAGCAAAAAGGAAAACTGAAAAAAAGGGAGATAACACCTCTAAATATAGGCCAATTTCTTTTTTTATTTTCCACAATACATAAATGTATAATAAGATATATATATTATAATATATTATTTGCTTATTTTATATTACATTATTATCAATACATTAGCTAATATTTTCCTAAGTTGTCCAGGCTGCATGCTTTATCATTGTGAAATCTGTTTTTAATGAGTATTTTATTTCTGAGTTTGTAATTCACCTGAGAATGGAGAATGGACTTCTGACCCTCTCTAATCATTGTGTTCACTAGAGGGCGATAAAGAGGTGGTATTGTTCCAGTCAGGTTAATATTGTTTGAGACTGTATAATTGGCAGAACCTTTGTATCCTTTACCTACTCAATCCATCTTTGTCATTTCATTCTCTTTATGCATCCGCTCCTAGACTCCGATCATATGCCTCCTCCTCACACACCCCAGTGGGCTCCACAGGTTTGCCTAATGGATTATTACGTATCGGATCAATTAAGTCATTTAAGTTTGTTAGGTGCAGTCAATGGCTTGGAAAAGACCGTGATGTTTACTTCTCTTCGAAGTCCAGAATCTGGCTCAATGCCAGTGAGATCAACTCTAGTTTTGTAGGCTGTTTGTTTCCAGTGTTCGGGTTTTTAACAATTTGACAGTGAAACGATCTGATACTGGATTAAGATTAAGTCTTGAAATGACTCTAAATTTTTAGCATGCATTGCTTTCATTTCATGCATCACCAGGCAAATGTGTTAAAGTGGCTAAAGGACTGCAGCTCCCCAGCCTGAGAAAAAGAGAGGATAAAATTATCCAGATACTTGTTGTTGATACATTTTACGGACTAGAACTAAATCACGCTTTTGTAATGGTGCTGATGAAAGTATGATGACTAAGTGAAGTATGTTAAACTGAAAGTAGCGTGGACAATGGACATTAAATCCAAAAGCCAAATAGACAGATCTGGAGAATTGCCAGAGGGACAGTTGTGTATGCGAGAATGTTAGGACGCGAGTGAAGGGGATTTTCTGGCGAAAAGAATGAGAGGGAGAGAAGGAGGGAGGGAGGAGGGAGGACAACACACACACACACACACACTTCATATACGAGACAGAGGAGCGGAAACGGGTCGAATCCTACTTCAAATTCTCTTTCCTCTCGGCTTGTCGACCGGGGAAAACAAACCGACCCGAGGCACAGGGAATGGGGATTTACTAATTAACTACTTACCGAGAGATGCACACCTCCTCGGCGCCCTCCCTCCCTCTCATTCAGTTCCCTCGGTCGTGGTTATTAGTGTCGAGGTGCTTCCACGGTTCCCGGCTCCGCGCGCCCCGGATCACACACCAGGAGGGTGAACGCGCACTCGGGTTAGATAGTTTCTACTTTGGACGGTTGGAGAACACGACCAGGAAAGGCTGAGGTATGTCATATCATATGCTTTGTGTTATCAAAACGTTTATGACTTCACAAAGTGGCATTTTTTAACTTTTTGTTGCTTTTGAAAATAGCCTGCTCACATTTAATGGATGCGTTTTAGTTGTGTTTTATTTTTACTATTATTATTATTATTATTATATTATTAGCAGTCTATTACAATAATTTAACCTTAAATATTAAACTTTTCCTTTCAATTGAAGGCTACATTTAGTTGAAAATGTGTTTTCGTAAATCGTATGAGTTCAAATCCTTTGAATTTTGTGCAATTATGAAAAGCCCTGACGTCGCGTACACACTTGCAAACAGCCTCGCGAGCCGTGAGGTCCGTGCCACGTCGGATTAGCCGTTAAGTGTCTCTATTTGTTAACGCTGTTCGTTGAGCCCTCACCTACACGCCACACTATCAATCAGTCAATTAAACAGTCACTCTCTCTGCAACTAGATACGTTTAATGTGGACTAAGCGCCGGGTGTGTGTGTGTGAGTGTGTGTGTGTATCTGCCGAAAGACCGAGCTCAATTTACTCTCACAAGTGCATAACGTGTGCTGCTCCATTCATTCATCCTTGTCATGTTGGCTACTGGTCAAATGCGAACTAGAGGACAAAATTCACTCATTTACTTTTGTTGCTTAGTGGACGGTTTTGATAGATATATTTTATTTTCCAGAAAATTTAGAAGTTTGGGAAATGTAATAGCCTACATTAAATTTCATTGAAAAATGGACCAGCATAAATATTTTTCGTAGCTACATTTTGTATAAAACATTAGGCATGTGGTATTGCGTTTAATTTTTTTTATAGCAAAACTGTGTCAAAAATTTAGTAGGTTTATTATAACGTTGTGGCCAGAAATCTGGAACGTGAAAACTTTTAGTTTGCACCTGCGCAAATAATTCAGCACGTCAATTAAACCTGTTATTATAGGAAAACTTTAAAGCATCCTGCTCAATATGTTCACGTTACATCTTCAAGAGTTCGACTAGTTTGAGTCTGTATTTAATCCATAACTATCCGTTAGTTTGTTTAAAAAAAAAAAGTGGAATCAAAATGCTATTCCCAGGCGATATTCGATGCATACTTATGGTAGCAGTAGCCTATATCTCATCAATTATTACTTACACGATGTTTTGATAAGTGTTTATAAATCAATAAACAGATATTCAGCTTTAATCATTTCAGATGTAGGAATACTGATCTATCCATGGATTTTTTTTTAATCAACCGAAAGATTCAGTTTGGGTTGGTTTAATTATTCACTAAAGCGTTCGAATCCTGAAAAGTACAAAGTTTGGTTTAGTTTTTGCTCTTTTCGTTTATTTTACAGTCCTGCCTCGGCTCATCTCTAAACTCCGTTGATGTCCATCTGAAGCTGCAGAGTTTCAGCACTGAACTAAATCCTGAAAGTGTTGAATAAGAAAGACCTCGAATTTGTTTTGTATGCTAAATATTACACTGCAATAATAGTAATCAATTTGATGATTCAAATAATTCGAATTTTCAAAAAACGTAGATTTTACTTTTATTTTATCTTTTAAATAGTAACGTAAACGAAACAGTAGTTTTGCTGTCCTTATCATATAAGCTTAATTGTAAACATATAGGCTAGTCTTATATAAAATACAGTTTTGTCAGAAGTATGCTTTAGTCGGTAATAATATAGCATGTCTTTTTTTGTTGTTTTTTTGCGTAAAACGGTTAGTGGATAATTTTGGTACGGAAGTTTTATATTTTGAATTTTAAGTTTGCTTTATACAATGACTTTGAAAGTCCGCATCTGTCGATTGAGGCAGAGTAATATTGTAACTTACATAAGTTATTTTTGGGTGAATTTTGTCAATAAAATATGAAATAATTATAATTATACAAGTAATAATATTTTTCGAAATAATAAGCATAATAATAACAACAACAACAATAATATGCACTATATGATTATTGTTAAATATAATAACCTAATAATAATAATTATTATTATTATTATTATTGTTTGATTATGGGAACAAATAATAAAAATAAATAAAAAATAATAGGCTAATGGGAATAAAAAAAGACCGATTAAGAATTACTGGGATTATGTTTGTCAAAGATGTAGGCTAGATTAAATGTCCCTAATTGTAATTTTGAGGCCGTACTCTAAGTCCTTGAACATCTTGCATCTTCCGAGTTCACTGCATTCTTTACGTGTTTTCACATTATTTGATTTCAATCAAAGTAATTAACCGCGGGATGTCAGTCAACGAATTTGGACAATATCCAGAACATCCATTAATTCAATCACATGGCCGCCTGCACCGTTCCTCTGCGGCTCCCTCCTGCGTCTATCTCTTTGTCAATATTTGTTGGAAATATTTCCGACATTAAATGGCATTTGGGGATATCTCTCCTCTCCACATCACTTAGTTCTTCCCCCTCCCTCTACCCCAACACTGCCTTTGCTTAGTCCGCATACCGACACTGCTCACCTGGCCAAACTCTGGTTTGGAATCACGATGCTTCGTTACTGAAAGCTAAAGCCTACTGTATCTGATAATGATGACAGGCTAAATGTAATAATGTTACTGACATGGTTGTGTTAATAATAAGAATATAATAATTATATAATAATTATAAGTATAATAATTATAATTATGATTATGATGATTGTTATTATTATTATTATTATTATTATTATATATCAATCATAATAATAATAATTATTATTATTACTAATTAAATTAAATAATGAATTGAAATTCTAATAACAAAAAGAATAAGAAAAAAATCTTTATAGTTTATTTTAAAATATTTTACATTCTGCAACCATTCATTTCGATGTTATTTAATGTTATTTAAGCTACCTTTACATCTTATCATATCGTGAAATATTTGCTTTGTAGATAAGTCACGGCTGACACTTGTTACAAAGGCTGTTAAGTTGGGATAAAAACACTTTTTTAATCCAACACATTTTATAGCTTTACATTTTGTATGTTTTTTTCTGATTTTCTATTTCTCAAAGTCTTCCGATTGTCTTTTTATTTCTAACTATAATATGAGCACTGCTGCCGTAATTTTCGCTTTTAGATCTCTTTCAGCTCAACGCGGTTTGTGCAGTGTCCCTTTGTAAAATAATTGCATTGGACAATTAACTATATAAATGGAAACTCCAAAAAGCAGTGTGTGTTGTTAATGCATTTACATGCATTTTTTATTGATAATTAGCTAAAGGTTTACTCTGCTTTATCTGACATGTTAGAGAATGGTAAAAGGCGTAAAAAGAGCTGTATGCAAACTGATTCCGAAACCTACACGTCGTAGGAAATTGTCTGAGGGGATAAAAAAGCTTTCCAACTCTTTGCTGTCCGATACACTAAAAGAAGTGATTGATGTTATGAGGTTAGGCTGCTTAACATGTATTTCTTACTTTTACAATTGCAATTACTCCTGTTTGTTAAATAAGAATAATAAACAATAAAAGAGAGTTTAAAAAGAGTTTGTTTTATCAACAATTAATTCTTCCGTTTCAGCGCATCAATTACACTGCTGCACGGAACAGCACAATCTTTGCTCTCCGAATTCGATCAGATAAAGCCCAGCGATTCTCGGTCCTTCCTACAGCCAGCAGCCACGGTGCCGGCGCCGGCCCTTGGTTTCCGTCTGAGGCGAGGCCACTTGGCAGTGCCGGTAAGTTCAGCTCCGTAAAACAATCACACGCACTTAGACACACACGGGTCTGTTTTACATCTCGCATCTTTTTTGCTTCTTAAATGTTACTCGAGCGACGCACTATAGTGAGAAATCGCATGAGTTTGTTCAAAACAGGTTGTTAAAACATACGGCTTAATTCTCAGCATCTGTTGTCACCCACAGTGAAATTATATATGGATATATTTTTATTAACTAATTAATGAATTTATTTATATAAAAAATAGTTTCAAATGTATATCTCACAAGTTAAATACCTAAATTGTTGTGTTGAATGTGTATTTTTATTATGTTTTCATGCATTTGGAACCATTGGGATATTTAAATTTTTTTTAAAACTAATTCATTCAAATACACTTTAAAGCAGTTGTTACCTTATGGGTCTAATTCAACCTGATCTAACCTGAAAAATACTTTTAATGTAGTCGGGTTGATAATCAGTCATATTTAATAATTTTGTATCAAGCTGAGTATAATCAGTTACTATGAAGCAAACTTTATATGACCTAAGAATACATTTTTACAGTGTGCACAAAAAGATAAAGAGTTAAGATGGCTTAAAATGTTTCAAATCTTGTGTTTTTAGGCATAAAACTTTTTATTTTCTTCCAACTCTTTTCTCTCCTCCTCCCTCAGTTCCTGCCCTGTCCCTTCTCCCTCCCCACTGTGTTTTCTTCCTATCTCATCCACCTCCCGTGCACCCCTAGTAGCTACAAACTTGTACACAATAATAACACCAATGTATATCCATCTATCTCTCTATCTGGCTTGTCGGCTGTGTGGAGAGTGCTGGAGCCTGCCTGAGAGTAAGTAAAGGTCAGTTAATCGATGGTGCACAATTTGACAAATCCAAGCGAGTCTTATCATCCGCAGTATTTAGGGGCGATAGAGGGCCTCCGAGATAACTGTTTAATCCTGACGGCAACTGCAAGGGGAGAAGAGGAGATAGAAATGTCCGCGGGAGAGAAAGAGACATAAGCTTGAGAGAAAGTTGGAGAGACGGGTATAGAACAGAGGGTGTAGGTTAAATAAAAGAGAGTTCAGAGGTTAGACATATTAGGCTTTTGGAACAGAAAGAAGAATGTGGAGTGAGAAAGAAGTCTCAAACCATTTCCTAAATTCCTAAAGCAATTTTGCATTATATCAAATTCAAGTAAAAATGATGTCATCATTTACTTACTTCATATCATTCCGAACCTGCATGGCTTTAATTGTTCTGTGAAACACATTCAAATATTTTGTGAAATTATTATTTTTTCGTCTATTTAATGAAGTTATTGGGATTTAATGTTGACTTTCATTATATGGTCAAAACTGTTAAAACAGTTTATCTTCTGTAATGTTCTGCCGAAGAAATCTTACAGTTTTGAGATGACATTGGTGAACAAATGACACAATTTAGACAATTTAGACCTCGCTGTAACATGTTTATAGAACAAGAAACTTGTATTCCATGACATCCATGATATCTGCATATTATACAGTTTTTTTTTAATGTTAGGACTATAGCAAACACACACTAACACTTGTTGACCATGAGAGGTGCTTAGTCAAGTACACAGCCTCCTACTCTTGTCCTCTCTCACCGTCTCAGTACCAGCTCAATGTAATTCGATTGAGATTAGTTGCACTGGCATGACAGGAGATTCCTAGTATTGCCAAAACACTTAGGAGGCAATGACAGGCTCCCATCGACATGTGCTAATACAAGACTCCACGACTGGCCATGCATCACCACTACAGCATATACACACACACACACACACAGCAGAGGGGTTTGAATGTGTGCGCACTTATGAGTAAGTGAGCTCATAACTCGGACAGAGCTAGAGATGAAAGTAAAATATAAGAATACATCAGCGAAGAGCATAAGAGAGACTGTGAGACAAATGGCAGAACGGAATTGAGTTATAATGTGCAGAAGAAGCAGGAACAGTACTTGGGAAAGACGGACAGGGAGACTGATGGTGACTGAGTGAAAGTGCAGGAGAGGGAGACGAAGAGTAAGTGGTTTGAGAGGATGGATGAGGACAGGAAAGGTAGAAGGCACAGCCGAGACATACACCAGCTTTACAAGAGTGGAGATTAAGGCAACATGTCCCCGGTCAGTCATTAATCTGGTTTAAAAGCAATTAAGCTAAGACTCTCTGAGAGAGAGAGAAAGAAAAAGAGAGAGTGAGATAAAAAGAGAGAGAAAATTTGATTATTTTGTTTATTTGGCTCTTTAGCACATACAACCTGTGTAAGGCGTCAGGAAACAGACAGAACAACCTTGATTATTGTCCCTAAAGCTGGAGTGTTTCTTTCCAACACTGTGTCGTTCCTCATCCTTAGTGTGCATCATGGTCACTGATGTTCCAGATGTGTATCACAGGCTACAGGTCGACACCGGGCCTCACCACATGTGTAATGTTTCTGCGTCCGCAGGGAGATTGTGATACAGATAGCGCTACCGCCTGACAGATACACAACAGAACATAAATCACACCTGGAAGCTCTTGCGTGTGCACAGAGAGACAGTTTTATCATGCAGTCTGTTCTACAAAGTAATTAACAGCAATGCAAGCAGGGAGAGGTCAAACAAAGAGATGCTGAAATACAGAGTTCTGGCATGAAACTCTGATGATGCAGTCTGATAGGTCTAACTCAATCTGACGTAATGACATCATTATCACATGACACAGCTGTTGGTTCTCTCCTGTATTGGTAGCCAATGAGCTCGCTGCTCAACATTCAAATACATGACTTAAGTTTACTGTAGCAGTTCAGCTTGCCAGCTCCACCTGTATAGACCTGCTACGAGGTGATTCATGTATGCTTTGGGGTTATTTCATGTATGTTATATTTGCAGCAGTAATATTCTTACATGCTCACAGCAGCATGTTGTGGATGTATTGGCAGTAGCAAGTCTCGGTCCTTGCTCTTCCGTGGCAGCAGCAGCGTAGCATATCTATTCCGCCAAGGCCAAATACATAAACATTGTCATGTACATTACCGTGCCAATCCCTCCGAGAGTTGTCTTGACGAACTCTTACTGTTTTTGCAAACAGGATCTTCAGGTGTAGTCTGGTAATTTACCAATCATTATAAAGGGAAGAAGATCATTAAGAAATCCAGTGTGTTTCCAGCTTAATGTTTGTAGGATTTATAGATCGTCAGGATTTTACACCATTCTGAAATTAATTGAGAATGCATTTTTAATTCCAATGCAGTTGTTGTATTCAAGCTGAACAAACAGGATAGAGAACTGATATTCTAGTGTAATGAAATAGAATTCTAATGAACTGAAATTCAACAAAACTCATACAATGGTGGCCAAAATTGTTAGAACACTTGGCATAATTAAGAGGTTTCAGGTTTTTTTTGTTGAAATGGACATTACAATGCCCATAAATTTGCCGGAACTACCTGCAACGGAAGCGTCTGGAACACTGCCCCCATCAGAGCCCGGACCTCAACCCCATCGAGCAAAAATGGGACGAGTTTGAAAATAAACTGGACAGATCCATTGTACATTTAAAGTAAGTCTTTGGCTTGAGTTGCAGAAGGCATGGGATAACATTAGCGTTGAAGCTCTCTGGAAATATATTGACATTGCCAGAGAGATATGCTGCTGTAATTGCTGCAATAGGTGGACATACCAAATATTAAATTTTGAAAGTGGATAAAAACAGTACGACTCTCCTTATGATATTTGATGTGCTCGGAGCAACCATCTGCATGTTTCATGAACATCAGGAAATAAAATCATGTTTTGGAGGCAAAACTATTTCAGATCCATCAGGTGTTTTAACAAGTTCGGCCACCACTGTAACTCGTTTTTAAAAGCAAAGTTTATTAAGGCAAAATTTAAATGTTAACTGAAAGTTTTGAAGAATTTTAAAAAGTTTGACATTTGAAAGTTTATAAGCCTGACAGATAGACAGACAGATAGATATAGTTTAAAATGTTTTATATGTTTTTCAGTGGAACCGGGATGGAAGAACACTTAAATTCCCAGAATACATTGAATTTCTTTAAATTCAGTTGAATTCTCAAATTCACATGAATGTTCCCCAACTGTGACATATCTATTATTGGTTGCACCATTGTAACATTAAACAGAAAGAGACAGAGAAAGAGAGAGTTCTTTAAAATGTGATGGATGGAGTCCGTCTTGTTTTCCACTTTACCCGAAGTGAAAATACAGAAGTGTTGACATAGATTTTGTGGAGTGTTGCTCATTGTTGACCAGGATGGAGTGCTATCGACTGGCTCTTCCTGCTGAGGGATCACTATGCAGCCCTGAGGCCAAACTCAGTGGCATTTAATACACTTCACTGGTGACCATACTGCCACACTCTCTCTGTGTGCGTGTGTGTATTAACTAGTCACACTCTTATACACTCACTCGTGTTTAAATACATTCAAAGACTCAGTCTAAAAAATGCAGTACCTCAAAAAGACAAACTTGGGAGAAAGAGTCACTTTGCGACGGTCCCCTAAAAAGCATATCTCCAAAGTGTAAAGATGTAAAATGGAACAAAGAAGGAGAAGGGGGACAACATGAGAGAAAAAGATGCCACAAAGACAGCCTCTGGGTAGGATCTAATTTGCAAAAAGGGAGGAAGCACAGAAGAAGTTGTTCACTAGGGAGAGAAAAAAAAAGAAAGACAAGGGAAAGACAGAGATACACAGATGGGAAAGAGAAAAGGGTAGGGGTGGGGGTAAAATTTCCATCAGGTTTTCAATTGGGGCGGATCAATAGTGTATTAGAGCTCACCTTGACCCCGCGTCTCCCCCTTCTCCTTACAGGCCAAGTCACTTGCACACACAGCAGGGGGCTGCAGAGGGACAGTGACTGCATAACTGCCTCCCTCACAGCCGCAGAAGTGGCAGAAAATGGCACAATAAAAAAGGGAGAGAGTGAACGAAAGACTGAGACTGGTGCTTGAGTTCTCCGGGAGGCAGAGCGGCCTGCTGAGTGGTGGTTGAAAATTATGAAACAAACTGATTTACTAGATATTTCTACATTTACTTTCCTTCATAGATTTCTAAATCTCCATGTGCTTGTTCACATACGAACACATACATGCGAGCACACTGCAGACTGCACATGCAAAGAGACAGTGAACTTCAATCCACTTCGGAGGAGGAGGCAGGGGGCAGCGGGCACAAAAGAATGGGGGGGAGAGGTTGAATGAAAAAAATTGATCTGGGAATTTAGCATTTAGACACAGTTTACAAAGCTATATGGAGGGAAGGCAAAAGAGCACAGGGGACCGGAGGGGCCAGACACTTAACTTTACAAATGGTCAGCGTCACCCTGGCGGCTAGACTACAAAATATGAAAATCTCAGGTGCAAGAGCTTCCATATTTTTGAAGTCTTGTCACTCCTGTTTGTAGCACAAGTAAATGGCTTTCCTCTGTCTCTTCATGAGCTTGTTATTCATGAGCTTGTTTTTTTGACGACCACAAAATGGGTGATGAAATTTGAAATTAAAAACATGTTCATTAGACGACTCCATAAAGACATGTGACACGTCTGCTATCGTTTTGTCGTGACGCTAAGGTTGTACCGCTCAGATGAGAAGTTTTCTCCAGGCGTTTCCTCAACTATTGTAGGCTTCACACTGTTTCGCTCAGTCACACTTGCACACACAGCGACTAACAACAAAACAGAGGAGCGCACACAGTGTCCCTACTGCTGAAGGGAAAAAAGAAAAAGGAAAAAGGGAGAGAGAAAAAGAAATCGATCGCCGGGGATAGCGGTGCGCGTCGGAGGATCGTATCTTGTCAAAATAATATATTACCCTCATCCCCGGCTGATCGATGCGGTGGATTAGGGACGGAGGGCTCGCTCTCCCCTCCTCCGTCTCTCTTTCTCGTCGTTCCTTGCAGTTTAATATTTACCTCCGTGAAGGAACGGGCGCGACGGCGCTCACTCTTAATTGATTCCGACACTTGGGGCTCTGTGCTCGGGCTGTGGAAGAAGGCGGAGGGGTGGCTGGAATGTAGAGAGTGTGAGAGGGAAGTGATGAGGAAGAAGAAAAAGAAATGAGGGTGAATAAGATAAGGCCTAGAGGTACAAGATGATTCTCGAATTTTATATGCATTTAATATGCATTTGGAATGTATAGCCTACTATTGGTATATGTTCATATTTTGTCATTGTTATTTCATATCAAATGTAAGACAGAAAGGATAGGCTACCGATGATATTATGAAGAAATGTGGATCTACAAGTTCTACTTCCCATTATGTAGTCTACAAGTTACAAGATGGCAGATGAAACATAATGTCCAGTGAAAATGAGAGAAATGAGAGAAAAGTAACGCAGATGAACACTTGTAGAACAAAAAAATAAAGTGTCAAAGAGAAGATATATATACATTGAAGTAAAAAAGAGAAGACTGAGCATCAAAGAAAACACCAAAAAGAAACTTGAAAGTTTTAACATAAAAAGACAAATGGAATGTTGAAGAGATATTTTTTTATGTGAAGTTTAAAGTTTGAGGTCAGTAAGAAATTTATATTTTTGTTCAGCAAGGATGCTTCAAAGATGACAGTATTTCAAATAGATGCTGTTGTTTTGAACTTTTTTTTTATTCATCTAAGAACCCTGAAAAAAAGATTCATGATTCCCACAAAATATTAAGCAGCACAACTGTTTTCAACATTGATAATAATAAGATATGTTTCTTGGTTATCAATTAACATATTAGAATGATTTCTGAAGTATCATGTTACATTGAACAACACATTTAACAATATTACCGTTTTTACTGTATTTTTGATTAAATAAACGGAGTCTTGGTAAAAATAGGAGTCTTCTTTCAGTAACATTAAAATATCTTACTGACCTTAGACATTTGAACGATAGTGTTCATTTCACATATAATATGTCAAATAAACAAATAAATGTCCAGTGATCAGAAGAAATGAATGAGACAAAAGCAACGTTAAGGAACCTGTAGAGGAAATAGAGGAAATGGCAAAAGATAGAGATGTTGAGGTAAAAAGAAAGAATAATGAGCATAAAAAAGGGTGACAAAGATAAGCAGACGAAATAAACATGCATGGCAACAGGACATAAGGCAATCCTAAAAAGAAAGCAAAAAACAGAGAGCAAAATTTTGAGGTGACAGAGTAATATAAAGAGGGATAGACAGAGTACGGGAACGATGGAGGGAGACGGAGAAAACAACAGAGGCACCATATTTTCCACTGAAGGAACTCAGCTGTCATCTTGTTCCGCCAGCACAGAGCGTAGCTATAAAATACAAGAGCCGGGCAGGCCACAATCAGTGACTTATGTGTATATCTAGGCTTTGTCAATATTTCTTTCTGTCTCCCTACTCTCTCTGTTTCTGGTTCTCTTTCGCACACATTTCTCATAGAGGTTATGTGGGTGTCATGTTGCCCTAAACCTGTAGATGCCATAGAAAACTTGTTGTGTTTTGCATACAAAATATTGTGACAGATGTTTGGATTGTTAAAAGTATTCAAATGATGGTGTAATTTTTTTCATGCAACCAACTATACAACATCTCTTTCTATCTAAGCATACAAGTGACCATTCAGCCAATAATGAAAAGTGAGACTTACATTCTTCTTTAATTAAAACATCACTCTTCTATAAAAGTCACTGGGTCGATTTAAAACAAATCGTTCAAAAACGATTGAAATTTTATTCAAAATACCTTCTTTTTTCTTCCACTGATTTTTTCTCTTTTTATATTCTCTCTACACAATTTTGTCCCTATCTAAACAACTTCAGGTCAAGGTCTCAGTGCACTCACTATAGGTCAGGTCACACTAACATCAAATGCACCTCAAGTTGTGTGGACCTAAAGTCTAGCCAATACATGGCATCTCCTTTCGTGCGTTTATTGGTTTTGAAAACAGCGCTACGCCATTGGGAACTTTCGTGAAACAAAGCAGATTGCAAACAAAAATGCCCTCGTACATCCATCTATATGACTTGACAAGTTTCTTTTTCTCTTTGTCTTCGGTTTCCCTTCCATCTCAGTTTGTACATAGGCCTACGCACCTCCATTCGCTCTCTCCATTCATCTCCCTGCTGCTCCCCCTCCCTCTTCATCTCTCTCTGTATTTCCTCATCTCTGGTCTTTATTTACCGGCGCTGCGGTGCTGGCTGTGGCAGCTCAGGGAGCGGTAACAGAAGTGTCAGGTGTCATTACTTGTCTAATTCAGTAATCCGTCATCGCACACTGCCTGTGTGTATGACGTATTATACATGGACACAGCGGGTGTAGTAGGCGCTGAGGTGGAGATTCAATTTGACACGCGCAGAGGTGGGCTGTTTGCTTGAGGGGGAGGAGAGGGGGGATACAGAAGTGGAAATAAGGTCCCGAGTTTGACTGAAGACAAAGGGTAGTAAGAGTTTGAGAGATGTTGTGGGTGGCTCCATATAGTTTATGCAATGTCTCATGCGTTATAATAAAATATTAACTTAAAATTATGCAAAAATTAATTACTTTTATTCACCCTCATGTATAGATGTCAAAAATACCAACTGCAGTGATGAAGATCTAGATGGTAAAGAAGGATGCTATGGGGTCTAAAGTCATTTTGGGAGTCTTAATTAGGGTTTAGTAGCAGCTAGTGATGGTTTATTTCTATAAATCTCTGCAACAAATTTATGTTATGTCTACAACAGTTCTCCAAGTGTACAATCTCCAAGTGGAAGATTACAGAAACACAAATTTTGATCCTTGGTAAGACCTGACATAAGGTAACATTTCCAGAAGTTGTCTTCACAGGTCATGTGGATTTGTATCTTTGATGTCAACAATCTCCACTATCATCTCAGGTTTGATGTTGTTCATCCAATGCCCTTGGCTGTGTTTCTTAAAGGCATCTTAAGCATAAGATTGTAGAGACCATTACAGCCAATGGACTATTGGAGCTGATTTTCTGGGCACACTTTTGTTTTTTGCATTGCCAGTTGTGTTTGTTGCTCAGGCCACAGAAATGGCCAACTCTAAGTGAAAATGATTGATCAATCGTTGATTTGTCGCTGTGAAATGCTAAATATATGACCAGCCCTGTATACCTGCAACTTTAATAAACCTTTCTCGAAACAAGGAGTCAGGGACAGGGATTTATTTATCAGGGACAAAGGAATGCACATTTTAATACATATTTATCATTGCAAAGCCATTATACACTACATGGGAATTTAATTTAAATTTTAGAGATGGAGAGAAAAACGGATGAATATATTAAAAGTTTGGCCTAGTTCAGCAGATTTGGACTGGATAACTTTCTTCTAAAAATTGTTTTAGAAATTATCAGTTTGTATAACAATCATGATAATGAAAATTCTTCATCATTTGCTCACACTGATGTTTAATACCTGTAAATACCTTTCTTTCTTCTGTGGAAAACGCATTATGTTTTGAAAAATGTGCATATTTTTCTTACAGTGGTATGGAGAAGTCAATGGGGACAAAAATAGTGTCATGCCATGCCCTTAAGGAAGCACGCAGGAGACACAAGTAAACGAGAACTGTATTTAATTACGGAAACACGGGATAATCCACAATAGGAGCTTGTGCCAAAACATGTAACGAGTAGACCTGATGAGAAAACAAACTGAACAGATTAGCAGCCCTTCTGAAACAATAACTTTGTGTGTGGAAACATGAAGTGCAAATAAGTTCATATTTACTGAACATCTTTCTTGACGTTCACCTTTATTTCTGTGGAAAAAAGCAGCTCAGGCATTCTGCCATAACTAACCCAATTTATGTTTCAATGAAAAAGTGGGGACATCCCATAATGGTTTTTATACTGTACAAACTGTACCTATATTCTATTGCCCTACACCAACCGTACACCTAACCCTAACCCTCACAGGAAACTTTGTGCATTTTTACTTTCTCAAAAAAACTCATTCTGTATGGTTTATAAGCGTTTTGAAAAATGGGGACATGGGTTATGTCCTCATAAGTCACCCTCTCTTTGTAATACCTGTGTCATACCAATGTCATTATACAAAGTTATGTCCTGATATGTCACAAAAACATGCCCACACACACAAACATAAACACACATTCACACTAATAATAGCAGCCCCAGCAAGTATAACCCGATCTCATGAAAGTGAGTATGAATAGTACGCCAATTAAAAAGGAAAAATCGTGGTACTGATACGCAAAAATGGAGTTTGCCGTGTTTATGCTACGCGATGGGTAGGTTTATGGTTGTGGTGTGTAGATGGGTAGGCTATCACGCGTAAACTGCGCATTATATGCACTCCAAAGTCAATTCTTGCCTATCAATAATACGAGATCTGCTCGGCAGTAGAAGCACAGAGTGAAGGTACACAGGACCTAAGCTTTCCACTCTTTTATTATACCCCCGGGCTGAACATTATGTAGGCTATGTAATATAAGTTCGTGGGGCGTGACTTTACGTGGCAGACAGTTAAAAAACTATGTAGGCTGATATCTAATTTAGTATTTTATGATCAAGATATTCTTAATAAAGATATAACTAAACTTATACCAAAAATGCGTGAAGTTTTCTAGAGATTTCTAGGAAATAAAGTTAGTTTGTGTTTTCTCCTAAATCGAGTTGCGGATCTCTTTTGATCAACGCGTGATTACGAGCGTTTATTTTGGCCACATTTATTAATCTCTGTATAGGTTAACATAAATATTTCTGTAACTGACCAGGAGCCATAATATTGTATTATTCACTAAAAACCCGACAGATGACATGCAACCTTTTATTTTAGCTGTAGCCTATTTTCGTAATGTTCTTGAGGAGACTAATTCCCTGAGATAGTGGTGAAAGTTTTGTTTAGCTCCTTTGGGGCTGACAGCTCATGTAACAATCTAGTTCTGGTCTGGGAAAACCTGAACCCGGCCTATTTCAGATCGCGTCCCAGGTGACACCCGACTCGTCTGCTGTATCATGGACCTTCTTGTCACAGATGTTACTAAGAATTGCATTGCAGTTACATCATTAAGGCCCATATGCTGATTAATTTAAGATTCTCGGAAGGAAATGTTCTGAAATATCAGCCCGACCCAATTGTGATAGACATTGTATGGCAAACCCGTACAAGAAAAAAAAAGAAGAAAACAAAAAAGATTCTATTTACAATCAGCAACAGCATTATTATTAGCCTAATAGTAATATCTTAATAATTATAATTAATTATTATAATTGTTATAATACCACCACAATATCATTATTAATATAAATGATAGTTATGGTATTGTGGGCGTAGTATGCATAGACAACACTTGGAAGGAGTTAAACCTGCCTTTAAGACGTGCTTCCTTTATTGAGAGATTCTTGCTTGTGCGGTAATGAGACGTGCCGAGAACTTCAAACAAACGGAAAAAAAGAAATCCTAACGGATCTCTGATACAAGCGAGTGAGAGAATAAATCAATGTGTTCACTGCATGCATCTGCCTTCAAGTTTTTTTTTTTTTTAAGTTTCATTCCTTATCAAAAGCGACTTGATAATCAGTTTTGACAAAACAGAAAATCTAAACCCACACGACTGTTATGCCTACACTACTAACCTTACACTGCACAAGTAAGGACGATAGATAAAAACAGCTGAAGATACAGGACTCCAGCAGCACTCTGGGAGATTGATAGTGTGCGCTGAGTTCGGGGCAGGGCAGTCACTGTTTAGCCCTCTGAGTAATTCTACACTTTATCACCATCATAATGACAGAGAGCGTCAAAGAAGGAAGAGAGCACAAAGGAGAGAAGGGTTAAGTAGGTGTGTATTCACCCGAGTTATTAGCATATGCTTGAGGAGAGAGTGAGGGGGAAAAGAACGAGATGAAGAGTGATAGAGAGAGAGTCGTTCTATGAAACGTACAGGAAGAAAAAGCCATGAGAAAAAGAGCGGCGTGAACGTGCGCGCGCCAAAGACAAGTGTATAGTCCTGATGATGAAAGCTTGATTAAAGTACCTGAGCCCGGGACTAACCTCTGTGACGCGCACTGTCACGAAGAGACGCATGAGGGAAAGGTGGAGGAGGAGGATGGAGAAGTTCATAGTCACGTCGTCTTAATGACGTCAAAAAAACGCAGGAAACGCGGACAGAAAACTTACTTTTATTTATCATTTTTCCCCACTGGTTAAAACCAAAAATCACTCTAAAACTCGATCCTATAGTTAGCCGTCTACCATTGAGAAAATGGCCTTCCAGCTCTAGCCTATAGCAGAAAATATGGCAAACAGGAAGATGTTCTTGCTAAAAATCCTTAAATTTAATTTCACACTGTCACATTATAGGCCTTTTGTTCGCAGTGTCTGCAAGATTGTAAGTAAGGCCATTATTTTGCATTGTTCTCTTGTTTTTGTACTTCTCTTATTAATTCAGTTAATCACGAGACCTTTTTATTTATTTATTTATTCTTGCCACCCTCTTCCCTTTTTCATCTCTCTCTCTCCAACGATTATCCTGCCGTCTAATTAGAAATCGATACTGTGAAGCCGGCGGGTATTTGCGATGTGTTTGTGAATGTTGAGAACAATTCCCTTGACAGAGGTAGCAGAATAGGAAGAAAAAGAAAGAGCGCGCGCGCACACACACAAACACACACACACACACACCATACTGCCGAACCGAGACACGCTTACGGCTCCGAGCTATTCGTTTTTTAAAAAGCTGGAAAAGCACACACTAAACAAGGACAGAAAGAAGAGCTTTCCTTCCCTGCGCCAGGGACTTAGGCATGAGCAGCTGGGATTTTTATGCAAATAAACGATACGGGGCTTGATGGTGCATGTGCCTTAATGCATAACTTGATAATGAGAAGTTGCGTCATGTTCCAATTAATACACAGACAAAAGAGACAGTGGAAATTATGTCATTTAATAATGGCATTACATTTAAAGAACTTACCACAACTTAAGCAAAGCGTTTCACAACTTAATGTAATCACATGTTTAGTCCAGTTTCCGTTTTAAGACCAATAAAAGAGATATAACCGAAAAGGCCTACTGCATTAATGTTTATATAAATAGGCCTATATTTATATTGGTTAATTATTTTGGTATTCACAGCAATGCGCATTGATTTAAGTATTTTAAAGTGATTTTAAAGTAGCTAGTTATTGTATTAAATAGTGTTTTAATTCGTCTTGTATATATTATAGCCATCATTAGTGACATGGGTCCTCCCAATGAGATGTGATCTGAAGTCTCTGCCATACAGGAGATGGAGGCGACGGGTTAGCGGTGCTATTATTGCGCCAGAAATCGAAGTTAAACGAATTAGCAGCTCGCGACGCCGATGTGGAGAAAAGAAACAGAGAAAGAATAGGACCTCGCACATTTATTAGTTTAGCTCGCACCGAATTCGTTTTTCGCCACAGTTCTCTTTATTTGCTCCCAACGTAATGTGTTTGTGTCTGTCCTTGCTTGTGACTGCTATGTCCCTTTTGCAAAATTGTTCTTTCTCTCTATCTCTCTCCGCGGGGAAATGTCGATTTAGATAATATATATAGCACTTTTCACACGAGTTGTTTGTTTAAAAGCAGAGCCAGCCATCCACTATTACATTATATTTCATCAACCTATCCGGTAGGGAAGGCTGATTTTTCTACTTTTCTTGTATTTCTGCGCTAGTTTGAATTCGTCCATGTGCCTTTCCACTTGAGCCTCTCATTAAACGTCGCTCTCTCCCTGCCTCGCCATACTCCCTCTCTCTCCCTCATTTATGCGCGCTTTACTCTCCCCTTGCCCATGGCTATATGATCGCAAAAATGTGTTTACAAAACTCGCTCTCGCTCAGATCAAACCGCTCCATCGAATCAAAGAGTCTGAAACAGAGACAGAGGGAAAGAGAGGCTGGAGAACAGGGAATATGAGCAGGGACCCGTTCGTGTGTAATCTTTAAATTCTCTGTGTGTCTTGTGTGTTGTTGTCTGTTTGTGTGTGTGTGTGTGTGCGCGCGCGCGTGTGTGTTGGTCGGTTTCTGTGTTTTAATATTTTTGAATATGTGAAAGAGATCAGCAGTGTCGAGAGAGCGAGTCCAGCTTGAATATTTACTTGCTTTGGCAAAAACAAATTAATCGGTGAGCTCGAAATAACTTTATATTATACACTTAACAGGAGACAGTGCATTAAATATTGACTTTTCTTTGTCAGCACAATTTTAGCTATTTTGACTGCCCAATTAAAACACTTACTGCACTGCAAAAAGTGGTAAGTGGTGTGCAATTAAGGTGGACAGGCTGATTCAGACAAATAACATCAACTATCAACAACAACAATAATATAATAATTTATGTTACCACACATTTTGTAAATTAAATGTTAAGAAAACTCTTTGCTTCCAACTCCAACAATTATTTGCTGCTGTGGTAAGACATTATTTTTGTAAAACCGAATGTATCTACTAACATCTAAATGTTGATCATAATATAGTCAACGCTGTGCAGCACACCTCCTAGTGTAGAGACATCAGAATGCAAGAAGTGAGTCCGTCACAGATGACACTGTTCAGAGAAAGCACAAGACAGAAAGCAAAAATGCCATTTAGACTGACTCTAAATGAGGCATCACATATTTACTGATGCAGAGCAACACAGTAATTAGATTAATTACAGTTTTGCGAGTTGCCCACTGATAAAAAGCAAGAGGCTATAATAAGGCTGCAACAATAAAGTCAACCAATAAGTTTAATTAGTAGAACAGGTTGTAAAGCCAACATAAACAGAGGGTGGGAGGACAGAAGAAATGTGTGTGTAAGAGAGAATGAAGGGGTAAGGAGGGATGAGGGGGCAGACAGACAGCCATGTGGAGCGATTATAGCAGGGTTTATGTATGAGCTATTGATTGAGTCGGTGGTGACTTCTTGAGTGGTTAATTCGGGAAGTGAGAGCAATAGAGAGAGTAACTCACTGACCAGAGGGAGGAGGGATAAAGAGAGAGGGGGATAGCAAGTAGCAAGAAATGTGGCGAAATAGCTGTAGTTTGTCCTGTAGAATAGTGCGTGATAAAGACATAAGAGGGAAGCATAAAACAGCAGGATTCATCGTCTTTATTTGGAGTGATTTAATGGAGGATCATCTGGTGTTGAGATGCACACTTAAATTCCTGTGATCTCAAGTCCTTGAGCAGTCTGCACTTCACTTCTTCATCACTTTCGTTCTTTAAATAGTTGTATTAATTAGCTTCCCACTCCTTTTAAATTAACATCTAACAGAGCCAAAAAGTTATGTGCACCATTCGATGAGTAATTTGAACCATAATAAACGGGTCTTGGTTTTCCGCGTAAAATAGATTTTAAAAAGTGATACACGATTTTTGTTTTTGTTTTTCAATTAAAAATTATGGCACATATAGCCGTAGCTATGTTTAGTGGTATTAAGTGAGTGGCCTAGAACTCAATTAGCCTCCGTAAAGAAATAACTTAAATTAGTCAAAACTAAGAGATACTTTAAGGGACTGTTAAAATGGATAAATATTTAACGTTAATTTGGGAGTTACAACAGTTTGCGCTGACCAGGCTCCGGTAAACAGTGTAATTTGCTGAATTAACCGTAAAATAAGTCTGTTTGTCTGTGTGTGGAGGCAGGGCGTTGCTACCTGCTCACTGAAGGAAAGTAAACAGTCGTGGAAAATACCTTATGATGTCACCTCACAAGACGACGGCAGATCAGACGTAACGAAGTGCAAGCGGCGCGCGTGTTTGTGTGAAGTTTAAGGTCCGCTCGCTCTCCCGCGCATTTTCCTCTTTCTCTTCCCCTCTCTCTTCCCTCTCGCGCAGGTTTTGATCTCTCAGCCGCGAGATCAAAGGCGCTCTCTGGCTATTAGTCAGCGAGAGCCATTGATCCCACATCGATCCACGCGAGACACAGCCGCCCCGTGAACACCGTACGAGGCTCCCCAAAGCTCTCCCGCGCGTCGGGAGGGAAAGCGAGCGAGGAGAGAGAAAAAGAGCTTTAAGGGGGGCGATGTGTGTATATTTTTCACGGGCGCGGGCAGAAGCAAGCTCGAGCTTTTTCTTTGCCGCGGGACATGAAACAATGAGGCTCGAGCCGGTTTTAATAAAGCGCGCTTTCCCTCCTTTCAACTCTGGCGCGAGGCGGACGAGCCGGCAACGGAGAGCGATCGATAATTAATGACGATGAATAATTTAATCCTATCGATTGATACTTTTTCTCCGTCTTTTTTCCCTTCTTTTCCTTGTATCTTAAGTCCGATGTTCTATAAGAAACTGATACCATATCTCACGCTCGATCCTATCATCGCTCCTAAAGTTGAGCAAGTTCTTTTCCATCTAGTTTTTTTTACGAGTTTCCTCAGCTTTCACATCCGCAAATGCTGAGCACCGCCGAAACTTCGCTTCCATGCTCTCTTTATCTTATTATCTCAATTATTGGGGTTCGTATCTTAACTTCGCTAGTATTAATGTCTACTCGGCAGTTGTGAAAGATGATCACTGGTGTAGGAGAGAGTAACACGGGCTGAGACGCGCGTTACAGGGGTGAAATCACCACCACGCGTGACCACCCTCCTGAGGTGAAAGTAGAAACATAAGTCTCTATTTGTAAAAATATAAAACGTTTACAGGACAAATACAAGTTCCATGTAAGGAAAGTGCACTCTCATGTCCAGTTTGATATGTAATAATGTTTGATATGGTAAATGACAGAAGTGGTATCAGCAGATTGTTCTAGTTAGATAGCATACTAATTAATTTGCTACATCTAGCATATCTACACAAGATTTTATAAAAGAACAATTACGTCACAAATAAGGACATGCTTTATATTGGTTCTGTATTTGTTTCCATTTGTAAAAAATGGACAACAATTAGCAATACATATTATTACCACAATAAATGTATGCTCAAAGTTAAGAAGTCCAGAGTATTTGAGGTAGATTGCACTCTCTGTGCTTGACATTGATTTACACAGTCTCAGCAGAAATTCTAAACTTTAATGTGAAAGTGATATATATAGCCTTTGGAAATATGAAATCAATGTTGGAGACACACAATGCCAAAGATGTTTACGAAAAAATGTGTTCCAACATTCTCTAAGTTTGTGTGGGGTTCTCTAAAATAACTGGCATAAATCAAACATAAAATGAAACCGGAATGTATTACACTCTATTTAGAGAAACCTAATACACGAAGGATCCAAAACGTTTGTAGAGAAATTACGTTTTGAATAATGTGATTAAATGTCCCTCATTTTGCACGCTCCATGCAGTTGAAAAATGATGTTTATGGATTGTTAAGGGTTATTATGAAATTTTTGAAATCTAGATTCTGTAAACAGAAGGTCTCACGGAATTGTAATTGTGAGCCACCTGAAAATATTTCACTTCCACAAGTTTACATAGGATCTGTCTTTTTATTTTTCTGGTAGCGTTCACAGTGTGTCAGATGCATCCCATCTCAAGTTCTCCATCTTGACCGTATATCTCCCCTTACCCCTCTCTTCCCTTGCTCTAGTTCTTTTTCCTCCTTCATAACAAACACACAAGCCAGTCCTTCTGTTCTTTGACCCTGAGGCTGTGCAGACTGTCAGAGCAGAGTCAAGAGAAATCGAGAGATAGAGAGAAAGTAAAAGAGGGAAAGAGGAAGGAACAGTGGGGGGAGAAAGAGAGAGGGGCGAGGGTGCTCAGTAAGTCCCTTTTCAGTGGCAGCCCGAAACAGAAAGATGACACAGACATAGAGGGTTTGTTTCATGTCCTGGGAGCAGAGAGCGAGAGGGACGAGACTCATCCCATTCCCTCAGTGATTCTGCTTCAGAAACTTGCTGTCCATCTTTTTGTGGACAGCTAGAAAAAATGCCGGCCATCTGTTACTCAGTTCTCTCTCTTTTCCTCCACTCTTTAGTCCACTGCTGTACCTCACCTTTTTACCATTTTTTGTGGTTCACCCGTATCACACCCTTGTTTCCAGCGGCCGTGTTTGGTCAAAACATTAATGTGCAATCAACAGAGCTTTTCGCTAAATGTAATTAGTCACAGGGGTAAACGTGTTAAATCTGTAGGGCATCGCTATTCCATAATAAATGAGCAATCAATGCCTGTTTAAATGCAATAATGTTTATAACAGCACACTTATTTCATACTTGGTGTTTTTGTGCTATAAGATAAGCACAAATCATTTTTCCATAGCATTAAACTGATTTTTTTTTTTTTAAATCTCTGCATCATTACAAAACAAAGATTTACTGTATGATTAAAAATTATTTTACATACATGCAAAATATTTAATATTGAAGCATGAAATCTGCTTTACATATTTTATATTGTAAGATAAATTATCAATTATTTCATTGATTTATAGGCTTTTTTCACATTCAGCATTCATACAGTATGTATACATAGATACAGTGATATATTTACATAAGCAATACATTATTGATTACATTTTAATTATTACATTTTTTTATTTTTTTTGTAGACACATAAACACATTATATTTAGTGTGTGTCTGGGTCTATTCACAGATGATATAACTGTGAGCTGCTGTTAGTTTGTTTCATTGATGTGATCATATGTACCTGTCACAGAACAGTTTTACTTTCCTCAAGAGTGCATTTGAGCATGTTGTCTGGGGGAACAATGTTACTTTGTGTTGCCCTGTCCATGTGTATGTGCATCTTTTTTTCAGAGTTTTTTTGTTTGGTGTGTGTGGTGGTGTGCACTCCCTGAATCAGTGTCTTCATATCTAGGAGATTGTGAGAAGATGTATTCCCTTGGCTGCTAGTTATAATGTTTCTGGGGGTGATAGGGAGGACTTGAAAGCCCTGTGCTGCCCAAATCAAAACTAACAAGGAAATGATGGGGGCTCCTTTATCTCCTCACTGGCCTGGAGGGGAAGAGTAGGGCAAAAGAAGGAGATCGAGGGAAGGGGGGTGGGGGGGCGTCCTGGCTTCCTCTTTGATTTGTAAAAAATGCATTACCTCCGAAATCAAACGGAAAATTACAGAGCGGGAGCAAAACATACAGAGGAGAGTAGGAGAGCGAGGTTGCAGTTAGGTGCACGGGCAGGTAAGGCCGGGTTTCCTTTGATGGGATAGGCTGGCCGATGAATACAAATTTGACAGAAAGTGGATGAAAATTTCTGAATGAATTCATTTACAGGTGTGATATTGACTGCACCAGTTGCATTGTGCTCAATTATTGCTTTAAATAATGTTCAAGTAGTATCTATTCTTACCTTAGATAGTCTAGTATTTCAAAGTAAAAGACTGTCCTGTTAAGGCAAGTCTCGAAAGTCTTAATCTACATTTCGGTGCCCTTGCAAAGCTACTGAAATAGTAAGAATACAGCCTTTCTTGAATAGGAAAGATACTCCATTAAATAACAACAAATGAATGTTCCAAAAATAAAAAGAGCAAGATGAGAAGTAGATGGTATGATGGTGGGGGAGAGCAAGTGGACAGTCCAAAGAGTAAAAGCAACAAAGGGTGTGTGTGTGTGTGTGTACTTGTGTGTGAGAGAGAAGTGCCTGGAGTTAGCAATAATAATTTATACAAACACACCTCAATAATTCACATTCCATTTCAATGCTGGAGGGAAGATCCAAAATTCACAGAGCATAATTAAATAGAGTGAGAGAGGAGAGGGGGAAAGGGAGAGGGAGAGGCCAGCATTAAAGATACCCTTGTACCGGCTCCTTTTTCGTCCACCCGAGCTTTGTAAAACAACCCTTATGAAATTGTGATGGCTGAGGAGAGATTGAATTTCTCTAGCCATGTATACTGAATTGCTGCATGGAGAGATGGATCTTTACTGATGCTCCCAGTTGTTCTGATACCAGATGCAATCTTCAATGATTTTTGATATCCTGCTTTGAAGTTATTTGTATGAACACATGCCCACTGTGGCGTGTTTATTTCCTTTCGCTACAACGTGAATATTTCACTTTGAAAATAAAGTTACGTTTTAATGCAAAACAAGTGGAAAATGAAATTTCTGTTTCTTACTCTTAAATTAATTTGTTGTAAAATATGACTTTATCACAAAATGTTATATTTTAAAGTGCAAAGAAATACCTCTGAGAAGCTATATGGACTAATTGCTTGAGGGCCTCACACACTGTCATGTGTTCAGCATGTTCACAGGGTCTTTTGAACATTGCTCTTTGAGAAAAAATGCTCAGTGATCTTCTGCATGGCTGAAGGGACAGCCTTCGGCAATCATATTTAAAGAAACCCTTCAAATGAAAAGGCATTGATTGATTTTAGAGGCCACTGGAATGACATGCCCTCATGCTTTACAACAGCATGTTCTGACACACTGGTGTGTAGTGGGTGAAACGAGTCTACAAGCGCATGACACATATTTGTTGAGTCAAAGTATTATGCTTTAGCCTTTAGCCTTGCGCTCTGTGTTCTAACTTCAATGGTTTACACTCAAACTTTGTGTGAATGCAGGTGTATTGGAGGTATGGACTGTAACTGTGTTAGTGACCTGCTGCTCACGCCACCCGTCCCAACCCTCTGGACACCAGGTGAGACACTGGAAGAGATTTTTTCATCCATCTTAAATCTCTTTTTCTTCACCATCATGGTTCTGTATGACAAAACAGTAGAAACAAATGCATAGCTGTTACATTGATTTTTAAAACAAGGTTGTATATCGATACATTTTTAAGCTGATTATCACACTAACTGACTGGTGTTGTTTCGACCAACAACATGACTGCAAGTGTGACATGCTATTATACTGCGGTTTACTCAAATAAAAGTTAATATTGAGCAACTTACATTTAGTCGCAATGTAGGCTATAGTCAGGGTAGTGGCATATTTCATTTTTGACAGGAATTAAAGTGAGGCTGTGAGGGATAGAAGTGCATTCAATTGATTGTACTGATGTTTAACAGCATGAACAAACCGACTGTTCAGCTGATGAAATGTTTCTCCAAAAACAAACTTTCAGTAGACAAAAGCTCAATAAAACAGCTTTGTGAGTTGGCGAAAATTACGTATACAGTGTGCATGCCATTGTAAACACTGTAAGTCTATTCTTTCATCCACATTAAATTGAATATGCTGTCTGACCTGTGTAATGTCTATTGCCAGTTTCTTTGCATGTTTTTGATCCTCCAACGATTCTGCCTCACAGAAATAGTGTTCAGTACCTGAATAAATCTGTGTTTTTAACGAATCGTTGGAGTTAATTATTCAGTGACTCACTTTAGTAAAGACAGTGGTTGTGTTCAAAAGCTTGCAGAGTTGTTGCCTTGCTGGCTTATCAGGCAACGACTTTACAAGCAGCATTTGTGCACGAAGGCCCCTCACAAAACCAATTTTGGACAGGCTTCATCAAGGTTTAATAATCTACAACAAAACAGCAGCTTTAGTAACAACTAAACAAAACGAAAACCTAAATCACTAGGAATAACGTCAAAAGTAAAATACGTTAGTCAGAAACAGCACATAAACAGACCACCAACCGTAGCTTTCAGATGCCATGCTTATTTTTGGCTCAACTGTCAAGGAATGGAACACACAGGATTATGGGATATCAAAGGCAGCCCAAAAATTGATCAATTGAAGCAATGCCAAATGAAGGCATCTCAGCAAACAGGAAGTAAAGGTAACATTGGATTCGGAAGTACCATAATGCCTTCCTACCTTGGATTGCATCCTCCGAAATCTGAAAAGTGCTGCCAGTCAGTTGTTTCGAATGAATGTTTCGAATGCCTTGCTAATAAAGACAACCACTTGTCGCCACATACAGGAACGATGATGTTACCTTTAGAAATAATCACTTAAAAATTCCCACTACGGATGCATAGGATCAAAATACCCTATGAAACCACCCATCGCTTCATCAGTTATTTAGACAGGAATGCCCTTAGCAAGTAACAAAACCAACAGGCCTTATCCAAATCCTTTCACCTCCTTTTCCTCAGGCATCGCCTTCCCAGACTGGGCCTATAAGCCAGAATCAAGCCCAGGCTCCAGGCAGATCCAGCTGTGGCACTTCATCCTGGAGCTGCTGCAGAAGGAGGAATACCACGGGGTGATTGCCTGGCAGGGAGACTACGGTGAATTTGTGATCAAAGACCCAGATGAGGTGGCAAGACTGTGGGGCATTCGGAAGTGCAAACCACACATGAACTACGACAAGCTCAGCCGAGCGCTTAGGTATGCACGGCATGCGTGTTTCATATTCATTGGATTGTATTCTGTGTTAATGCATAATTGCTGCCTTTTATTGTTCTCTCATGCAATATTTATATTCTTGATGGTGTGCTTTGTTGAGTATACAGCCTGTTTGGCTGTTTCTTCTCTGTGTGTGTGTTTTTATTTCGCATCTGATGGAGGAAATCCATCATTTATTTTTTCCTCACATAATATCCCGTATAAAAGCAGTGGCCCCTCCATGCTTGATAGTATGTGGATATTTTAAGTGCTGCCTTGCCTCTGAAGAACATCAATACAGTCCAATTTGTGGAATCTTTGAACATCTAAATGGATTCTGGATGTTCTCCGGCGAGCGCCTCATATAAAGAATACTTGTCGATTTAGATTTTGAAATTAAGTCTAAAATTGATTCGTACCTCACCGAAACTTATATAAGATCTCCTTTCAAACTCTAAACTCCAACAAAAAACTTTGAAGGTTTGAACCCTGGTTGAAGTACTTCTGCTGTGCGTATTCATGCAAAAAAGCGTATCCATTTCTCATCCAATCTTTTTTATCGCTCTGCTTTCCTCCCTCCTCCCCGAACCTCCCTTTAATAGATGCTGTCGCTGGCCACTAATTGTTATGAATAGGCACAGACTATAATTAGCCTCGTTGATTAGCCTTGCTTAATTGCTCAATTAAGGGGCACAATTGCCACATAAAATAAAAGCTTACAAATTATTGCACCAGCAGACTGCATCACGGGAACCCGTGTAGGCTGACGGCATGGGTAAGGTGAAGTCAAGCATAAAGTGTGCTGAGATTAAAGAGCCTCGCTCTCATGCACAGGTGCGCATCCTCAAAGCGCTCTGACACGCGGGATGAACGCGAACGGGTGATGGTCAAGGGAAAAGACTCCACGAGTCTTAACAGATCCATTTCTTATTTCCAGCTGGGTGATACACGGTTGTGTGATGTTAAGGGAAATCTAAGCAGTCATCACCGTGCAGAACAGGAAGCTGACAAGGCTGGCATTCCCGAATGAAGGCCATGACCCTGGAAAATGTTTTGGGTGGAGGAGGAGGAGGAGGCAGCCTCCCCCCCCCCCCTTTAAAGAAATAGTTCACCCGAAAATGAAATCAGTGTCATCATTTATTCATCCTCATGTCGTTCCAAACCTTGAAGAACAAAGCAACATTGGATCTCAAAACTCTGAGACAATCTTCAAAACATCATCTTGTTTCACAAAAGAAAGAAATTCAAAAGGACATGAGTAAATTATGACAGAATTGAAACATTTAGCTTGTTGTTTTCCAACCTGCAGGTACTACTACAACAAACGCATTTTGCACAAAACTAAAGGCAAGCGCTTCACCTACAAGTTCAACTTCAGTAAGGTGGTTCTGGTGAATTACCCGCTGCTGGACATGGCCAGCTCTCCATTCCTGCTGGCCCAGAACCACTTCAATGGAGGAGCCGCAACACCGGATTGCAGCCCTGTCACACCTGAGGTACGAAGAAAATAAATATATCATGTACAGTGCCTTTACAGAAGCAAAATATCATCAGACCAGAACTCAGAGTAATGAGAGACACAAGTGATCTTCTAGGCAGAACAGAAGAATAAAGTCAGACAAAAACCTGAAGAGCTGAAGATGTGCTCTGTGGTAATAACAGCTCTATTGCCAGTGTTTAATGATTGATGGGATTTTTTATTTATTCTTTATACATACTGTATAAGGCTCTCCGTATTAGCTTTGATGTGAGGGATGGGGCTATCGATTGTACAGAGTCAATCAGTATGTAGGAATCTTTTTTTTTTCTTTTTTTTTTCTATTATTTATTTTCCACTGTCTGTAATTGCACTATTATTAGTGTTCAGCGTTTGTTTGCCTTTGGTCAGTGTTAAACTTTTCCTAAAATAGTTATCATCTGAACACCAGGGGCAAAGCATAAATGTATATGTTCTGCTTAAATACAAAAGGACAGAAAATAGGTTTCATCAATACAAATTTAGTCAAATCTGAAACCTGAATTCACTTAAAATCTGCACCTTATAAGTAGTAATGGTTTAAAAGACTAAAAGGGTGGCAAATTTGCTATACATGTTAAGGTAAAAAGAGTAAGCCCATTAAATGCAGTAATAAAATGTATTATTATTTTTAGTAATGACCTGTCTATAATTTAGCCGTCCCAAAAAAGAAAGAAAAAAAATCTACCCAGGTCATTCTATGAGAAAGTTATCTGCTGTACTTCTTGACTAAAGGAGACTGAAGGAGAAAGGAAAGAGAGAGAGCCAGAGGTGAAGAAGAAAGTAGAGAGAATGTCACAGATGGCGTTAAGAAGCCTTAAAACAAAAGAAGACATTATCCCTTTCCTCTCATCTCTGTCTGGGATGGCGTTCTCATCACTGCCATTGATTGAAAATGAAAGACGTGAGAAATGAAAGAGATGGTGGGGCTGTCAGATCAGTGCCATGTCATTAATGCGGTTTTGTTAAGCAATCCAGATTCTGTAGCTTCGAAGTACAGTCCTGCCTTCTCTCACTGAGAAGAGAAGAGTGACAAGTTATTGATCACCTTCATGTCACTAATAAAAAAAACTAAAAGAGAGAAAATCTTTACGCCGTTCATCCGCTAAGATTCCTGCGATGACTTCCAGTTTTCCTTTATTGAGCTTTATCCCCCACCACCCTTTTCTAATCTGCTCCCAAAAGCCATTTCACATTTTGGGAGGTAAACCCCAGGATCTCTTTGTGGCCTACCCTGACTGACATCTTATGAAGTCTTTAAGCAAGACTTTCTTATTTCAAGATTTCTAAAACAGCGTTAAAGATGTCATGATAGTTTCACGTTCCTTATACAGCAGTGAATTCTTGGTCTACTCATCACTTATTTTAAAATTTTATGACTTCCAATTTTTTAGTACTACATAAACATCACAATAAAATTGTTACTAATTTAACAAATAGAAATTACTGTTTTGTGATATTTGTTAAAATATTATTTATATTATTAATATTGTTCAGATCATTTTTTTTACGTTACTATTTTAGTCATTTAAACACTGTTTATGTACTGTTATTTATTAAACTTATCCTGTTCTATTTTTAATGTAAGCAAAAATAGTGTAGAAACCATATAAAGTATAAATTTTTTGTAACCAAGGTCAAAAGTGACAGTAAAGCCATATGTTTATATAAAGCCATGACCATAATGTTACAAAATATTTCTATTTCAAATAAATTCTGATCTTCTGAGCTTTCTGTACATTAATGAATCCTGAAACGAGGATTCGGTGTACACAAAAATATTAAGCAACTGTTTTTAAAATAGATTATAATAGGAAATGTTTCATTATGTGTCATTCAGTCACTGTTTATGTCATTTATTAAACTTCTCACTCATTTTTTTCACTGTGTGATGATCCTGACACGCTGTGTTTTCTCTATCCCATCTTTCCTAGGCTCTTCAGTCTTTATTCCCTCGTTTGCCTGAATCAGGTCGAGGGCCCTCTCTGTTTGAGCGCACTGCAGGGGCCCCAGGGCCCGATGGGGACAAGCTGAGACTGGACACTTTTCCTTTCCTCGGCTCAGGTGAGACATAAATGAAACAGAACAACATATTTAACAAATGTAACAGAAATAATTATGGATTCATGTTAATAAGTAAAGATTCTTTCTTCACCTGAGCAGTGCAGTTATATAAACATGAGTTAAGATTTGTTATGGGTAGTATTTTTATTACATTTAGATTCATGAAATCGCTACGTTCTTGACAGTGTTAGTTTCCATTTGCGTTGTACACTTCTGCACTCCAACACTTCCTCTGAGAGTGATGTCATGTGCACACTCCTTTGTCTTTCCAAATGCTCTGACTGTACTCCGAAATACCGGTGTATCAGAATGTATGAGGGCATGAGTATGTCAATGCGACTCCCCACCCCATAAAACCCCCCTCGCCCTTTCAACTTTGTTTGTCCTGAGGTTCTATTCTGCCCTCCTCCTCTTCGTACCCCTCTCTGCCTCCCATGTGTACCCCCTGTCCTAATCCCTTCCCAAGCAGGAAGGCCCTAATTGAGGGTGCAGGCTTCAGTTTGTGGCCTGTGGGCGCCCATTAGTGTGTTTTCATAAGCAAGTGAGGCCTGCCTGACTGATTCAATATTCATGTGTCTGCCAGCTACTCCTGGCCCTACATACACACACTCTAGCACTCTCAAATTAGCCCTGCATAGCAAATAACACAGAGACAGGCTGAGGAGATAAAAAGAGAGGGAGAGAAAAGGAGAGAAAGCGAAGTAGGCTGAAATGAAGAAAGAAAGAGGAAGAGGTAAAGATAAAGGTGTCCATGTGCTGAAAATGTGTTTGTAATAGAAGCAAAAACTTTATAAAAACCATGTAAAGAATCATGAGTGTGAGATCCGAAATATCAACTCTCATTTTTTTTCATTTGTAGAAAAACTAAGCTGGCTGATATCTTATCTCTCTTTCTGTTCCATTTTATCTTACATCTTATAATATTATATTAATAATGTAGAAAAAGATAAAACATAAGCTCCTTTCACACATAAAGTTACCTGTATGAGCACGTAAGAGTTGACGTCTACTCTGAGGCAAACAAAACATTCATACCCCGCGCTGTTTACGGAAGTCAAAGAAGTGTCTAAATACGTCTGATACTATGTCTCTGGGCCAAAAGGAACTGCATAAATGTGAACGTTTGACACAAAAATGAGGACATCAATAAAAACACTGACCGCGTACACTCCTCCATGTTTACGAACACAACACCGGGAGGCACAAGTTTAGAGGCCATTTGTGACCCTAAAGCACAAAACGATTCATAAGTAACGCTGGTATATTTATAGCAATATCCAACAGTACATTATACGGGTCAAAATTATTGATTTTTCTTTTATGCCAAAAATCATAAGGATGTTATGTAAAGATCATGTTCCATGAAAATACTTCTTCCTACCATAAATATAAAAAAAGTTAATTTTTGATTAGTCATATGCATTGCTAAGAACTACATTTGGAAAACTTTAAAGGCAGTTTTCTCAGTATTTAGATTTTTTGCACCCTCAGATTCAAGATTTTCAAATAGTCGGATCTCAGCCAAATATTGTTATATCCTAACAAACCGTACATCAATGGAAAGCTTATTTATTCAGCTTACAGATTATGTACAAATGTCAATTAAAAAAAAGAAATGTATGGTTATGGATGGTTTTGTGGTCCAGGGCTCACATCTGTGGTTAATGATTTCACAGAATTAACTGGTGTTTTGAAACTGATGTGTGAATGGTGCTTTACCGTTAAAATATGGAACGTCATTGCCTGAGTAAACAGCACATTTTTGTATTTACTAGTAAAGTCATTATAGTCATTTAACCTCAATTTAGTGATATTACTGTGTAAAAGGCAACATTAATTATAACATAAAATTCATTATTTAAATGAATAAATTAATTACAAATAATTATACAAACTAAAAATAAAGAACTGATTGCTTAATATTCAGCTTTGTTATCACATGAATAAAGTACATTAGAAAATATATTAAAACAGCTATTTGTAATGTCTCAATATTAGTTCACAATATTACTGTTTTTACTGTATTTATTTATCAAAATGTGATAATATATATATATATATATATATATATATATATATATATATATATATATATATATATATATATATATATATATAAATAAAGAGAGAGAGAGAGAGAGAGAAAGGGAGACAGAGAGAAATAAAATCAACAGAGGAATCAATAATTTATCTTAATATTCTTAAATGTAAATAATGTAATATATTTTATTTTTTAAATCACATTTTAAATAATTTTAAATCATATATATATATGTGTCTGTGTCTGTGTGTGTGTGTGTGTGTGTGTGTGTTTGGAATAGGCCATATGATTTATAACGACCCTCTAGTTTTCTCTCTAAGAATTACTCCAGTATTCACATTCTCTGTTCTCAGTCATGGCCCTAACATCTGATCTAAAACATTAACATTGGTTTCCGTACCATGTTTTTCAATTCCTCCCACAGGGGCTCCTTGTTACTCCAAACCTCCATCCCTGTTGGGTCCTTACCCACGGAACCCCTCTTTTGACTACCCCTGGGGCTTCAACCCCTACCTCCCAGGGGCCTTTTCTCTGAACAACTGTCCCAAATTACCCCCAGGCTCCCTCTACTCCTCACATTTCTATCCCAATCCGCTCCAATCCAGCCTGTCTCAGCTGTCTCACCCCTTCTCTTCGCTCTTACCCCCCGGGGATGCGACCGGGGCAGAACGTGGTCAAACAGGAGGAACGAACGGCTCTGCGAGCGGTCAGCCTCCCAGACTCTGCATCCCACCATACCCAGGAAACCTGCCTCTGGGTCGGACTGAGCTGGGGAACGGGGGTACAGGTGTGGGCGATCGGGAAAGAGGGGAGGCCAACACTGCCACAACAGGTGGAGGTCTTAGTTTGGGGTTAGGCCTTGGATTGGGTTTGGGTGGAGTTGGCGTGGGAAGTGGAGGAGGAGGCCGTCAAAGCCCTTCCGAGCGGAGGAAGGGTGTGAAGCAGGATCCGGAGTCTGACTCTGAGCTGGAGATCACAGACCTGAGCGACTGCAGCTCGGACAACGAGAACGAGCCGGACTTCTCTCTGGGGAAGGAGCCAGGTTTGGGTGGTCGCTCACACCTTCTAGAGGCCAAATCTAGGGGTCTTGGGGGAGTCTTGCCCCCTCTTTCTTCTCTTCCTCCACCTGTGTCTCCGCACCCCCTTAAAAGTCTGGGACCCCTGACTCCTCCACCATCATCCCTCTCTCCCTCCCTCACTATGGTCGACAGGCACAGGGAAACAGAGACTCTTAAACTTGCTCACAGTTAATATGTTTTGTTGTGTGAATTTTGATGTCTTGCAGGTTCTCTGATTTCTCTTTTTCTGTCTGTGTATTCCTGCATTTGTGAAATTATGCTGTATATTCCCAGTTAATTTTTTCCTTCCTCTTTTCCGGAGTCCTCCGAAGCCATTCTTCGCTCATGCTGTTCCAATATCAGAACTTTCAATTTCTGCTTTCTTCAATTTCTAAATCGCACAGTGAGATTCTCAATGCAATTTGAGTTGTTGTTATTCTGAGAGTAAAAGGGCAGCACAAAAAAAAAAAAAAAACTGCTTTTCGAATTACAATGTTTAAATATCTAAAGAATTTTCAATTTTCATTCTCTCATTTCTGTTAGGAAACAGTAACAATGAAATATTTTATAGCCAAGACAGCACAGTAATGAAATATGCATATCTTTTATCACCTACTTTTTAAAATTGCACTGCATTCTGGCCCTGCTGAGATAGGAAGTTAGTTTGTTCTTCTTGGTGTATTTCACAGACTTTTCCATAAGTTTAATGCTAAGCTCTGCAATACAGTGCTCAGATGAACAGCATTACACAAGCAAGATGCAATAATGGCAACACTCATAATAATATTAAGGTGATTCAGTTGTGTTGCAAAAAAGCACTTTTGTTTTTAGTTTTACGCCGATTCCAAGGAATTCAGACATTATATGACCATATATGGTCAAACATTGCCATCTTGTGGTTATAATTATCTAAGCCCTTCAAAAGTTTCTGATAACCGTTTTATGTTTTATTAAGTTTTTGTATTTATTTATTTAAATTAACTCTTAATTTTCATGTCCAGTCAATGTCTTTTTTAAAACATTCAAAAGATGTTATAAGCCTGAGAATGAGAGACAAGAGTCAATACTACTCATGCCAGTGAATATTTAAAGTTTGTATCTATTTCATTGTATATATTTTATTATTGTGTACATTATGTTTAATTACTATTACTATATGGAATAGTTGTATTGGTGTCATTTTACTCTGTAACTAATTGAAGAGTGATATATGAGATGGGAAAATGGATATATGTGTAGTGACCCAGAGTTGAAAGAGAAAGAGCACATTTTTCACATGCTCATAAAAAGACGTTTAGACAGGGAAGTGTGCAAAACAGTTCTTCTGTTTCTAATTGTGCCCTGTGGAAATTTCCCCCTGATACCTCCAAGTAGATGACCTTTCTGTACTGAGTTACACCGCTAGTCTCATATTTCAATAATTCATTCACACAGCGGTCCTATACTATAATGACTCAAGTGTGAATAATATTAGTTGCAGCATTTGCTAATTTTTTTTAACCAGTGTTCATTCTAATGTTATTAGGTTTGATATATGATCATCCGATTTGAATGTAAAAACAATAAATAGGAGCAGAATGACACAATCTGATTAACAGATTACCTTCAAATACAATTCAGACAAGTTTGTGGGTAAAGATAACGTTTTATACAAAAGCAAAATGCAAGTCAGATTTGATCAACCTATGCCAACAATATTTTCAGATATTCTTCTGATTCTTTGGTGAGTTACTATCTGATTCTAGATAAGAACTAAAAAAAAAAAAAAAAAAACCTTACATGACAGTTTGTGCCCTTGATTTGCCCGTACTAGAGGAGATTTCAGCTGTACATAGGGCTTTGTGTATTTGTGTGTACACACTGAAAAAGAAAAAAATACCATTTACCTTACAGTAAAGCTCTTATTTGTTTAATTGTGAAATTTAAAACTGAAAGGATGACTAGAACAAAAAAAATGAGCAAAGAGTAATATCTTCAAGAGCAATAAACAATATTCTTGAGATTCAGTTGTGAGAGTATGGATTTTTCTCTGGAGTTCAATATATGATTTGAGTTTAAATGCATTCCATTAAAAAAAAAAAAGACTTGTTTATGTTTAGTTTTTTCTTTTTCTTTTTATGTCTGTTCACGAGGTGGCCTACATCCTGTCAGGTACCAAATTCACTGAATTTCAGAGATTAACTAGACAAATGAATATGAATCATATTTCCTGTGCATACAAAAATCAATATGAGGGAAGTGTATTTAAGAATGCAAGCTAGGATGGTGGAGTTGCACGTAAGATACATTTCTACATCCAAACACAGACCTGGCACGGGTACATTCATAAATCGTGAATATGTGTATAGTAATGCCACGGGGGGCCGTAGTGTCCCTGAACACGCCATCAAGAGCCCCGAGAGCCGTACAAATGAAGGGGAACAAATTTAGTGTAACACTACAGCGGAACCATACGGGGATACATGAAACGGTTTTTGGACATCTTTCGGCCTCTGGTGGTCGTAAGTCACAGGAAGAGGCAGTGGACGGCAACAAGTTACATCTCAAAAAAACAAACACAAAACAAAAAATATATAGTTTTCAGTCGAGTTTACTCGGGATTCGCTGAACATATTTCATGAGCATCTACACATAAAGACGAATGATTTAATCCTGCGTTTATATCTGATGTCAAACGTCGCGCGCTTGAGTTGGTCTCCACTTCCGCGTACAATGTTTTTTTCCAACGGCATACGACAACTTTAGAACAGGAAGCCTTCAGAGGCGCTTGTCACTTCGTCTCACCTTCTTGGAGGTAAGTTTTTAGTTTAAAGTTGTCTCTTACGATTTTGTTTTTGTATTGGTGCGCACTGATGTTACTTGTCATCAGAGGGAGCATATGCATGCCTGTTTAACACGATCGGCGAGCGATCCGATCCGGCCAGTTTGTCTTTGCTCAGCGAGAGGAATGTTGTGTTTGGCTACAATGAAACCTTTGCGAGCATTCCGGTTATTTCCGTCGACCCGCGCCTCTGTTTTTCAACAGAGAGCGAAGAAAATATTCGAATCGAGCTTCTTCGTGATGTGTTTTGAAATGAAATCGCCATGTGACAGCTAAAATGCTTGAAATTAATCGACACGATCATTCACTGTCAACAGCCGCCGTTTGCGTTGTTATTGATATTTCAGGTGTGATAAGCAATGACAGGATGTTAGCTCTACAATAAATATTTTCAGATGATTTATAACAAGTAAATTTTACCAATTGTGATTCTTAATAGAAGTTTAAGGCCTGTCGGGTAACGTGAAGTTTTTTTTTTTTTTTTTTTTTTTATATATATTTTTTTATATTTAATATTTTTAATATTCTTTTAATATTTAAGCAATATAGAGAAATAAGTTATGTAATACTATTAGCATGGCTTAAATTCCGGCCAGTTGTGATTATGATATTTCTTAATACAATAAGTACACGGGTAGATTAGTATAAAGGAATTATATTCAGGTGAAAGTAGACAGTTAAATTTTTTTTTTTTTTTTTTTTTTTTTTTTACCAAAAAATTAAATAGTTCCAAAAGAAACCATGGCAACAGTTTTTTTACATGTTTCAAGCAAAATGAAAGCCTGGTCTGGATCACTGTTTATGAGTGGAGACTATTTTCTCTTCTTATTCCAAGTCTTATGTAATCCATGGCCTGAATTCCATCCCGTGTTTTGCCTTTTGCACCCACTGAGAGAAACCCAAGTGAAGAGAAAGCACAGTGACCTTTGAAAACCTGCTAATTGATGCAAGCAAAATCACACTGCTCCACTTCTCTTGGTAAAAGAAAACACAGGCACTTTCAGAAAACTGACTTCTTGCATTCTTACATACTCCGGTCTATGTCCCTGTGCTGTTATTTAAAATAACTTATTTTAAATAACTTCACTCTTGAAACACTACTCAGCCAATGAAATTTGAGCCTGAAACTTCTTACCCTGTAATGCTTGATAAATGTATAATAACCCCTGACAGGCAGATATGATATGCTTTAATAAACTGAGTATAAATTGTAGCCCCTTGTGTTTGTCCATACATAAAGTAGCTTTAACTTCAGGCTTAGTTGTAGTTATATAAGTGAATGCCAAGGTAAATTGATGTAGGCCATTGTTTACATTTTATGTTTGGCTTCCAGGTAATTTGTTGTGTAGAAAAACACCGTAGTCCATTACAATTTTGGGCAAGGAGCACTTAAGAAGCATCGTTAGTCTTGATGTAGTTCTTAGCTACGACTGTCTGACAGCTAGAGTGAACTGGGATTAGATTAGTTTAACCTTCATGGACTGAGCCTTGTTCATATTTATTGGATGCATTTGAAGAGAAATTGCAGTCATCAGTTAACCTGCCTGTATTCCTCTGTCAGCCGATGGTGCTCTGTTTTCATCTTAGTGTTATGTTAACATTCTTATTTCTTGTTTCCTTTGCATTTTGAAAACTTATTCATATTATTGAGCTTATTTGCATTTAAAGGCACAACTGTCAAAATGTACAATGACCTTTAAGAGGTCATTCCAGTTCAGATTATTCTGTTATATAGGACTGGCACATGAAAAGGCCACAAGCATTGTTATACGTTTATGTGGTTTTATGTAACTGTAGATCATAATGGAATAACAGGAAGACGATACAAAGTCACTGAGATGCAAACGGGTTTTGGTCAACATTGAAGAGCTTCAGGCATTTGTGACTTTAGACGGTACAACACATTACAAAGAGATTCCTGCTTGCTGTATTTCAGAAGAAAAGCTGGAATGATTAGCCTGTCGCGAAGCCAGTTGGATTGGCCATGTTTATGATCTGTATGATTCAAGCTTGTTTTAGGAAAAATTATAAATCAATCATAGTTTTTAGAATACACTGCCGTTCGAAAGAATACTCTTGTTTTCAACAAGGCTGTATATGTTGTTTAATGAAACTGAAGACATCTCTAATTTGTTCCACCCTGTTACATACACTCCATATTGCAGCTTGTGTGATTGGCACATGAAACACTGGGCTCAAATAATACATGCCATGGAGTACAGCATGTGATCGATCCGTAGTAGAACCATCTCATGGCATGCAGAACAGGCATCACATTACACACTGCCAGTATTTTGAGGCTTGGCCATTTTGATACTATCGTAGTAACCTAATAGCATGCAACCTAGTTAGTGTGAAGTATTAAGAGACTTTTCTCCCAGATTTGTCATTGGGTTGGATAATATCTGAAGCAATGGGGTGCCTTTACCACTTCCTTTTCCTGTTCTGACATTGCTTGTCTCTTTCTTTCTTTCTCTCTTACTCTTCTCTCTCTCCGTGACATTCACTGAGAGAGGCAAGTACAATCTTGCCCAGACTAAAGCTACTGACTCTTTCTTTTGAAAGAATGCAGACCATTTCATTTTGTATCACTCCTTCACCTGCTTTTTTCTCACCGTGTGCCTCACTTCCTCTCATACGCTGGGTTGTTTTACCATAGACAGTGAGTGCTTTGTGTTCACTCCTGGAATGGAGAGTAACGTAATCAGATCAAAGCAATTATAGTGTGATGCTGGAAATAATATTTTGTAATGAAAAGAACACAAAAAGAGGTATTTTAAAGAATGTTTCTACTGTTTATACAATGAAAGTCTATGGGATCCAAATATATTAAATCTGTGCGTTATGTCTTAGTGATAGCAGCTTAATATACTCGCTGCGGTCTGTATCCTTAATGTCAATCAAACAGAAAATCACTCACTGATCTTAAATGAATAACTTTTGTTTTAATAACAGCTGCTTGTTGCAACCTTATTTCCAGAAAAAATAACTCCCGATATAAGATTTTTTTCATACCATAAAAAAAATAGTATTTTTTTGTTTCACAGAAGAAAGAAAAAAAACATGAGGGTGAATATATAAACACACAATATTTAGGTTAACCGTCCCTTTAATGGGCGGAGTTAGACTGAATACAACAATATGAGAAGATCTCTTGTGAAAAATGAGGAAAAAGTCTAGGAAGTTCATATGCATGAATGTCTCTGTAGTAGGTAAGAAAATGGAAACACACTCCTAGCTTCTTGCTGCAAGAGAATAAAGAATTGCTCTGTTGAATGCTTACTGTATATTGTATGAAGCTATAAATGAGCTCATTCTGTTTTCTGGTAAGTCAAGTTTGCAATTAGCTACTAAAATGAGACTATATATATATATAAGCATTCGGTTTACATCAGAAGGCCAAATTCTGCAGCAGCAGAGTGTCTCCTATTTGTGTTTACAGTGACAAAGCTCTCACAGTGTGTAGAGGATGTGTGTAATGTGATGTTTTTGGCGTGCTTTGCTGTGGCAACAGAAACTGTTGGGGTTTCTTGACACATTAACAAAGAAGCCTATGTCTTGACTCTTGTCAAGAGTAATAGTAGTGGTCTCTGTCTGGGTGGGAGGTATGTTTGTGGAAGCTGTCAGTGGATGTGTTCGCAGTGTGAATTTTGGTTGTGTGTTATTAGGAAGCAAAGGTGGGTGTGGATATCTTAAGCTCATCCAGGTGGGGAAAAGCTACTCACTTGTGGAACATACAAAGCTTAAAGTGATCTAAAACTATTTTATGGAGAACTGAAAGAGTGACAGAGATGCAGAGTCTTAACGAGAAGGTATGATAAAAAGATGTCTCTTCATATGGACAGGAAATAGAGAAGGATGAGTAGGGCACACTGAAACATGGAATCGAAAGTTAAAGACAGAATGAAAAAGAAGTCGACTGACTAAACTGACAAAAAAAAAAAACTTGTATTGTGTAATTTACGTAGAGTCAAAAAGGATGTGATTAATTGTCTTTTTTAATTATTTTTTTTATTAAAAACACAAAATGAACATCAAAGTCGTAGCCCGCTTTTTTTTCATTCATTTTCAATAAAAAGACAAGTGAATTTTATTTATTTATTTTCCAAGATGCAGGTGCCAGACCACTTGCGAACCTGGGATCTGATGTATTTCTATGTCTTGTTTGTAACAATGTAACATGTATTTGAACTAATTTATTATGTTTTATTTAACAAAATTTTCATTAACTTTTTTGTATTTCAGTTTTTTTATTTTATTTTAATAGTACATTTAATAGTCTGTCTCTTCTTTTGTGATTTTTATAAAAAAAAAAAAAAAAAAATATATATATATATTGTCTTCATATAGTTTCATTTTATTTGTAGTTTTACCTTTTCCCACAGCAACACAGTTATTTACTGGTTTTGCCAGGATTTGCAAAGTTCATGGCATAGAATCCCTGAGATAATTAATAGTATTTAGTAGTTAATTAATTAATTAATTAATTAATTAATTAATTAATTAATTATTATTTTTTTTTTACTTTAACTTTTTTTTTTTCAAGCCACCATTTTTATTTTAGGAATTTAAACACTTTTTCCACTTATAGTCTTTATAATAGATTTAGTTGATGATAACAGCCTTAATTGAAACTTCAAAAGACAAATGAGTAGTTAAAATCAGTGGAATTATTTATTGCCATCACTGTGTTTTATGTTTGATGCGAGGGCATATGCCAGAAAATGATGTGGTGTTCCAGGACGCTTCTGGCGGTGAGACGTGATGCAGGCGGGAATCGCTGAAGAGAAACGAGTTGCAGTCAGGTTGAGTCAGATCGCCCAGGGTGGAGTGATGAACTGACAGAATGATGGATGCGGTGACAGGACTGCGGAGGGGAAAGCGTGCGAGGCTGGTGGAGGGCAGGAAAATGATTTGATGTGCTGATGCCAGTGTTCAGATCTGGAGTTGAGCTATGGAGTGATCACCTGTCTCCATTGAGACAACTTGTTTTGACCAAATCCTTTTAGTTGTCTAGCATTTTCCTGTTGGTACTGGAACATTTTCAAGAGATACAGACAGTCATTTCTCAGACCTGACTGAAGATGGAGGTTAAAGTTGTATGATCTAACAGCTAAAAAATTTTTTGGAATGTGTTTTAGGCGTATAGACTTTATGTGGTTGCCTCTGTAAAGAGGGTGGGTTGATTCCTGGCTGCCGATCACAGCGCTGGAGCTTCCTGGCATTCCCTGCCCCTCTAGCGCTCAGCCATTGGATACAAAACGCTACATGATGTAAAGTTCCTGAATAACTGTGCTCCATTCAGTGATGTTCAACGTGAGAACATACGTGGACACGTGTACATGTTGAAACACAGATGCGTACTCGGACGTTAACTCTAAGTCTTCCACACACAGAGAGTCAATCCCAGTTGGCATGCCAGTGGTGGAGCAGGAGGTCTGTTGGGCAGCCGGACAGGCCAGGTTTGTGTGCAGTCAAAGGGCTCTGTGTTTGAAGCAGGCTGATTACTCCCTGGACTCATAGGCAGCTCACATTTGGAAACAGTTAAAGAGAGATTGCAGGCTGCTATGGCTTCTACCAATCAATGCTTCTGCAGTCGGACTGAGGTTGATGCGCTTGCCCAGCATTTGCACCCAGTGGATGGTGGTGCCCCGTTTAGACCCCAAATTTTGTTTGTGACCTCTTAACAGTACCATATGATATTGATTTTAACTTTGGCAGATGTTTGCAAAAGTATTAATGATATACAAGAGGGTCCACGACCAATAAAAAGATGTTTGTATTCACGTTGGTTTCGATTTTTTTTGTACTATTTTCAAGAACATTTTCAATCTGTTGACAGTTGGTGAACCACCAAGTGAGAAGTAATCATATATTTTACTTGCATCGTTTTAACTAATGTAGACATTTTAAACTTTTAAACTAAACTTTTCTTAAATATAATTAAGGATAATATATATATTTATAAACATCATCAATTATAAACTAAATATAATTTCATTTTTTAAGGGTTACGTCTTTATTCCTAGTCAAAGAAGTTAGAATGATCTAATACTTTAAGACCTAAACACAAAGTTATGATAGTCTGCATGATGTTATTTCCTGTTTTGGGTTGCACAACATGATTTTGATGGGCAAATCATTTTTAAATATTAAATAGAGAAGTTATGCTGTTCTGTTATGAAATAATTAAAGAGATTGTGTCAAAGTAATTGAGGTTAAAAAAACTGTCATTGAATTTGTTATTATATTCAGCGTCAGACATTTAAAACATACTGATAAAAAATATGTATATAAATAATTTTATACATTAAGTATGGATTTTTTTTTAACACAAGTTGAGGTCAAAAGTTTATCCCCCTCCCCCTTCAGAATCTGCAAAATGTTAATTATTTTAACAAAATAAGGAGGATCATACAAAATGCATACTACTGACCTGAATAAGATATTTCACATAAAAGATGTTTGCATGTAGTTCACAAGAGAAAATAGTAGTTGAATTTCTACAAAAGTTTACATCGCCTTGTTCCTTAATGCTGTGTTGTTAGCTGAATGATCCACAGTCGTGTTTTTTGTTTAGTGATAGTTGTTCATGAGTCCCTTGTTTGTCTTGTTAACAGTTAAACTGCCTGCTCTTCTGCAGAAAAATCCTTAAGGGAAAAAAATGCAAACAAAAAAAAAGAAAAAATTATTTGGTTTTCCAGCATTTTTGTGTACATGAACCCTTTATATCATGCATTAAGAAAACTTGTGAACACAATGGAGGATTGTACTTATTTTTTATTTTGCATAAAAATCATGTTGTTGTTTTTTTTTCCATTTAGTACAGCCCTTCAGAGCCTACAGAAGATAGTTACATGTTTCCCAGAAGACAAAATAAGTTAAATTTACCCTGAAATTCAAATTCAAAAGTTTTCACCCCCATGCTCCTAATACACGGGATTAAGACAAGGAGATGTAAACTTCTGAAAGGGGTCATTTTTATAACTTTTTTTATGACTTATTTTCTCTTGTGGACTATATGTAAACATCTTTAATGTGAAATATCTTATCTTATTCTAAGACTAAATAAACAATGGCATGCATTTTGTGTGATCCCTCTTATTTTGGTAAAATAATTAACATTTTGCAGGTTCTGAAAGGGGGGTGTAGACTGTTGACCTCAACTTCAAGTTGATTGAACAACTTGGTGTTAGTATTTTATAATATATGTGATGTTCTTACATGAGTTTGTACTAGGGCTGCACGATATTGGGAAAAAAATGACATTGCGATATTTTATTTTTCTGCGATATATATTGTGATATGAAATCGTATCTTTTTTTTCTTACAAACAAAAATGGGGTGAGCACACTTACAATCTCATTTTAAATGATTTAAACATCGACACTATCATGTCAATTGATTAATATGTGCGAGGGATACATCGCGATATCGATGCTTAAACGACACATCGTGCAGCCCTAGTTTGTACAAAATGACGAATGAAAATGAGAAGAGGAAAGTGGAAAATTCAATTGGAAAATTCACAAACTTGCCAACCTCATCCAACAGGATTAAAATGTATTTTTTCCCCTTCCATCTGAATGGAAACATATTTGCCAGAGAACAGTGTTCATCATTCTAATACAGGTGCTTTTAATGTTATGGATGCCACAGATATTACAGGCATTTTAATAATGTACTGGTAATAGATATGGTTGAAATAATGTCCTGTTTTGTAACAGGCTACTTTGTGAAATATCCAGGAATCGGCATTTTAAGAAACTAAAAGTGAAAGGGTTCTTGATTACCTTTAAGTCTGTCCAGAATGCGTGCCTCTGGGATATTCCAGGAATTGTTTATGTCTGTTAGCAATGATGGGAAGTTGGAGCTGTACAAAGAAAGCAGGAAAAGATAAAAGTGACAAGATTTTTTTTTTTCTCAGAATCAGTAGTATTTCAAGTGTTACTATACCTGCAGCTGAAGGAAGGAGGAGGAAAAGTGTGTGTGCACTTGTTTAGCCTACATTGTGTGGTCCAAATGTCCCCACAAAGGTAGTAAATCATAAAAATGCTGACATTGACAGGCCATTTTGTTGGGCCAGTCAAGAAAAACAGCTTATTAATCTTACTAAATGATTTTTTTTTTAGAAGAAATGCAAAAAGTTTTCTCTTAAGTGTCACATTTAATAGTAGGGTTAGGGTTAGAGGAAAGAAAATATGATTTAGCTCAGAAAGTATTACACATGTATGGAAAGTCTTCTTAATGATATAAAATGCTACTTTTATCCAACAATGATTAATTAAATAGCTCGAGATGGACAGAAAATCCATAAAATTAGGAAAAAATGCAGATCACTTCTTTTTAACTTTCTATTTATCGAAGAATTCTAAACCCTTATCAGCGTTTCCACAGAAATATTGAGCAGCACAACCGATCAGAACATTGCTAATAATAAGAAAATGTTTCTTGAGCACCAAATCAGCATATTTAAATGACTTCTCAAAGATCATGTGACACTGAAGACTAAAGTAATAACTAAGTGACTGAGGTTACCAAAAAGGAAATAGTGTGAAATTTGATCGAGGTTAACGCCTCTCAAGTCACGCATCCTTACAGTTCTTCAAGCTATACATCCTCAAACTGTTTCTGTCTCTCTCACTTCGCTCTTCATGCTCTCGTGGTCAGTGCCTGGACGCCACCCTTCCTCTGCTCTGAGATCTCTAATGTCCTGCAGTACTGAAATACCGCACAGTCCAGAGGGAATCAGAGAGAGAAAGAGAGCGCGCCGTCATTATTACATACTTTTCAGGAGATAGCGATAGACCTCATTAACCCCACGTGTTACAGCCCAGTGCCTCCACACTCTCATTCTCCATTAAATCGAGAAGAAACCCTGTCTCTGGAGAACATGCAGATCATTCTCTCTTGCTTAAAGAGAGATTGTGTTTAACGCCTGCTGATTGATCTCGACAGCTGTTGAGATGATTTATTGAAAGCTGTGGGTGTTTTAAATGTCTTTAAGGTTGTCATTTATCAAAATTGCATTTTAACATGGAGTTTGAGTTGAGTGATACTGAGTTTCTGAATTTTACAGTCATACTTGTAATGTGTAGAAGAGGCTTTTTTTTTCTCTCCACTGGTTTCGACCAACTAGTTTATCTATAAGTGTCTCTGTCATCCTACAACACTTTTCTCACTTTACTTGTATTCTCTGAAATAAGATGTGCTTTCCTCTCAGTTAGCACATGCATGCGCGAATGACCTCATCTGTTCTTGCTTTGCTTTTTAGTGTTATTGTTATTATGCAGCTGATGTTGCTGTGTTTCCACTTTGTGACAAAGATGAGGTCAGTGTCACGAAAATAGAAAGAAAGCGTGATCGCTAGCTGTTTCCTCCATTTTCTTCCTTCGTTTTTAGAATTGTTTAATTGTCAAGTTCAGATGTCAGGCTACTTATATAGGAGTTGTTTTATTAATGTATTAGTCATTTTATTTATATTTATATCATTTGATTTATTTATATTTATTTTTTAGACAGGAAGCTAAGTTGGAGATCTGAAAAGGTCCACAAGTCAGGACTCGAACTCGGGACACCCAAAGCACAACGGCATTATACAACGGGTCAAATAACTATTGAACATGTCACCATTCTTTCCAGTAAATATGTTTCTAAAGTTGCTGTTGACATAAGATTTTCACCAGATCTTGGTAACAACCCAACTAATCCATACATAAAATTAAAACAAAACAAATGAATTCAGAAATTGTTATGTGTAATAAAATGGAATGACACTGGGAAAAAGCATTGAACTACTAAAATGTATTTAATACTTTGTGCAAAAGCCTTTGTTGTTAATGACAGCTTCAAGACGCCTCCTGTATGGAGAAACTAGTGACACACATTGCTCAGGTTTGATTTTGTCCTGTTCTTCCACTGTCTTCAATTCTATTATAGATATTATTCATTTCCAATAACTATGAGGCATGATTTCTTTCTAATTACTGATAGATTTCAGCTGGTGTCTTGGGTTTCCGTGCCTTTTTGGACCTCCTTTTCTTCATGTGTTCAATACTTTTCTCCAGTGTCATTCCATTTTATTACACATAACTTAATTTCTGAACTTATTTGTTTTGTTTTCTTTGTATATATGGATTACCAACATCTGGTGAGAATGTCAAGTCAATAGCACCTTTAGAAATATGTTTACTGAGAATAATTGTGATTTTACACATATTTACCCACAAGGCTGTTGGTGCCGACACGTGTTTTTTTTTTTTTTTATAAACATTTTCTAATTTTGATACTTGACTAAGTAGATTAAAACCATTATTTATTAATTTATTTGTTCATTATTTCTATATAGCAACAATAATGTTCTATCAGTCAAAAATAATTGACGTAAAATAACTTATTTTATACATTATGTCAATTAAAGTTGAATATCTGTTAAACAGATAAAAATGGCTTAGCTTTTGTTTTTATTTCGATGTCCTTTTGTATTATTTAGTTAATAATTTGAAGGTCAAGAAGACTTCTGTCAGACAAAATCTCAAGACCGTTTTACATGGTTTAAAGACATTTATGTATTGCATTCTAGCTACTCTTCATGGTTGATTAATTTAAAAACAAATTCAATATTACATGGAACATTTTGGATGAAAATAAAAAGCACTTATTAGTTCTGTCTACAAATTAAAATATATTTGTGTCTGTAATTCTTGAAACAATCATGGGACGCCAGAGAGTACCCGACTTGTGGAAAGTGACAAATCTTTTCACCTTGTGCTTTTGTATCTCATACCCTTGTGTATGTGTTTGTCTCTCCTTGTCTTTTTCCTTTGTTTTATGCTCTCTGTTGCTCTGAACATGACTTTTGCAGACAGGTTGACAAAATATGGCTGTAATCGTTTCCTGAGGAAATTACACCCACTTCCTTTCTCTCTCTCTCTCTTGTCTCTTTATGCTTGCCTGCACTGTAGATGCTGCTCTTTGGAAAGCTTTGAAGATCTTTGAGACTTGGCTGATTAGAGCAGCCGATAAAACCCGAACACAAACGCGGCTCCATTACAGTTATTTTAGGCCTGTGTATCACACTGCTCCAGTGCGGAGGACAAGGCCATTGTCTCAAGTTCTCAACAGCTGCATACAGTAGTCTGGTATGCAAAGACTTTCCCCAGCTATCTGTTGTTTTTTTTGTCCCAAGAGTTGGTGCACTTTCACTGTGAAACTCAATGTAGTCAGATAATGCTGTCATTGAGATTAGATCATAAGAAGCCTTTGTTTTATATTGGAGAATGATTAGACGAACGCATCAGCAGGTTACAGAGCAGCAAACAAACCTTTACAAATTTGTCCTGCAGTAAAGATCTCATATATATTCTTCTGAAGGTGGAGAGTAATAAGGAAAGATAAACTGAGCTATAGATCGTTTGACTGCTGAGAACTAAATTCACTGTTATTCATTCAAAAGCGTCCTCATTGAAAAGACCCTATCTGGGCTTAGTTCTTCCACATTGGGTATCTGTTATTGATTTATTGGCTGATCTTGATGCTGTTGTTCTCCTCTCTGTATACTTGTATCGGATGGCCCAATCGGCTTTGCTCATAGTAGTGTGTGTGGCAGTATGTGCACCGCTTTGTGTTTGTATTCACTTGTCTTGTTGACAAAGGACGCCATTCCAGCCTTTCATGATGTTGTGTTTTTGCAGGAGCTCGGTTTACTGGTGTTGGTGTCACCTACGACAGCATGGATTATGAAGACGCCCATAACGGGGTAAAGGCATCTGAAGCTGCTCGTGTTTGTTTGTTTCCATTCATTCTTGATGTTTTTGTAAGGGGCCTGCATCTGATTTGGTAACAGAGATGGCGTAATCACAGTTTCTAACATTATTACAAAGCCAACTAGAGCAAGAGTTTTCAAAGGGGTGCATGGGAGTTTGTGAAGAATTTAACAAAAATATGTGTTAAAAATATTTTTTATTTATTAATAAATGTTTTATAATATTATAATTACAGTTTTATAAGTAATATGATTTAGTATTCAATATTATAAAATTAACTATAATCGTCTATGTCTGATTATTAAAGTTTTAATTAGTTTTTATTTTTAATTAGTTGTAAGATTTAATAAAATAATATTTTCCTGATAATTGATTAATCATTAGTTTTGGTTTTTAGTACAAATGTAGTAAAATGTGCTTTTGAATCTGAACATTTTCACAGAAAAAGAAATTAAGAAAAAATGAGTTAATTAAATTAATGTATTTATTGAATACAATAATTGCAATGGGTTATTATTAAATGTGTTATTTATTATAATACAAAAAAGTAATTATGTATTTTTTATTATTAAAGTTATTTGACTGAATAAAATAATATTTTCCTTGTAATAGATTACAAATTTATTTTGGCTTTGGTAAAAAATAAAAACGTAAACTGATTGATATTTTAACATTTAATAATTGCATTTTATTATTATTAGTAATATTATGTTAATAAAATAAATGTTCATTTAAATGTTATGTTATGTTACGTTACGTTATGTTTTATGTTATGAACCAAGGACTTTCATTGTCAAACCGTAATTTTCTAATCTTGCCGACTTGCCGTTTGGGGGCTTTAACACACAGGGAAAATGTGTAACGGATAGCCTATATTGCTTTATGTTTTGATTAAAAGATCTGTCAGCGAAAACATAAGAATTAAAAAAATAATTTTACAATAGTGCTCTCATTAAAACGGTGTCTCTCTCTCTTGCGTGCGCACTTTGGATGTGTGTGGCAGCGGCTAAGCGCAAAGAAAACAGCGCGCAAGTCAAAATTGCTTGAAAGTGTAAACTGGCAAGACAGAACATGTGCAAATGATAAACGTTCACTCTATGATGGTTAAACTTAACAGGTAATCTGCAAATCACATGCGTGCCGTACCTTGGGGCCTGGTTTCGTACGGATCACAGATCATCTACGATCCTTTGCACCCTTAGTAATAAAAGAGTTTTTATTCGGGTTATTAGATCAGAATCACATCAGATTAAGGACAACGAAGGCACTAATTCACAATGGCATACCCTGTTAGACATTACAGCTGCTGAGACGCAAATGTTTCTGGATGCTTAATAAAAGCAGGAATGTGCTGTTGTAGGAGGAGCGGCACAGCTGACTCGTTTCTCAGTGTCTTTTGCCATGAGTTACACTCCTCCATATTCTCACCAGCCCGAGGGGGTCTGACCTTTCTGAGGCTTTCAGTTGTAAACATAGCAGAGATATGAGACACTATCCTGGACCCTCTCTGTACTGACTCTTTCTGTTTTCTGTATTATGCCAGTAGGTGGCAGCTAGTGACGTCATGTTTATAAATCATTCACTGAATCATTGATTCAACTGTTTTGTTCAAAAATTAATTCGGAACAATACACCACTGCTGTGTGTGGCTCAGACATGACTAAATGTTGATCTATGTTGATATACAGTTTTGCTTAAAGGGATAGTTCACCTAAAAATGAACATTCTGTCGTCATTTATTTTGCTGTTTGATCTGGGTTAGGAATGTCATAAGGGCGAGTAAATGATGACAAAATAATTTTTTGACTGAACTATAAACGTTTAGTAAACACATGCATGTTTTATCGGAGATTAAAATGTTTGTACAGGGAAAGCCCTGGCTCGATTTGTGCTTGAAGTGTTCCTCACAATTGCTTGTTTGTTTCTCCTAAAATAAACTCTGTTAGTCTGTTGAATTGCTGGAGTTTGACTTGCACAGGGATTTTCAGCTTCTTTCCACTGAGTTATTATTATTGCACAACAGCGACAGAGAAAGAATTTGTTCTCAGCAGCTCTCGCAGAAGAACACTGTTACATTTACAGCCAGTGGCCAAGATTCATCGCTCTGGTTTGGGGAATATTCCTCTATTTGAATTGAAGTTTGTCAACAGGTAGAAAGAAATGGAAACATGATCAGAGTTTTGCCTGTGTTTCTTGTGTGAAACAATGTGCTGGAGTATGAATATTCATTCTCTCTCCTCTGTTTAAATGTTCTTCTTGGCTTCCTGAGCTCCGGTTCAGAGCATGAATGTGTTCGTTTAGCCTCAAGTCAGAATGTTTGTGGCAGCTACTCAATGTTTTCAGTTCTTTCCCTTTAATTAGAAATGATCACATAATAGCAGTATAATGTTATATGTAGCATGTAACATTTGTTAAGGGCTTTCTTTTTAATCCCTGGTGATTTTTGTAGTGTGGAAAGAACTGTTCTTCATTGTTAGGTGAAGTATTGTGTCTTTGGTTGCAATACTTTCTTTTAGTTCCTTAACAAAACTTTTTCCTTTTTATTGAATTTGTTCTTACATTTTTCTCTCTGGCGTATTTTGAAGTCTGGCCCATGCCATCAGGTCATCCTTACCGTCCTGTAAGGAAACGGTCCATTATGTCACTCAGTTTACTGATATAAAAAGCTCTTTCTAAAAATGTTGTTTTCTAATATTATGTCTATTCATGTTTTGTTCATCTTTGTCTCTCTACAGCGCAGGCCGTCAGGAGCTCAGAGTTCAAATCCAGCCATGAACATCATTGGAGCGGAGGATGAAGACTTTGAGAATGACGAGCAACCTGTGAGTGATACATTAGCTCTGAACTAGTAAAGATGGCGATAGTGAGAATTCCAGTTCTTTAATCATTCTTTTAGAATCTTTGAGCTAGAAATATTTGGAATTACAACCCCCTACGCATACCTTTGCAATAAAATTGCCATTGGCTAGTACATTTTTTTGTTTTTTGTTTGCCAGACTGATATACTATTTGACACACACACACACACACACACACACAAATACATATATGATTCCAATCAGCTTAACTTTGTAAAATGCCACAGCTTCTTAAATCTTAGCTTCTTAATCATTCAGTCAAGCATTATATTATGGTATTAAGGACTATTAAATAATAGAACTTTAGTGATTAAAACTAGGAAACTATGTATGAATGCATATTTGTCATTTTAACTGAATTTAAGACTGGTGGTGATGTTGATGAAGATATTGTTGGTCATTCAGGGTTTCTGTAAAAAAAAAAATAGTTATAGATCATATGAATTAATATTAAAAGATAATACTACTACTAATTCTACTACCATACTAACAATGTACCATACCATTCTCAGTCAGTGTTCAGCAATTGAAAATATATTTTATCTGTGCTAATCTTATAATAGCCTCGAACACACAAACTGGTGAGGAAAATCAAAGAATGTATTAGCCAATGGCTAAAGATTGACATCATTTAGTCACCCAGAGTAACATTTAATTGCATATGCGAGTGATTTACTTGCAATGTAGAGGGTTGAATTATTTTTTCTCATGTATATTTCTAATCTAAAGAGATAAAAGCTGATTATAAATACATTCAATGCAATTCTTAAAAAAGGTGTTTGCACAAAGTTTATAAAGTAGTACAGAAGCAGCATAAATCCAATGCAATAATTTGTAAGTATAATAAATAAAAGCAAATGTGAAGTGTTAAAAAATACATATTTTTTTTTATTGAATGCTGCTCATTTGAACTTTCTATTCGTTAAATGATCTTGGTTTCCTTAAAAATATATTTAGCAGCAAAACAATTCATCATTGCTAATAAAAATTTAGCTTGAGCATCAAATCAGCGTATCAGAAAGATTTTTAAAGGATCATGTGAAATCGAAGACTGGAGTAATGTCTGATGAAAGTTCAGAATGAAGAGTTATGATATTTAACAGTATTATTGATTTTGTATTTTTGATCAAATAAATGCAGATTTTGTGAGAATATGAGGCATTTTTCAGAAACATATATTTATTTTTATTGTTAATTTGTATTCATCACTTTTTCTCTCAGATGGTGGATGATCACTACAGTTACTTTAACAGCATTGAACAGTTGAAGTCCAAGCCCACCCACCTACTGGTCTTCATTCATCATGTCATGTTACAGTTTGACTGTGCTCCTTTGGTAAGAACTTAAACGATGTGTGCCTGTTTATTTTTGTCAGAACGTATGCATGCATTTACTTTAGAATGTGAGGCTCATGTGTTTCTTATAGTACCTCTTGTTCAGCTATGAAGGGTATGTGTGTGTTCAGAGCGGGGTGGGTGTGTCATGTATGTAGATAAAGCCCTTTTCATGTGATTTAATGCATGAGTATTTCTTTCTTTATTTGGCATGCAGCCAATGTGATCTACCCCAGGTACCGTCTCCCAAACCCTAAATCCGTCATCTCTTTCCACATTTAACCCCAAACTGTTCAAAAAGGACAAATCTCACAGTTGTTAATGTTCAGAATTTGTTTTTATTATTTAGAGCATAACCTATAGCATTACATTTGACTGAGTGATATCTGTGGTCAAGGCAAAACGATGGAGGACCTTTTACACTATAGTGTTTTCATATGTATTATTGAGTTTGACAAGCTATGTTTGCTTTCAAATCCTACAGGTACTATGTTGTGTTCATTCATTTTAGACTGGTCAGTTTTTCTCTGTCATCCCTCCTAGCACTTTTTTCACTGGTCAGCATGTGCTCTGAAAAAGTTTGTGAAATTTCTAAATGTTTAGTTGCCTCTCCATTCAATCAATAAAGCCCACATATAGGTTAACATAGCACGTATTAGTATCCCTCTATTCTTGGTGTCTAAATCTGTCAGTTTTGTTGCGCTTGTCTTTCTTTAATCTCCCTCACTCGATCTCTCTCTTTTTCTTTTCCCCTTGTCTTAGCTATGTTACCTTCATGCTGACCTCTTCAAGAACTTCAATGCCAAAGACACCAAGAAGCACTTTGTGGAATTCTACAACACGTTCCTGGAGAAAGGAGCGGTATGTGAACAAGAAGAGTTCTAGACATTCGGCTGTCAAGTTTGTTTATCACTTTACAAGTCTGCCTCTTTGTTCTGCCACACTTTTCAGTCCACCCCTCGTTTTATTGTCTATGTTTTTGCTAGACCCCCTAAAGGAATGCTGGAGATTTTTTTTGAAGCTGTATTTTATTTATCACACAGGTGATCTGCTGTCCATCAGTCTCATCTTTAGACGGGGTTTCTTTCAAAGTGAAGAAAGCGGCCTAATGCTTTAGTATTATTGAATGTAATTTAGTAAATATTGAGGCAGATTCATATGAATATGATTTGTAAAAACTTTCCTGGTAAAAGTGCAGAATGGTAGTTGATGCATAGCCATCACATTTCCATGGATTTATTTATTTTTTAAGTTGGGCTGTTTTTGATTACAGTAATGGTGTTATTGTGCGGATCCATCTGCAGAGCTTTGTTCATTAACATGGTCAGAAACAGGCATGGGTACACCGCAAACAGTAATAGAATAGGCAAGACAAAGAGTAATCCAAAGGCTAGAGTGGGTCTGCGATCAGCAAACAATATCCAGAAGGCTAGGCAAAATGGGTAATCCATAACAGACAGGTGAGAATCAGGAATCAGAAATCAGGAAATGCAAAACAAAACCAAGTCTAGGACTAGAACAGGGATAAGCACTAAACAATACTCAGCATTGAATGGTGGTGTGAGACTGATTTATATAGAGTATTTTATTGGTAGTAGCTGTGTGTGATGGGTTTCAGGTGAGCTTGTGATTAGTGCAGTGGAGTATGGGAAATGTAGTCCAGTGATGTGTAACAGTCTATGTGGTGTGAGAGTCAGTATGATGGAAGGGCGACATCTAGTGGTAATTGGACGGAAGTCCATGAAACGGATTTGTGACAAATGGGATTTAATCCAGTTTTATTCATATTTGGTATATGGGTGAGGTTTATGGTTCTTTCTGACTATTTTTTGAATGCATGTGACATTCATTAGATGTTATTAGAAATGGACAGTATGTGATCCAGTTCTTTATTTCAGTTTCATATAATATATCAGGTCATCATTTCCCCACTTGTCTGTTTCTCCCCAATCCGTTTCTTTTTAGACTCCATTTCATGGTTCAAAGTTTTTGTTCTTTCTGTCCAGTCCATCTAGCCCCCCCCCCCCCCCCCCCCACTCTGTCCAATGTAACTTTATTCTCTGCATTTTCTATCCCTTTTTTAGACGTGTCTGAGTGTTTTCCCGACCCTGACTTCCTGCTTTGGGTTATGGGAATGACCTCCCCCAATGAATGGCTGCTATTTCCCCCTTTTCATGTTTTATTTTTATGTTGAGTCTTTCTTTTTCTTTTGAATATTTCTCTTTCTATGCACATTTTTTGAGTTGACATTAGGGCAACGGAGGTGCGGACTTAGCTAAAATCAAATGGAAGAAAGTAGTTCTCTGGTTATTTATATTGTTGTGACCTCTGGTGGTGATGTAATGTATTACATGTAAAACTAGAAGCATAAACTATAAACCATTTAACTTGTATTTTTATAATGTCCTCCACATTTTATATAATTGTATTTATTTTAATTCAAATCTGGAGTTAATTCTAATTTATTCATAATTTCCTTATACATTAATGAACATTCTAACATGAACTACTGCATTGCAAATTCCTGATTTGGTCCGTTTCAAGATTTTGGATTGAAGTATTTCTAACACATTCCTCCTCTCTTCCAGATTCTCAAAGTACCTACGCCAAATTACATCGCCTATGAACTGGGTGAGTGAGCTTCTGTCCAAATCAGTTCTCTGCACTTAATGTTAATATTGTATTATTGCTAGTTACATCGAATTCATTCATCTCTCTCACTGTGGTTCTTTAGATCGCATGCGTCCAGAATTGATCAGCGAAGACCAACAAAAGCATTATGTTCATGAAATACAGTTCATGCAGAGTACAGAGATACTGCGGCAGCTGGACGACTTCAGGTGAGAGTCATGGATCCGAAAGTGTATTCCTAAATAAAGTGAACCTGGAGACCTTGGTATTCACAATTCACATTATCTTTACATATTTAAGATTACGTTTTTGTAAAGTCTTGAAAATGCTAAATGTCCGGCCCTGGTAACAAGTGCTCATCTATCCCTGGTGTCCGATTATGATACCGGTCTACCTGTACTTGTTTCCCACGTTAGGCAGAAGAGGATGATGGGAATGACTCCCAATGAGCATGTACTAAATGATGTGGAATCCCATCGTCCAACCGACCGCATCCCCATGGAGATGAAGGAGAAGGCAGTAGCTGAATCCTTGCTGGAAAAGATGGTAGAATCCAAGTAAGATCTGTTATTCTAATAGATTTCATGTCTGTATAATACTAGCAGAATTGGTATTAATTCATCCCTAGTTGATGGAAATAGCCCATCTGTCAGTTTCCTCAGTGTGTCTGTTTCCTCTTTGACTGTGTTGTCATGGTTGAGAGAGAACCAGCAGGTGCTCTGGTCTGGTCTGAAACACAGAGCCAAACCTTTGCATTTTGCTGCCCTCCGCAGCGTCTAACCTATAATCCAAGCCTGATTTCTAACTTTCCGATGTGTGATTTTTATTTTTTTTCGGTGGCCTTCTGAGTCAAACAGCATGTATGCAGTGGGGAAGAGAATCACAAATACTTCTCCCTCTCGATTCGCTTAGACAGAATACAACTATTGTCAAATCTGCATTCACAGCGGATCAGAACCCCAGAGTCTCTGTCGATATTCACTCACCGGCTGCTAAGTGATGCCTATTGAATGTGTTTGAGCCCTTGCAGTGAATCCTATAATAGCAGTATCAGAATTCACTTCACTCACTGTTGTGCTTTATATGCAGTTCAATTAACTGAGGATCAGCTGACGTATCCATGAAGCTTCATTCTAGGCTCTAAAGTTGTTCTTTTGTTGTGGAATGGGCCTTTCTTTGCTTAAACTGATGCAACTCGGTCACCTTTTGAAAACGTAAGGCAAAAGTTAGCTGCTTGAAATCGTACCTGTTTTAATGTATTATGTAAAAAAAGTATTGATTTTATTTCTTAGTTATTTAAGTGTGTGTATATATGTGTGTGTACAGTCTTCGATTTTATGAGAACTGTTCCTTTAAGCAAAGCAACGTGGGTTCTTTAATTGTCAGGCATCACAAAGGGTCGATGAGAGGAGTAGATTCACATTATAGGGTGAACACTGGGCTGTAAGCATTAATATTAAACCCCATGGAAAGTGAGGACCCCCATGCAGGAAGTGAGACAGGAGGAGACCGCTGAGCCTTTCGCCTCTGTTGACCACACATTGCCAATCTGGATTCAGTTCATTATTTTTACACAATGAAAGCCAGCATGGATAAACTGGTGCTCATTGCCCACTGTATAGTAGAAGAACCACACATGTCCCTCTGTTGAATGCTTTTTCATGTGCACCATCTGTACAGATAAGTGTAGTTCCTACATTTATGAAAACCACTATACATATTGTAAACAGTAGCATTAAAAAGGCTGCACTTAAAAAAAAAAACTGTAAAAATAGGATTATTGTGAAATGTTATTGCAATTTGAAAGCAGTTTTTCCTAATTTAATATATTTTAAAATGTTATTCATTCCTGTGATGGCAAAGCTTGATTTTCACAGCCATTACTCCGTTAATGTCTCGGCATGACTGAGAATAGTGAGTCAGATGTTGATTCAGTGATGCCCAAGTAAGGATTTATCAAACTGATTCTTTAAAAGAACCGGCTTATAAGAGTCATTTGTTTAGGAATCAGAAGCTCAATATTCACAAAGACAGAATTATGGGTTTTTTTCTTCATTACATTGCATTTATTTTGCAGTCTCTATACTGTAAACGTTTGATTCAGACTCCATTTGTTTTAGCGCTCAGCCCTCGTGATTCATGCAGCCCAAGTTGGTTTGGATGCTCTGTCTAGGCACACCCTTTCTTTCTATTAAAAACACTCCACGTTACAACTTGAAGTCTGTCCTATTTATCCCGAAGAAAGAAATGGTGGTGAAGAGAGAGGAAGTGGTAGAGGGAGGATGGATTCAGAAATGCCACGCTGGCAGGAAGTCTTTGCTCTCTGGCTCTCTGCCAGAGAGAGTAATGGAAAGGGGGATGAGGCAGGGGTCACGTTTGAGGCCAGCTGAGAAAGGAAATAAGAGCGGGACTAAAGCCGGTTTGCAGTGAGACAGGATAGTTAATATATGCTAGACTAATGTGATACTGTTAAAAGATAGAGGCTGCATGGACAAAAACATGCATGGAAGATATTGTGTCTCATATATTCAATGACATTATTAGAGGCATAATGCATCCTCAGAGACTTCACATGGATTCTTTTGATGTCTAGTGGTCTCAATATGGGTATTCAGTCTTCATATGCTTTCACACAACCGTCCTCTGTTTTCCCAAACACTATACACTTCCGTTCAAAGAGTTTTTTTTTTTTTCCTCATTCATTCTCCTCCCTCAGTACAACAGTAATGACCTCACTTACAGACGCTCTCATTGGCTGCACTCTTAATTTGAGAGGTGGATCAAGGTTTTTGATTGGCCAGACGCTGGGGATTCCTTATCAAACTCCACCTTTTTTATTATCTTAGGAAAGCATAAGTATCCGATTTCCCTGTTCTTGCATGCCGGTTGCATCAGACAAAAACACCGTTAAATAGCAAGTTCCACTGCTGGAGCACTTCGCTAGCTTCTGGACATCGCCGTAGGACAACCTCAGTGCCTTAGGAGAGTGCCACATAGTCTTTGCAGTTTGAAAAGATAGTGTAGCTCAAACTTTTAGTTTTGCAAGAAACTGTTTCATTGCATTTTGTATTTCAAAAAAAGTTGCCCGAGTGCATTTTTTGATGCACCACCGGTTTTTGTAGATCTTTTTTTTTTCTTTTTTTTTCTTTTATTTGCAAGTGACAGAATATGTTCATTAGTTTGAATACTACAAACAATACAACAGTTACTGTCATTTTGAGTCAGGAAAAGCTCGAAACCTTTAGGTTCCACCGTCCTAAAACAGAGTTAAAAACCGGTCGAGAACGAGGAAGAAAAAATGTTACGTAACTTTAAGCGGTGAGTCCTTTAGACTTTAAGACAGTGTGCTGCATTTTTCCTTTGATATCCCTCTAATTAGTTCTGTTTTGTGTTTTGCAGCCCCTCAATTGTTGCCGACAAGGACAAAAGGTGAGTCTTTCATCTTTATCTTTTTTTTTTGTGCAGATGCAGAATGCATGTCTTTTTCTGAGATCATTGTTGCATTATTGATTGGTGCGTAGTTTTGTGTGTTAACTTTTTTATATATATATATATATATATATATAAGTCATCAAACAGTCACTTTTAAGTAAAATTATATGTTTACTTTTCTGTAGTTGTAAACCCATCTATTCAAATGAAAATTTTAATTTTATGAAGTTATCAGTCATTCATAAGAGTTAATGCTGTTTGGTTGGATTGATTTGCTTGCTAAGAAATGCGAAAAAAAACATGTATTATGAAAAGAACTCCAGGCTGAAGTTACAGTGTGCCCATGAGAAAGACTGTTAGTGAATACTTGCAGCTGTTGCAGTTGTTAATTTTGTCATGCACAGCTGTGTCACTTAATCCATCCGTGCATGAGACAAAGGACATGCACATGTGCACAGTCTCCTCCTCCAGACTTTTGCCCCTCCCCTTTCCAGTCCTCCTCCCTCTCCCTCCTCTCTTTCTCCTCCTTCATTGGAGATTCTGTTGTTCTTTCAAAGTGAAGGAAATGGCTTGATGCCAAATGAAGATCCTCTCTGAGGCACTTAGGCGATTTGATAGTACACTGGGGATTGCACTGAATAGTTGCTGATCACATGACTTGAGTTGCACAGCGGAAAATCCCTCTGTTCACAAACTGTCTCACTGCAACTGTGACATTCATACATTTTTGTTTAGTGAACTCTGAAGGGCTAAAAATATACACTAACATTTAAAAGTTTGGGGTCAGTAAATTTTTTAATTTTTTTTTTTTTTTAAGAATTAAATAAATTTTTCTGCAAAGAGCCATTAATTTGATATATTTTTTTTTTCTTTTTCTGGAGGATCATGTAACACTGAATACTACACTAATGTATTTTGGTAAATTTATCTTTAACATTACAGGAATTATTTACATTTTATATTTTATGGTGCACATTTTTTGTGTTATTACATTTTATTTTTATTTTTTATTATTCTACTTTAATATGGTTATTTAAAATGTGAATATTATTTTGCGATTTTATTATTTTTACTCTTTTGACAAAATAAATGCAGCCTTTTTTGAGCATGAAAGACTACTTTCAAAAAATCAGTAATGTGTGTTTATATATACAGTCTATGCAATTGTTTTCATAAAGCACATAATTAGATTTTGTGGATATCTGAGTTTATTTCAAATACCAAAAATACCAACATTTCAAACTCCTCAACTGTCTCAGAAACCCTAAATAACATGCTTTTTTAAATTTATTTGCAAAATTAGGTTGTTGAATTGTTGCTGATGACACAGTAAGCTATAAAGTGGCTTTTTTCAGTATTCAAATTTCAATATTCTTTGTAACCTGTTCTGTTTGTTTTTACTTCCTTCAGTAACTGTGTCTTTGGAGCAGTTGCCTTTTATATGAAGCACCTTGGTGTCAAGACCAGAGCACTTGACAACAAGAAGACAAAGTCAGGATGGCGGCCCTCTGTCCCTTCCGTGCTGAAGGTTAGATGCTTTCTCCATAGTTTATTATACAACATAATTCCTCTGATTTTTCGTTTTACAAACTGAATTTGTGTCATCTTGTCTAATAGTATTGTTTCCTTTTCTGTTGAACAGCCATGGGGAACCAAACAACCCAACAAACCAGATAAAAAAATTCCTCAGCCAAGTACGTCCTCAATGAAATCAATTCCTTCCTCTCCCTCAGAACACATGCCCTACTTAAAATCACACGCTCATTGACCAAACCTGTATTATTTAACTGTGCATTCAACCATTTATACTAATTACCAATAACATCTCAGACACCTGCTAAGATCATTGAGACCAATGTATAGAGAAACCAGAAGGTGCTTCTGGAACTTATAACATAAGAAACATTCTGCATATATTTACTGAAATACCTTTAAGGTCAAAGACGGATGTAGAATTTAAAGGAACTTGTTTGTGTTGCTGTTTTCCTCTTGCAGATGATGGTAAGCAAACTAGATTGGACTTTGAAGGTATTATGGTCTGTTCTTTGAGTAGATTCTGTCCTCTTGGATGGTACATTCACTTGCTAATCAAATCTAATGCATGTTTGCACGTTCCACTTCAAACTCATGGGTTTGTCTGTAGTTTTCATTTCCTTATCCATCTATTTAGCAAATCAGATTTGGTTTTTGTTTTTGGTTGAGGTGACTTTGGTTGTGATAATGTTTTTAAAAAGTGTTTTTTAACGCTTGCTTGCAAATCTTTTAATGATCTTAATATACCACAGGTGCTGTATTCACGAACAGATTTCAGATTTTTGTGTGTGTTTGTTCATGTTTGGATCCTCATTTACTTGAGTTTTATGGGCTCAATGAACCTTTGAATTGCCCTTGCCCAATGAATGACTAACACTGTCGATCAAACTCCTGATTGCCCCTTTCTCCTTCATCTAGTTGTCCATCTGTAATGTCTTCTTGTTAAAACCACACAATGATCTGTCTTTAATAATTGTTAGTAATTTGTATGTTTGACATGTTGCTTTTGATTCTTCCTCTCATCTGCTCTTTCTTACTTTCTCTTGATCTAGGAAAGCCAATCAAAGGAAATGGCCAATCTCCGCAACTGTCCGTAGCCAATTGCGGTTTCGCTTCAGGGCGGAAAAGTGGTGTGGCGGTGTCAGGTAGCACGCATGGCTTGGAGAGTGAAGAGTTGACCATCTGCGTCAGTGTGACTCCTAGTCCTGACTCTCAGAGTGAAGCAGGTGAGGAGCAGAAAATCCCTCTCATGTGTTTTAGATTTAAGCACATTGGACAATGTGGGAAATCAATTCAATTCAATTCAAGTTTATTTGTATAGCGCTTTTTACAATACAAATCGTTACAAAGCAACTTTACAGAAAATTATGTTTCTACAATATTTAGTAGTAGCTAGTAGTTTGTGCACATTTGACAGGATTTTAGAAAAAATAAAAATAATAATAATAATACAAGACGTAGTCAGCTAGACGATGAACTATCAATATTATTAATTATTATTAAGTATTTAATAATTATTAATTATTAAGTTATTATATGATGCAGTCACACATGTAGCAATAATTGTTAGTTCTGTTTGTTGATTCAAGGTTAGCATCATCTGAGGTCCTCTGAGGGTCAGCATCATCTCTTCTCAGGTGTTCTGGATCCAGACTGGAGCTTGTGTAAATCCTAGTTACCACGGGATTTAAATCCCGTGGCGAAACATAAAAACAAAATAGAGACATCATTAGCATAGCTGCTGATCCAACAAAGTAAAATTAGTTTAACCCAAGCTATTGAATAAAAATGCACCTTTGATCAGATGCAACTACACTCACAATTTAAAAGATACATTATTCGTATGCTTGGCGAAAGAGATGTGTTTTTAATCTAGATTTAAACAGAGAGAGTGTGTCTGAACCCCGAACATTATCAGGAAGGCTATTCCAGAGTTTGGGAGCCAAATGTCAGAAAGCTCTACCTCCTTTAGTGGACTTTGCTATACTAGGAACTACCAAAAGTCCAGCGTTTTGTGACCTTAGGGTGCGTGATGGGTTGTAGCGTGGTAGAAGGCTAGTTAGGTATGCAGGAGCTAAACCATTTAGGGCCTTATAGGTAAGTAATGATAATTTGTAACTGATACGGAACTTAATAGGTTAGTAAAATTGGGGTAATATGATCATATTTTCTTGACCTCGTAAGGACTCTAGCTGCTGCATTTTGGACTACCTGTAGCTTGTTTGTTGACGAAGCAGGACAACCACCTAGAAGTGCATTACAATAGTCCAGTCTAGAGGTCATGAATGCATGAACTAGCTTTTCTGCCTCAGAAACAGATAACACGTTTCGTAGCTTGGCAATGTTTCTAAGATGGCAGAATGCAGTTTTTGTAATATTGGAAATATGATTTTTAAAAGACAAATTGCTGTCTAATATAACACCCAGATTTCTGACTGTAGAGGAAGTAACAGTACATCCGTCTAGTTGCAGATTGTAATCTACAGGATTCTGTGTAGTGTTTTTTGGTCCAATAATTAGTATCTCTGTCTTATCCGAATTTAATTGGAGAAAATTATTTGTCATCCAATCTTTTACATTTTTAACACACTCTGTTAGCTTAGATAAGTGGGAAGTTTAATCTGGTCTCGTTGAGATATATAGCTGAGTATCATCAGCATAACAGTGGAAGCTAATTCCGTATTTTCTAATAATATTACCAAGGGGCAACATGTATATTGAAAATAGAAGGGGACCTAGGACGGATCCTTGTGGCACTCCATATTTTACTGATGATAAATGAGATGACTTCCCATTTAAGTAAACAAAATGGTAAGGTAAGATCTAAACCATCTTAGAGCCTGCCCTTGAATACCTGTTTAGTTTTGTAATCAATCTATGAGTATGTCATGATCTATGGTGTCGAACGCAGCACTAAGATCAAGTAAGACTAGAAATGAGATGCAGCCTTGATCTGGCGCAAGGAGCAGGTCATTTGTAATTTTAATAAGTGCAGTTTCTGTGCTATGGTGGGGCCTAAAACCTGACTGAAATTCTTCATACAGATCATTTTTATGCAGGAAGGTGCTCAATTGAGCAGACACAACTTTTTCAAAAATTTTAGACATAAATGGAAGATTTGAAATAGGCCTATAATTTGCCAGTACACTAGGATCTAGTTTTGGTTTCTTAATAAGAGGCTTGATAACCGCCAGCTTGAATGGTTTTGGGAGGTGACCTAAAGATAACGACGAGTTAATGATATTGAGAAGCGGTTCTTCGGCTATAGGTAACAGCTCTTTCAGTAATTTAGTGGGTACAGGATCTAATAAACATGTTGTTGGTTTAGATACAGTGATAAGTTTATTTAGCTCTTCCTGTCCTATGGTTGTAAAGCACTGTAGTTTATCTTTGGGTGCGATGGATGAAACTGAAGTGTTAGACGCTGTAGAATCTACATTCACTATTGTATTTCTAATGTTATCTATTTTTTCAGTGAAGAAATTCATAAAGTCATTACTATTTAACGTTGGTGGAATATTTGAATCCGGTGGCATCTGGTAATTGGTTAACTTAGCCACTGTGCTAAATAAAAACCTTGGATTGTTTTGGTTATTTTCAATGAGTTTGTGTATATGCTCTGCCCTAGCAGTTTTTAGAGCCTGTCATACTGTTTTTCCATGCAATTCTAAAAACTTCTAAGTTAGTTTTTCTCCACTTGCGTTCAAGACTACGAGTTTCTTTCTTGAGAGAGTGAGTATTACTGTTATACCATGGTACAGTACGTTTTTCTCCTTTTTCAATTTGATCGGGGCAACAGCTTCTAATGTATTAGAGAAAATAGTGCCCATGTTGTCAGTAATTTCGTCTAATTCATGTGTATTTTTGGGTACAAATAGCAGTTGAGATAGTTCAGGCAGGTTATTTGCGAATCTTTCTTTGGTGGCTGGAACGATAGTTCTGCCCAGACGGTATCGCTGCGACATATAGTTAATATCAGTTATACGCAGCATGCACGATACAAGGAAATGGTCTGTAACATCATCACTTTGAGGTACAATATCTATAGCAGTAAGATCGATTCCATGCGATATAATTAAATCTAGTGTATGATTAAAACGATGAGTGACATTTTGCTTGACTCCAAAGGAGTTTATTAGGTCAGTAAACGCAAGTCCTAATGTATCATTTGCATTATCAACGTGAATATTAAAATCTCCCATGATTAGCGCCTTATCAACTGTAACTAGAAGGTCTGAGAGGAAATCTGCTAATTCTTTTAGGAATTCTGTATACGGCCCTGGTGTACTCAAATCAACTAACATGGTGTATGCGAGTTGTCAAAAAATATAAATGGGAAAGAAATTTATATGCACAAAGCTGCGACCATACTTAATCAGGGATGCACCAATATTAAATTGTGCCTGACGCAGACAAGCCAATAAAATTTTTCATGTTATGGCCTATAACCAAGTAATGGTGTATGTCCTAATTTTGTACTCTTTTGTGTAAATAAATAATAATGAAAAAAAAAGATTAAAAAATAATTTTAATTGCTACATGAGAACAACAATTTGTTCATAATTATATAAAAAAACATTATTTATATTTATTATAATGTTCAATCTGATCAGTTTTTTTTTTTTTTTTTTTTGGTGGAAAATCTGCATTATTATGTAGTTAGTGTTTTTAATCTGGTAATCGAAATGTAAAAAATATGTGTGCAATGTAGTGTTATTTAAAGGGGTCATATGATTCAATTTCAATTTGTCCTTCCTCTTTGGAGTGTTACAAGCTCTTGGTGCATGAAGAAGATCTGTAAAGTTACAAAGACTACAGTCTCAAATCCAAAGAGATATTCTTTATCGAAGTTAAGACTCTGCCATGCCCCCCTATAACGGCTCATTCAAACACACCCTCAAATGTCTACATCACTATGTGGGAAGATTTGCGTAATGCCGCCCAAATGTTCCTGCAAAGAAAGAAGGCTTGGTTTCAGTAACCAGTTAGTGTTAAAGGGATAGTTCACCCAAAAATTACAATTATTACATTAATGACTCACCCTCGTCGTTGTTGTCGTTCCAAACCAAAGATTTAGTCCGAGATCTTTCTGTCCCTCCATTGAAAATCTTTGTACGGTATACTGTCCATGTCCAGAAAGGTAATAAAAACATCTTCAATGTAGTCCATGTGACATCAGAGGGTCAGTTAGAATTTGTTGAAGCATCGAAAAAAACTACGATTTTATTCAGCATTGTCTTCTCTTCCGGGTCTGTTGTGAGAGAGTTCAAAACACTGCAGCTTAGTGATTTGACCGAATCTTTTTTAACCAGTTCAGCAAATCGAACTGAATCGTTTAAAACGGTTCATGTCTCCAATACGCATTAATCCACAGATGACTTAAGCTGTTAACTATTTTAATGTGGCTGACACTCCCTCTGAGTTAAAACAAACCAATATCCCAGAGTAATTCATTTACTCAAACAGTACACTGACTGAACTGCTGTGAAGAGAGAACTGAAGATGAACACCGAGTTAATAAAAATATTAATGGGAAAGAAATTTATATGCACAAAGCTGCGACCATACTTAATCAGGGATGCACCAATATTAAATTGTGCCTGACGCAGACAAGCCAATAAAATTTTTCATGTTATGGCCTATAACCAAGTAATGGTGTATGTCCTAATTTTGTACTCTTTTGTGTAAATAAATAATAATGAAAAAAAAGATTTAAAAAATAATTTTAATTGCTACATGAGAACAACAATTTTTTCAGAATTATACAAAAAAGCATTATTTATATTTATTATAATGTTCAATCTGATCGGATTTTTTTTTTTTTTTTTTTTTTGATTTGGTGGAAAATCTGCATTATTATGTAGTTAGTGTTTTTAATCTGGTAATCGAAATGTAAATTGCCGAGCCGACCTAGATAACGAACGAACGATTGAATCATTATGAGTCATTATTGAGTCAAGAACTATTTCTGTTGGCCTCGTCTGATTCAAGAACCGAGGAGCTGATGATACTGCACATGTGTGATTCAGCGTGAAGCAGACTAACACACAAAGCGTCTGAACCGAACTGATTCTTTTTGTGATTGATTCTGAACTGATTCTGTGCTAGTGTTATGAGCGCGGGTAAACCGAAGGCTTGAATCAAGGGCAATCATCGCCAATGACGTCATTACATGGAGCGCAAAAGAACCGGTGAACTGTTTTCTTCAACCGGTTTATTGAATTGAACTGTCCGAAAGAACCAATCTTCCCATCACTACTGGTAATCCAAAAATCGATGCAACCGGTTCTTGACTCGAAAACGAGTCAGTGTTTTGTTCATTATCTGGCTCGGCTCGGTGTTCATCTTCAGTTCTCTCTTCACAGCAGTTCAGTCAGTGTACTGCTTGAGTAAATGAATTACACCGGGTTATTGGTTTGTTTGAACTCAGAGGGAGTGTCAGCCACATTAAAAAAGTTAACAGCTTAAGTCATTTGTGTATGTTGTGTAAGTATGTTTTGTTGTTATTTTTAGTATTATAGAGTTTTGCATGTGGTGTGTATGTGTGTATGTGTGTGTGTGTGTGTGTGTATGTATGTATATATATGATAAAATATTTTTTTAATGGCTTAAGTTTCAGTTAACAATAATAACTGTTGTACAATTAAATCTTAAGTTTCTTTAAGTTTGTAATATCGGCCGATAACTGGTATGGTACGAGTATATCATGATACCTAGATTCAGTGTGAAATAAACAACGAATACAAATAAATAAGGCTACAAGTAGGCTTTGATATTATTAATTATTGTCAATTTCTTCTTGTAGGTGTCAACAACAATCGCTCAGACCCCAAGCCAGAAGGTGGAGATGCATCTCCTGTCAGTACTGGTGGGGGTCTCTCCATCTGTGAACCTCTCATTGACATGCTTCCAGATGAAAGTCTGGATGGAAACAGGTAAGAAAGAAGGAAAAGGAATTAAAAGCAGGTATAAAAACAATACATAAGAAAAATGAAAAACATTAAACTAACATTTTAACTAATGTTTTAAGTAGTACAGAAGTAGTTATAGTCTTACTTTGTACTACATAACTGAGGGAGTGTGCAAAACTCCCTGCCTGCTTTGTCTCGGGGAGGGTGCTGTGTCCCTCCTGTGCTGCTGTTCCTGCTGCTGCCCGCAATATACGCTACCCTCCTTAAGGACAACAAACACCAAGACAATCCCTTACTGCGCATACGCGCCTCCCTCCCTTTCCCCTCATATCCTGACTCCCTTTCTTCCTACTTTCATTTTTTTACTCTGCATTTTGTCGCCTCCTTTTCTTTATTTACCTCTTTGTCTGTTTGTTCCTTTTCCCACCTGATGTTTTGCAGTGTCAGGCATTTTTGTTAGCTTTCAGTTTACAGTTTATCTGTGTTGCAGTCTTCGCATCCAGTCAGTGCTATGTCCTGCAATGTTGCGCCAAGGCACTACGCTATAAAAATGAGCCGATTCTGTCTGAATTTGCAAATATTATAACTGCCCAACTATTTGAAAGGTTATGTTTTTGCTTCTTCATTTAGTAGGTAGTTATTCAGCAGATGCTGTCATCCAAAGTGACTTTCTGTGCACAAATGACAAATCTTGCTGGAGTAACCTGACGTTCTGTAGTTTGGTACAATGGTGATAGTTACTTATGGGAACTGAACCAGCAACCTTTGGTTTTCAAACGTAAACATAACTTAAAGGGTTAGTTCACCAAAATGTGAAAAATTTGAAAAACCTTAAATTGTTCCACACCTGTAAGACCTTCTTTCAGCTTCAGAACACAAATGAATATATTTGTGATTAAAATCTGAGCGTTTTCTCACCCTGCAAAGATTGAAACACAACTGCAACGTTCCCAGACCCAGAAACGTAGTAAGGACATCGATAAAACAGACATTGTATTAGCAGTGGTTCAACTTCAATACAAGAGTACTTTTTGTGCACAAAAAAGCAAAAATAACATAACCTGTTATAATTCTTCTACCCGAGTTATCATCTTCCACCATTTTGGAGAGTACTACAATGCTTTTGTGCACTTTCTCCTGAATGTTATCAACGTAATCAGCATTGTTTACATTCTGGAGAAAGCACGCGCATGCTGAAAATAAACAATGCTGATTATGTTGATTACATTCTGGGGAAGTGCGTACATGTGTCATGGTACTCTACGAAATAGTGGAAGACTTTAACTCAAGAGCAGATTTACTGAATAAATTGTTATTTTTCTTTGCGGACAAAAAGTATTTTCTTAGCGTCACAAAAAGTTGAGCCACTTATGTCACATGGACTGTTTTATCGATGTCCTACATTTCAGGACCTTGGAACATTTCAGTTGCATTGATGTCTATGGAGGGTCAGAGAGCTCTCGGATTTCATCAAAATATCTTAATTTGTGTTCCGATGATGAACGAAGGGCTTACGGATTTGGAACTACATGAGGGTGAGTAATTAATGACAGAATTGTAAATTTTGGGTGAACTAACTCTTTAAAAGCTCAGTGTAGCTCCTTTACTTAATGTTTGTAGTATATGACATAAAACTAGCTTTGCTGGATTAGCTGTGCATTTGTATTTTGCTCGTGCAGCTCTCCTTCATGTGGAAACATTGTTTGTTGCTGTTGTCTGTTGTTGTACGCTCTGTCTCGCTATGTCGTTGGCCTTGAGATTTTGTTCAGGGTAGTGTTGAGGTTAGTTGGTTTACAGTTGGAAGTTTTCGTTGGGTGTTTGCTGTTAAATGATTTGTTTGCTGTTATGCTGTAACTGTTCGTTCGCCCTATGTTTTTACAGAAAGAAGACAAGGTGGGTCTGCGTGATTGTCTCTGGGATTTTCTGCCAGCCTCAACTGCTACTGATCCACACATGTTCTCTTACTAAACAGTTTACATTACATTTTATTATTCATACAGTATAAAATATAGTACAATGCATGTCATTGTTTTTAAGCTTTAGATTCATATTTAGACTCACACAGACATTCATTTGAGACATTCACTCACTGCATGGCTAAGTATGGGTCTTCTTGGGTTTTGGGGCTTCAGGGATTGAGGGCAGAATTATCTGCTTTTTGGGACGATTTGCACAAATGAAGCCCACTAATTAGGCAATAGTGTTTTATTTCAGTATAATTTAGGTGTTGCACTGAGATGCCGTAAATGACACATTAGAAAGAGCTGGAAATGTCTGTGAATGTGGATTCCAGAAAGGGTCTTTGAACTGATGGGGCTGAATGAATCTTCCTGATGAACTAGTGCTAAATAACATGTTACATAGTGGTTTTGACATCATTTGTCTTTAACATTTCACTTGTTTCTTCTTCATCACCGTTCAATTTTCTGTTTCTATCATCTGATCATTTTACCTTTGGTCTGTGTTCTCTAACCTGTCACTGTCTTTTAATGTTCTTTCCACATTTCTATTACTTTATTACCCCTTTCCTTTCCTTTCCTTTCCTTTCCTTTCCTTTCCTTTCCTTTCCTTTCCTTTCCTTTCCTTTCCTTTCCTTTCCTTTCCTTTCCTTTCCTTTCCTTTCCTTTCCTTTCCTTCCCTTCCTTACTCAACTTCCTGTTCCATTATTAATATTTTTGATACCCTTTTCCATCTCTTTCCCTTTCCTTTAAAATGTTCTTTTCTTTTCTTTCCTTTTCCATTTTTTCTTTCTTTCTTTTCCTTCCTCTTCCTTTTTGTTTTGTTTGCTTTTTCTTTTCTTTCCTCTTCCATATTTTCCATTTCTTATTTCCTTATTCTTTTATTCTTTCCAAATTAATTTACTTTCTCCCATTATTTTCGTTTTCTTTCCCCTTTTCCCATCTTATGTCCTCCTCTTTTCATTCCCCGGCCTTTCCGAACTCTTTTTACTATCTGTTCCTCTTTCTTTTCCTGTTGTTTTGTTTCCTTTTTTCTTCCCTTTCTATTCCTTTTCTTCCCATTTTTGCTCCATTCTCTTTCCTTTTCTGGTTCTTTTTTACTCTCTTCCTTTTCCCTCTCCTCAACCCCCCCCCCTCACTTCCTCATTGGGTGTTCAGGAATGTGCGCCGCAGCGAGAGCCTGTGCGTGGAGCGCCGTCACTCTCGCCGTAGTGGCTCTACCCGGGCCAAGCAGTCTCGCTCCCGTAGCGACGTGGACCTGCAGTCAACCTCTACCTCTCAACCCCTCTCACCCTCCCCACAGCATTCAGTCTCGTAAGGCAAAGACTAACCATCACTCACACGCACAGACACACTGTCCACAGGAGACAGCAGCACAAGGGGCTTCTCAGTAACTGTTAGAATCCAAAGATTGCAATCATCACTACCTTTAACAATTTTGTTTTACAGTGCTTAACACATATTTTCCCCTTTATTTGTCTCTTAGTGCGGAAGGTGGATTGGTGCCTGATGGCCTCGTCACTGATCCTGAAGTTAGCCCCTTGCCTCCGCAGGAGGAAATGGAGCCCCGTCTCCTGGAGCTCGAGCAGGACCCTCCCAACTGGAGGGCCCTTGCTTCTCCCGAGGACCTAAAAAAACTGAGCAAGAAGGAAACCAAAAGACAAGAAGTCATCAATGGTAATACAAGCAAGAATGTAGCATAACTATTTGATGCCTTATTTTGTTGAATCTGTTGTGAAGCAGGGTGCAATGATGAACACATTGTTCTCTTTGTCTGTTAGAGCTGTTTACGACAGAGCAGGCTCATGTTCGTATGCTGAGTGTATTGCAGACTGTGTTTTCTCGTCCGCTGGAGAAGAATGACATTATGAGCATAACTGAGCTGGCCACCATCTTCCCCAGCCTTGATGACATCATAGAGATGCACTGTACGTATCCACTTCAAATATATATTAATGCAATCTGCATGGCTTTTAAAGATTTTGATGGCCCTTCAAATTATGAACAGCCTTGATATGGCTTCAATCCATTCTTTTTCTAGATGCTTTTTATGAGAACCTGAAAAAACAGCGGCAGGAGGATGAGTACATTGTCAAAAAAATTAGCGCGCCACTTCTCAACAGGGTAAGTAGCTTAGTGTGCGCTAACTGCTAGTTTTTCATGTTCTCTCTCAACACAGTGTCATTCAGCATTTCAACTTGATGACATGAACTTAACTTAAATTAGCTGCTGTTACACGAATAGACATGTCTCTATCTCTGTAGTTCAGTGGATCAGAAGGAGAATGGTTTCAGAAGCTCACCGCTCGCTTCTGTAGCTACCAGTCCTGGGCTCTGGAGCAGATAAAGAACAAACAGAAGAAGGATCCCCGTTTTAATGCTTTTATCCTGGTACATTTATACTTAAATCACTGTTTTCCAGTCAACATTTCTGGAGACTAGGCATCGCAAAATGTTTTTGAATGAAATCTTCTGTGTTTGTGTTGTAGGAGGCAGAGAGTAAGCCACAGTGTCGGAGGCTACAGCTGAAGGATATCATTCCCATAGAGATGCAAAGACTAACCAAGTATCCTCTCCTGCTGGAAAACATTGCCAAGAACACAGGTAAGTGTTTTAAAACTAATTCTTCTTTATTTCTTTAAACCCTTTTTTGTAAGTTGTTCAAAACCTAAGTTCATAAACTATATTACACATATAAAATGATCAGTTTAACACATTGATTTTCTCAATTAAATAAAACACACTCAAGTTCAAAAGTTTTGGGTCCATAAGATGTTTTTTTTATATAATTGTTTTATACATTGTTACAAAAGATTAGTCTTTATTTATCAAGGAATCCTAAAAAAATTAATCTCTATTTCCACAATTCTGTAAAGCCGTAGAATTGATAATAAAAAAATCAAATCAGCATCACAGCATCGCATTTTGTCATAACAGGATTAAATAAGCCTGAATAAATAAGCAAACAGAAGAAATGCAATATAATTTATTTCTCGCAGAGGATGAAACCGAAAAAGAGAACATTAACCAAGCAGCAGAATCCTGCCGTAAGATCCTCAACCATGTCAATGAAGAAGTCAAACTCATGGAGAACCTGCTGGTGAGAATTCAGTAGAGGTTCCTTCAGTATGGTCTACTGTAAAAATGTGTGGTCTGGCAGTATCACCAACATGTTTTGATGTATGTACAGTATTTAGCATGATACTGTATATAAAAATTAAAATTCAGTCATCATTAATAACTCATTTTCGGAACACAATTATACAGTACTTTGTGCACAAAGAAAGCAAAAATAATGACTTTATCCAATATTTTTTGTTTTCTTTGTGATTCATAAAATTACGGTTGAACCACTGATGTCACATGGACTATTTTATTGATTTCCTTACTATCTTTTTGGACCTTTATAGCAGTAGTTGTTTCTGTCTATGGAGGGTCAGAAAGTTTTTGGATTTCTTCAGAAATATTTGGAATGATAAAAGGATGAGTAATTAATGATAGAATTTTCATTTTTGGATAAACTTTACGTTTGAATTGTTCTTACTGTTATATAGCCCACTCTATATGGATCATAATCTTTAATATGCATTTTCCCAACCACCACTCTAATTTTTTTCTTCTTGATCTATGCTCATCTTCAACTCAGATTTTGAAAGACTACCAGCGCAGGCTGGACACCTCAGGACTGAAACCGAGCAATGACCTCTACAGTGAGTACAAGGTGAGAAATATCTTAATGCCTCATGTGTATGTTACTAATGCAGACACTCTGGGGCTGATATGATCCACTCTTTTCTTTGTTCATCAGAACATTGATCTGACCACCAGAAAGATGCTGTTTGAAGGACCTCTGACATGGAGGGTGACCAAGGAGAAAGCGATCGGTAACCCCAAATGAGTTTATTTGCTTCCAGTGCTTCCATAATCCAGAATTCAGCCTCTTACTCATCCTACCTTTGTGTGTATTTGCAGATGTGCAATGTGTTTTGCTGTTAGACATGCTGGTCTTGCTTCAGAAGCAGGATGATAAGATGCTTTTGAAGTGTCAGAGCAAAAGCAACATCGCCGTTCAGGAAGGCAAACAGATGCTGAGTCCAATAATCAAACTAGAATCGGTTTTTCTCAGAGACGTGGCCACTGGTGAGTGAGTTCCAGGGAATTAGCATGTTGTATTCTGAAGGACATCAATCTGATGTTCAGTTACTTTTGTTCTTTCCATCAGACCCGAAGGCCCTCTATGTTATCTTCACCTGGGACAGCGGAGCACAGATCTATGAACTAGTGGCTCAGACCCTCGGGGAGAAGAAAAAGTGAGTGTGTGAACCATATAAAGCCATTTCAATGTAACACTCATCTGAATGACTGACAGGCAAGTCATATGAAATCCTGCTTCAAAATTGAAATCCAAATACTCAGAGTCTGTTTTATGCTCCAGTTGGACAGTGGTGATTAAATCTGCGGTTGAAGAGTTGAAGAAGAGAGATGGGAATAAGCTGAAAAGAGAAAGAGGTGGCAGCATGCCCAGTGGACCTACATACAGCCCGTGAGTGTGATTTTTGCAAATAGCAAGGCCCCATAAGAGTAACTGGGGATCCTTTTGAAGGTGTCAGTAAACTAGCAAACTCTTAATCCCACTTCATACATAAAAACTCTTTTCATTTCTTTTCTCCAGTTACCAGGGCCCCCTTAGCCCAACTGAGAATGGAGAAAACCCATTGAAAAGTCGCGGTGGGGAGACTTTTGGCCCTTGGAAACAGATATTAAGTCCGTCCAAGTAATTTTACTGTGGTTTTATAATGCGACTGTGTTTTATTTCACCATAGGCCGATTTAAAGAAAGTCTTACTGATGAGAAGAGTCGAGAAACTGGTTCTTCACTCATAGACTACCTAGCGAACAGAGGTTTTGACCTGCTCAGCCATAGCCACGCTCCTCCAGAGAAGTCTGCTATTGGCGCTTTGGATGAAGGTCAGAATTTGTCTCATTTTATGCAGGTCTAGCAGGGATGCATACAATTTCATGCTGTACTTATTCTTTTGTTTGCTTGTATACCTCTCACAGTCATGTGTTTGAAGAGGCTATTGGTCGGGAGTATTAGCCTGTCCGGAGACTCTCAGACTCCTGGGGAAAATGGCGGGAAGGCACCTGAAAGCCAGGAGGCAGATGGAGGTCAGTCATCAGGAACTGCACACATACTTCTTCAGGCTTTTAGCTGACGAAGTTCAACCTCACACTTAATCATAGGACAGCTGTGCTGAATAAGCATGCAAAAACAAAAAGAAGAACTGAACTTTTAAATGTCATTTATTCTAATTCCAAAAGAAAAGATGGAAGACGGTCATAAATTCTTGCCTTGGGGATGTTTTTCTGATTGATATATTGAGATCCCCAAATGCTTTTTTCCTTCTTAGTGGAGGAATCCAGCACAGAAGAAAGAACTGAAGGAGAAGAGAGTGGGGGAGATGGAGGGAATAAAGGAGAAGAGGACAGAGGGATCAGCGCTCCTCTAGTGCTTTCTCAGGAACGCTTGGAGGAGGTACAGAGGAGACTGGAGGCGCTTGAGGAGCAACTGAAGAGACTGCAGGTGAGGAGAAAGCAACTGCATTTGTGAAAGAGAACAGGGTCAGTTCTTCAGTTCTTGAAGAGGAGAAAATCTGAACGAGGTGCCCTAAGTAATACACATCTCTGGTGTTGTGTTTGTTCCAAGACTGTCGAGGAGGACCATCATAAGTTGCAAGAAACTCTTGCTAAATATTTACTTCATGGGGGCCATTACAACTGAGAAACATCGCAACCTGCTGTTACAAGGTACTACCACATACTTGATATAAAACCATATTTTTTGTAAGTACAGTATAGCAATTCGGTTTCTATCATCCTTCTTGTTTGTCCTCAGATCACTGTATGTGCTGGACTCGAGACTTGCTTTGGAGGGATTCGCCGATTGACTAATTCTGCCTGAATGTTCCTGCTCTATCTCTTCTCTCTTCTCAACTGTCCTTTCAGGAGATTGTCAGCAGGCCTCCAGCACTTCCCATGCCACTGAGAAATGAAATGAAGTGGGTGTTGTGAAATTATAGTGATCCTTAACCTTGAATGAGTGCGTATGTGTTTCTGTTGAGAAGTATGAGAGACAGCCTTGCCAAAAGATGCCAAAGAAATGTGCAACACCTAGAGAGATTCCAGAGCGAATGCTACGAGTGCATGTGAAAGCACTGTAACATACACAAACATGCGCACACACACACACACACACACACAATGATAAATGTGTCTAAGCATGTCAAAAGTAATTTAGTACCAAAAGAATATCTATATTCATAGAAAAGTATAGTTGAATCTTTGTCTGTTTCTCAGAATCTACTTTAGTCAGGTTTTTAATAAGGGTAATTTAAGCAGAATATGTGCCCTTTCATTTTATTTTATGCATTTCAAGATGTTCACTTACCCTTATAATTATTACCGTTCTATATTACATGTATTTTCAAAAATAATAGATATTCAAAAGAAAATATCTCACCCTTGTAGCATGCATTGCAGTAAAAACATGGATTTTTTTATTAACCCTGTTTTAATTTGTCTTCTTACCAGAAGTTCTGTTGTTGCTCTGTGAGTGAGAAAAGAAGTGCTAAGTAGGATAGATCAACAGATGGATGAGCAGAGGAAGTAGAGAGAAGGCAGAGGAAGGTGGGCTTGTTTTGTTATGCCTAACCCCTCTGAAGTGAAATCAAGGCAAGCACTGATGTCAAGAAATGTCATGAGGGTTTGACATTGTGGGTGTGAGGAAATATGCCCATATTAGGTAGTATTTTGAATGACCAGCTCACAGGAGCATCCACACGTCGGTGCTGTTATAACGTGAAGCATGCTCCGTGTATAACGTTCTCTAACCCTGGTGTTGCGGATTGTACTCTGGTAGGTCTTGTCTGGATTGTATGATAATCATCACACATTGCCTATTTTTGTGCACTATGCAAATTTTGTTTATGTTGCTATAAAACATATCGGTCATTTCAGATAATTCATTTTTTCTACCTTTATATTCTACAGTACATTTCTGTAATTGCTTGTCCATTGTTTCTCAGTTTATTCTATTTTAGGGAGTAGTTTTCTGTGTAAACAGGACCAAAGAAATTATAGTGGGACAAAGTTTATATATGAAAACACTCGCATGGGAAGGTCATTTGTCAATTGGAATAACTTGTGGTGGCCTTAGCTGCTGGATCACCCCAGAAAAAGATGAAGTGCATGAATTGGCTTATAATCCTATTTTAAAACAGAAAGAGTTGATTTGGTTCAGAACTGAACTGCAGAATGAGTAATAGAGAAGGAGCTTGATTCTCATTATCAGTCTCTCCTGCTCTACTTATCTAAGTATGAAACCAGACCACAGACAATCAGACACTTGCAGGGGTTTAATATGATGTTATATCTCAGAGTTCAGAGACCGGAACACAAACTGTAGGTTTTTTCCACCAGTACTGTAATTATTTTTTTATATTCATGATGCTACTGCAACAGGTCTCTCTACCCTCGACTGACTTCCAAATTTTTGCAGCTTATTTTACCTTATTTGTTACATTATGTTATTTTATATTCATTTTTAAGTTGTAATTGTGTTTAGAATATCGATTTCTGTTAGGCCTTGGTTCCTTTTCCTGCTGTTTTCCCAGCTGATTTCTTTCGTAAAATGTTTTACCAGAACAATTTGCAAGAAGTCTTGCATTCTGGTCCTAGTAAATGTCAGAAAGACCTTTTGTTCATTTGCATAGCTTTATCCTTTTAGAAAAAACAAATGAAACCGTTTAAAGTTTGGTAATGAAACTATCATGGTGCATGATCTGTTCTGCGTACTTCACTTTCCTTCAGCCCTTTTTGCATGTGGTTTATTAATTTCCTTTTATTCTGTTCGTTTGGTTTACTTACAAAGTTATGTAATTACCATATTATGCATTGCTTGTTATAAAAGAAGGACTGAGAGAGACAAAGTACACCCTTAACCAGAACAACTATAAAAGGCTGAATTTCACTTTTATGGCAAGAGTCTTATTTTTGATGTGGAGCTAACCGCAGCTTAAATTCGATTAGAAAGTGTGCTTGAAATTGAGCCTTCAACTCTTGATAACTGATAAGACAGGCTTTTGGGTGTGGTATCATTCTCTCTCATTCCTTAAACTTTTCATATGTATCTGTTACATATATCTATACATAGATCTATTTATAGGGTGCCTTGTGCAGATTGGGTGTGTTTTAATTTCTAAAGGAATCTTTTAGTCCAGATGACAGGCACGGGCATACTTGCCTTCTCCTCGTTTAGCGATGTTCGTGGTTCAATATGAATCTGATATTTTGCTCTAGACCTGCCAGATTATAGCAGTTCCACTCATTTGTTGTTCTTAAACATGGCCGAGTTTAGTACTGAGTGCTCTTTTTGAGATCTTTGAAACCATCTTTGATGTACTTCTGTGTAAAGGAGTCCACTCATTACAGGCATTCCATTGCTGTCTGTCTATATAAATGATTATGCAAGGACTATTCTGTGTATTTGGGCTTCGATTTTATATGTAAGAGACATTAGAAAAATGTAGGTACGTTTTTTTTTCTTTTTTTAGTATTTTTCCTTTTTTTTAAATAAATGATCAAAAATGACACAAGATTGTTTTTATTTTCAGCAGCATTCAGTTGATATTAACATGTATGTATATATGTGTATGTATATATATATATAAATATATATATATATATGTGTGTGTGTGTGTGTGTGTGTATGTATACATGTGTATGTGTATATATATATATATATATATATATATATATATATATATATATATATATATATATATATATATATATATATATATAATGTATGTATGTATGTATATATAATGTGTATATATATAATATCCAGTAATCTTAATCTAATTATGATGTCTATATTCTCTAGTTTGTGTAAAGTATAAGTTGTTTAGTACAAATTGTGGGGAAAATGGATGACTTTTGACTTCCTAAAATGAATGCAAAATTATGTTTTTTTTTTGGTATTTTACGAACAACAGTCTTTATGATTATGACTGCATACACAAAGCATGGCAAGACTAATCAGAGAAGTTGAATGAATTATATGGGCCAAACAATGCAGAATTTCTGCAGCAGAGCATCAGCAAACTTCACATTTCACCTTGAAGACCATGTTTCCACAAAAACTGACTATTGTAGGCACCTTTGGAGATAATGGAGAGAAGCAGATTTCAACTGAAAAAAAACTGGCAGATGTTTTTGTGGTCAACAATAAACTTTAGACTATTCAAAACTTTTTTTCCCTTTTCTAAGTAGATTCAAAGCTATTTAAAGGGCAAATGGTGGTAGAACACTTTAATGTTCACATTATTTTGACCAACCCCTGTATTTGCGTGTGTTCACCACAAACTGAAAAGAAGAATGGGTGGGTTTAGATGATACAGGAAGAGAAGACACACACTTGAGAGGCATATTTACTGATGAGCAGCAAGAGGGTTTTTGAAAGTTTATCTGGGTTATTGGAGAAAATGGCATTCACACTGGTCATTTTCTTGGGTTTCTGGGCAGGTAAGCATGAACATATTTCATGTCTGTATGTAATGTTAGTTTTATTGTAAAATTGTTGTTTGTTAAGCATTCTGGTTTTAAAGTAATCTAATCTGTCTTTGTGCACAAAAAAAAAAAAAAAAAAAAAATATATATATATATATATATATATATATATATATATATATACGTTTAATATGTTTACATGTAGTTTTTTGAAAGCATATAATTTCAAATTAAACTTTCAAACTTTTTATCTCCTGCAAAAGAACAAAGTACACAAAGTTTCCATCTGCACGTCTATGTTCTGCTTCAGTGAAGCTGATTTCCTCTCAGAGCAGCTGTTACAATTTGCATTTTACTGCTACCAGTCTAGATTTATCAAGTTTTTACATCTTTGTCTTCTTCAGTGTGACTTACAATTTTTAAGGGTCTAATTTCATTTTACACTGTATTAAGTAGCTTTTCACATGACAAATCTTGTCTAGACAGCTTTTTGTTGGTGGGAAGTGTTCAGTTTAGCTAATAGCATTAAACATGCTGATATCATATGGACTGAACTTTATAACCTTGGGTAGGATATTAAAGCTATAAACTGCTTTTATGTGAGAGGGTTTTAATATCACATAAGTAAATCTTAAAGAAACCCACCACTGTGGACTGTTTTACACTCAAATGTTTTTTGTGGTGTTGTGTCACCCAATGCTAAAGCACTCTGTTATGGTTTTTGGTTTTATTTTCCTTTGCATAAGCTGTTGCCAACGCTAATTTGGAAGACCTGGAACTAGAGGCAGATAAACCGTTGATGCGTGTGGCTCTCTCCCAAGAAGCCACCATCCACTGCTGCTACAACTGGACAAAGAAGCACAATACGTTATGGATCATAAATATTCACACCAGCAATAACACCAAAATTACCAAAACAGTAAATCTGACCGACAGTCGGATGAAAAGCTCAAATGAAAGCAATTGCCATTTGCTGTATTTCAAGGATGTCCGTCTCAATGATACCGGCTTGTACCAGTGTCAACTGACACGTGACTCTCTTACCATCTTTACCCATGGTACCTTTCTTCAAGTATACAGTGAGTCAGACCACAGTTATGTTTAATATGCTTAATTTTATTTCACTGTTCCAAAAAAAAGTGCAGTCTCTCTCACCAAGACTGCACTTATTTGGTCAGCCAGCTGTGCTTGTTTACTTTGATTAATAGAAAGTTGTTTGTAAATGAAAAAAAAAAAAAACTTTTGTTACAAAGTCTATTGTCACTGTTGCTTAATTTATTGCATCCTTGCTTGAAAAGGATTATCCTTCAAAAACAATCTCACTGCCCCTCAAACTTTTGAACAGTAGTCTATAACAAATCTATATTAGATACTGTATATATACAAATAGTTATGCATTTTAATGTAATACATAATCTGATGTATGCCACTCTCTACCTATTTATTCTTAATTGCATTAATATGACCGTCACAAACATAACGCTTGCACTCATAAGAGCCCACATTGTGCAATAATTCCCAGAAATCATTCAATTGCCTGAGTTATGCAAACACAGATTCCTCTCATTCACACTAAGTTTGTGTTACTTAACTCTCTTCATATACACACATTCAAGGTTTATTATCAGAACAAGTGAAAGTTTCAGCTCTTTTGGTCTCAATTTTTGTTTGTTTTTGTTTCATTTTTCGCAAAAGTTTTTTAAGACCATGGTGATTTTTATCTGCTTGTCATTCCTGAACAGTCTCCAGCAGTTAAGACATTCTCTTTACTTAGTACCATTGCAGAAGACCTTGAACCTCAGCGAGAGTGTGAAGAACAGCATCATTACAGCAGAAGGAGTGTTGCTGCTGATGTGTGTGTTGATCCCTGGCACCATGCTCCTCTGTAAGGTAAGGTCACACGCTGATCGTGTAATGTTGATTTAATGTTGATTCAGCATATTGGATGCATTGCAGACAGAAATCTGCACCACAAACAACATTAAACAAACAAATAAATAAAGTGATTCCAACTTTATTTCTCCAGTCAAAGAGGCTGAAAGAACTGGAGAAGAAGAAAGGGAGGGAGGAGGAGAATATCTATGAGGTATGTCTATTCCGTCTACATTTTCTTTTCTAGCATGCTGGGTATTCACAAAAGTAACCTTCAACAGGGTCTAAACCTGGATGACTGCAACTCAGCGTACCATCAAATTCAACGCACCAATCAGCAAGGACCCTATCAGGATGTGGCCAGCTGTGGAGAAGACATTCAGTTGGAGAAACCATAGCTGGATCTGGAGAAACAGGGAAAGGAACCAGAAAGACAATCAAGAGAAAAGTGAACTCTGTGTATTACTTGTCGCAATTTCATGAGCCTGCTGTCAAATGTCTTTGCATCTCTTTATTAGTTTGAAGATAAGCTTGTTTGCATTTTGCAGTAGTAAATCAAATATATCTGCTAATGGTTTGAATTAATTGTATTTAACATTTAGCATTTTGATGAATGTGACCTTTTAGGTGTGCCCAGAGAAACAGTCTAAATAAACAAATAAATAAATGCAGTGGATTCTCAAATTGGCAATTAAAGACTTTAAAGAAATAAAACTGGCATATTTATTTTATTGTATTGCATTTTTATGTTGTATGAGTGGCTCAATATGGGCATGATGGAGCGTGATGGGCGGTACTATGAAGTGATAGGTGCTTTGATTATTCTCCGACGCGTTATTGGCTGTAGATTCTGATGTGGGCGTGGCCGCCTGTAAGGTATGTCCAGACAGAACAAAGGGGGAGGTAATCATTCGTGTTTGAGGAAGATGGCGTCTGCAAAGAAGTCTGGGAGCGGTGTTCTTGAAAAATCAGTAAACAGAAGACGCTCGTCAAAACACAAAGAAGGTCCAATAGGTAGATACTCATTTAATAAACATACCCGCTTTATTTGGTTGGCGAGTTGTCGCTCGTAAATGACATCCGCGCTCCCGGTTAGGTAAGTTACTTCCAGAAGTGTCAAACAGAAGATTAAAGTCAGAGCGTTTACTGTATATTAATGCTGGTACAATGTGGCACATCGCATGAGCACTGTTATTTCCTTACTAATATGTAAACATAGGTTTTAAAATGTCTCATATGATTGCCAACAGGTTTGAATTACGTTTGAACTGTGTTGTGCTATGCAATACGTCGGCTACGGTGACACTGTAGTGTAGTGTTGCAGTTAGGTTAAGGATGACATTTTATTCAAATTGTGTTGACAGCACGTTTTAGACAGGAGTGAATATAGCATACGTTTGAATGACCTGTGAGTATTTTCCTAAACTTTCTGCGGGTATGTTTTAGAATGCCTGACTTATGAATGATCTAGATTGACGTCTGTCTGTGTGGTTTTAAGCTTATAGTTACAGTACATATGTGTGCTGTGTAGTTAGTGGAGATTCTCTTAAAGGGATTGTGCACCCCAAAAAATGAAAATGTATGTAGTTCTGGTCCTTGATTCTGATTGGTTGAGGCCCCTTGGCTTCGTGCCTAACAACACCCCTTAGCTGTTAAAAAATATTTATAAACCATGGATTCTTGGGGTTTACTGCTTTATTTACGCACCCTTGTTTTGTGGAAGGATGTTTTGAAGAATGTTGGTAACCAAACCATTTCAGTGAGCATTGACTTCCTCTGTATGGATAGAAAAAACACTGAGACATTTACAAAATTATATTAATTTATCTTCCACAATTTTTTTTTTTTTTTGTAAAGTGGCACAAGGGTATGTAAATTATCTTGACACTGCTTTAGACGTAATTTAAAAGCAACTGTTGGCCACTTTGGCCTTTCAAATAACATTTTATTTCACCACAGTGTTAGTGTGTAGTACGTCACTGGCTGTCTGGGTTTCAGGTTTTCACTATAGACCCCTGCCTCGTCTGGAGATCAGTGAGAGGATTTGCCATAAAAGCCTCACTCAGCTATTTGAACGGAGTTCTTCTCAGATGTGCAGAAGAACATTATGAATAGATCTGTAGTCATGTACATTCATATATAACATTTGTATGCTTAGATAAGTTGTTTACTTGCTGCAGTCTGGTTTGGATGACAGTGAGAGGAAACTCTTCACTCTTCTGTCAGTGCCAGTGCATTGTTTTCTTTCCTGTTGAGATGATTTTACTACATTTGCAAAATAATCTGGGACAAAGGTCTGCTCGGGGCCTTTCATTGTTTCTTTATTGCTAATGAATAAAGGATGTGGTCCTGAAAATATATGTATGTAGAACAGAGAGAGAAAGTTCAGGTCTGGTTAGTTGAATTTGGTTCACAATGATTCTTTGTTGAAATGTGTGGTCTTTGACCCATGAGAATATTGGGAAATCCATCTGTATGCAAGCCTTTTGTAGATTGTGCTAAAAATAAGATGGATTTGTACCATAAAAAAAATCTGATTTGCCAGCAGCTAGTCCCCAGCAGTGAACTTTTGTAACCTAAATAGTGCAAACATTTTAAATGAGCAATGTGACACAAGCTAGTTGCATGTGTTTATATTTAACAGTAATAAAGAAATAGGCCCATTTTTAATTATTTCAAATGTCGATTTATATTTCAAAAGTATGCTTCTGTGTTGAAAGTTGAACATTGTTCTTATTTCTAGCCAGATGAAAAAATGTAAACACACTGAGTACATCCCTTGCTATTTTGTGTTGATCTTCCACTTTTTCCTCTATTCCTATAGTTTGGCATTTAAAAATGAATGAAAAAGTAATTTCCCTTTAAGAATGGATAGTCATATGATTGGTTCTTTAGTATACTCACTTCCTCTTTCATAGAGGTACATTCAAGTTTGTTATTAATATAGAGGTCAGTAGACAGTTAATACATTCTAAAGAATAATAATGTTTGAATATTTTTTTTCAGCGAATTTAAAGTTTTCTAGGACAAATGTGACGTGATATAGATGCGTATCAGTGTGTTATCATATAGTTTTTTTTTTCTATCAGTCGATATCGCACTTAATCATTTATTTGCTCTGTTTTTACACCTTGATTTAATTTGCTGTTATCCAACACTTATTTAACAAGTTAGTCTTTAAAAAACACTAACTAAAATGTATTAACACTGTGAAATAGATTTTTTTGTTTTAATCTTCTTTCTCATTAAAATGGGGAAATTCACTTAGGCCTATAGCATTTACGGTTTTAGTGTTAATAAATATAGTTTTTTGTTATTTTATTTCCCTATTATAAAGACAAAGCCTTTCAATGTAATAAAAAAGAACAATGGCAGATATTTAGGCCAAAGAGGGCAAAGATAAAAATCTTTGTTCTTATTTTTTGATAAAAAAGATAAAAGAATGACAAAGATGCACATAAAAACTACACATTATATACAAATAAAACAAACAGTGCTTTATTTTCAGGTACAATAAGTGTATTTATCAGGAGCATTCAAAAAATTGACTGAACAAATCTAAAAATAAAACACTAATAAAGCAACTTGAAGTGAAAGAGCAGTGAGTGATTTTTCTCTTTTGTGTTTTGTTGTTTTATTAAGTAATAGTTCACCCAAAAATAAAAACTCCATCAGCTGTCTTGACAATTCAGTCATAGTGTATTATGTTTGTGCCTGTTGTTCGTGGTCTAAGAACTGTTTGGTTACCCACATTCTTCAAAATATCTTTTTTTTGTGTTCAGCACAAGAAAGAAATTAATACAGGTTTGGGATAAAGTGACTGAGTAAATAATGACAGAAATGAAATTTTAGGGTGATCTATCCCTTGACAGCAATGACAGTAGGCTGCATGTTTAACACACATCTGCACACATCTAATATACAGACACGTATACGTTTTTCTCTCAACTATTTACTTTAATTTTAGAGTCTACATGTATATGATGGAGGCGCCACAACTGCAGCTGATACAATACTACGAGATTTCTTCAAAAGCCGATTGTGGAGATATTTTTATCATCCATGATCAAAAATCATCATATTGCACACCCCTAGATGTAACGATAAACTGTGAGCTGTTTGAAAATCGATTCAAATAAGTAACAATCCAAATTGGTAGCGATTCAGTTAGGGGTAGGAGTTTATATGAATGTATGACTGAGGGGAACTTACTGTCTTTAGAAAAGTTTAGATGGTATTTTTTTCTTTTGCCTCTGTATAATCAAAGACTACAGAATACCCAAGACATGGCACTCGTATAGTTTTGAATGGGGAAAAATATGACGCTCAATATGGCCGCTCAATCGCAGGAAACCCCTCCGTCTGAATGAAAGAGCCTATCACTAATCAGTAAAATCAGCATGTCCCGTCACTGGCTGATCTAACCTAAAAAAAAATAAGCTTTTAATATCGCTATTTTAGCAAAAGTTACAACATTTATGAAACAGTGAAACAGATCTGTCTATTGTTTCCGTTTCATGCAGGTATTTTTTATGTATAGCATGTAAAAAGAAAATTAAGTCAAACCATTCTGTTTTAGCTTCAGATTTTGAAATGATAGGCTACAATCTAATTTAGATTAAAAACGTTAGATTAAAAATGTATGCAGCATCTTTGTTTGGATCATGATTAAAATCCAGTGGTTGCCTCTAATTTTAAATGCAAAGACCACAGGCAAAGCCTTATTTTGTTTACATGAAGAGATTTATTTTGTGTTATTTATTTAATACGGAGCTTGGTTTAAAAATTTATTTAGTTTTGTTATTTTGATTTACATTATTTAAATTTGGACAGAAGGGCAGTAAACGGTTGTGGCTTCAGTCGAATTCAATGAGGCGCAGTGGTTTATGGGATGAGTAGCTTCCTGCGCTCGAAATGAAAATATGTACACAGTCTTGTACCTTTGACTTTTTTTGGATTTTCTATTAATTTTTTCACTCGAAATGATATGCTATATGCTTATGAGTTCAGCCGTAGCTGGTTATCCTCACACATGCTCTAAAACTCTTTAGATACGGATTTTTCTGAAAGTCAATGGGAGAAATGAATGGGAAATTTACTTCCGGCACCAGAGCTCTCTTGGGCTGTGGGCGGGACTGTGATGCTCTCTATATATATATATATATCAGTGATCGGTATTCATTTTATTTAATTTGTCATTTTTTTATTAAAATATATACACAAACTTGCTTACCATGTCAACTATCTGATATTCCAATTCTGCGTTTAAAAACCTTTATAAATTATCTTGATCAGAGCCGGATTATCCATAAGGGCACTTGGGCCAGTGCCCAGGGGCACCAACCATTCATAACAACTAGGGGGGCACCACATGACACAAGCTTTAAAAATATTTTTCGTAAATTGTTATTGTTAACTTGAAATTCTTAAAAGACCATGCATAACTCGTTTATGAACACTAACTTAACAACAAAAATAATAATAAATTATAAATAAATAAAGATTACATGACCACTATCAGTCCCCCCCTTCCGTCTCCAATCTGTCAGAGTTGGCGCAAATGTGTCTTTTTTTTTAAGGCTACAGAAAATGAATCAAAATGGACAGACATCAACCGAGTGGTTTTGCAAAAAGAAAGTTAAAGAAAGACAAGGACGCTAGACGTTTAGCTACAATTCAAAATGTTCCAGGGACCGAAAGATTTTTTTTTAAACGAGTAAAGAATGAGCTCAGGACGAAGCGATTGACTGTACTCTCCCTGTTTACCATTGAAGTTAAGGAGAAAACATTACCGTCTACAGCTGCGAGAGGGCGCTCTGTGCTGTGCTCAGTGCTCCTGTAGTCTATACACTGAAAACATAGGGCGCCCTCTCGCGGCTGTAGACGGTAATGTTTTCTTTTGGTTCTTGGTTCTAAATAAATGTGACTTATACTCCAGTGCGACTTATATATGTTTTTTAATAAATTACATTTGATTTGAGAAATCACCTTAATTATGGCATTTGCGTTTAGTCAAACCATTCTGCACCACACTGTCTTAATACGGTGATTATGTATATTTAAATGTATGAAACCTAAAATAAACATTATATGGTTGAAAACCCTGCATATTAATTATGATAAATGACAAGCGCTGAGCGCGTCCGTCTCTGGCTCAGTGCCAACAAAACGTGCGAAAGCTGTTTGAATCTGGCAGCCACTGAACATTATAAATCATACTCTCAGGGGCACAGAAATAAGAATCCAATTTGTGGTACAATTAGGGATGTCAACGATTAATCGATGATCGATTAATTGTCGATAAGAGATGCAATCGATTAAGGCTATCAATGGTCGGTTAACCGATTCAATGTTGGGCTGCGTGTGGCTCATGCGCACTCAACACGTGCGAGCGGCTGTGAGTGACGGTGACGATATATAAAAGCATCATCATTCATTCACAATGTACAAATTAAGCTTTTAATGTGATTTAAACTTTAAAGTACATTAAAATAGAAACAACATAAAAGTTCTTCAACATTAAATGCAATAGAAATGTAGTTACTAATCATTTCATCAGATAACTGTTTTATATCGTGCGCTTTGCAGGGCTGCGGGACACAGTGACAGGACAGGTAGTCTATTCATTCCTACAACTTGTTAATTCATTCCTACGAATTATTAATGTGGCAATTGTCCATGTTTCATTAATTGTGTTCCCTAAATAACCCATGATTTAAGTGAAATAAGGGAACAAATTAATAAATCGAACGAATTCTTAATTCATGAAATCTTTAATTTCCCTTCCCATGTTTACCACAGTAAGAGATGCGAAAACAGTTATACAAAGCGAAAGATAATAAAATAAACCTGGGAAATTAGAGGGTTAGACTATGAAGATTTAGGAAAAGAAACAATGCCTAAATATACTGAATTTGTGGAAATTTGTGACCAACCGGCAAACCAGAACAAAGCCGCGTAAATGAAGACTATGGGGTCCACAAGCATGGTCGCGATCTAACATTTTCCAGTTAACCTATTATTCCTCTAATAAACAAAGCTTTTATACCACACTTGTCATAATCAGATCTTATCATTTCTAAATAAATAATTGCTGGATTCAAAACAGCGATTAATAGGCGCTGTGACCGACACATTCCTGGAGCATTCACTGCTGTCACTAAACGGTGACGCCGAGCATCGTTCACAAGTTTCTGCATGGACCTGACTAGGGCACAGGTTCTAAGCCCTGGGACAAAATGGGATGCTTTAAGGAAAATTTATAGCCTACTAAGTAATAGGCCCAACATAAAAATAACAATTTGTTTTCATGTTTTTTTTTTTTTTTTTAAATAGGCTATGCGAAATATATCCGACTTAAATAGGCTAATTAAGATTAACGGATTTAAAACAGAAGTGTGGGCGCTCCATAAGTTCACAAAAAAAAAAAAAAGGGATGACAACGCATTCTGTTTGTTTGCTTTATTTTACAAGAGCACAAATCTTCTGTTTTTATTGTGAGTGTGCACAAATGAAAGTAAACACTTTTGCGGAAAATATATTTTTTTTCAGCTGTTTCGATCGCCCCGGAGCCTGCTGCACACGTATATTCTAGCGATTCAAACTTACATCGCAGTCTGTTCATTATCAAAATAAAATGTCAACTAAACATTAAAAGGTTACACTGGTCAGTTTAAATAGACCGTAGTATACCGGTCCACTCTGCTGTTATGCCAAGGACGTTTTTGCTCAGAGGATCATCTTTTCCGTCTATATGCGAATGCGTGTTAAGTACAAGCCTAGTTTACATTATAAATAATAGTTTAACATTCAAATACATTGCGAATATGGAAACATTTCGATTTGTGCCGAATGAGACATGAGCAATAACCTCCAAATAAATCTAGCCAAAGCCGCGCTCGCTCATCCTCGTCTGCACGCATGCACTGTCACGATCTAATGCGCTGTATGCCGGATTTTTAAAAATCTGACATTTTCTAGGACAGAATCCAGCAGGATCAAATTAATGTGAGCAACTGTGTTTTGGTGCAGCAGCGCCGATGTAGTTCACTTAATGTGCAGCGCAGTCACACGCGCTCCACATTTCGGATAATTTTATACAATAATGTCAGTTGAAAACATTGCAATTGTGCTTTAAAATACAACAACGAGCACCACAAAACCATTTAAAGAGGCGCGTTCAGCGTTCTCCGTGCGGGATTGGAAACTGTCAACAAAGTAAAATGACCTCAAAAGTATGGCGCGCTCTCTTCATTTTATCAAATGATCATAATCGCATCTATTCATTTTATAATCCTGCTACTAGCATTTTATTCAGACTAAAACCTCTTTAATTCAAGTGAGAAAACGTTTTGTGTGTGTGTGTGTGGCTTTTGCACATCCTGTCATACCGCTGACTGCGTGCCTGCAATAGACGCATTTTGCAGTATTATGGTTAACGATTAATCGATTAATTGATCGTTAATTTAAACGACGATCGATCATGGAAATAATCGAAATTTGACATCCCTAGGTACAATAATGCTAAAAATGTTAAAATGTACATTTTAAATCATTTTTGTTAAAATATATCTGCCGACATTCGGACTGCCAACCAATCAGCAAACAGCAGCTGACTGTGACCTCAGCAGTCTATGATATAAACAGATCATTTTTAATTGCAGCTAGCAATATGTCGCAGAGCTCCTTTCTTAAATTTTTTTGATGGACAGCCGGACACAAGGCCTAACGTTACACCTGACCTGATGAGGATGTTTCTCCCTCCCCGGGCCCAACATCAACAGACAGTGTTGCCAGATTGGAAATTTCCAAGTATCGTACCAGAAATTCAAAAAAATCATATTTGGAAAAAAATTATTACATTTAACAATTAACTACATTTTGACACGACCTGCAAATAACCACTAGGAGTATGTTTGGACGGAAGCAGTGCGACAAAAATACTATCCCATAATTTTGCACAGTAATCTGACACAGCCTAGCCTGGATCCTTTAAATGGCAATCTGTGAGTGTGTGTGTGTGTGTGGCACATGTGTGCATGTCGCAGTGAGTAATTTGTTTTCATTGTACACTGGGTGAAAAGTCATCTCACCACAACAGAGGGGCAGTTGGTATGGGAGAAAATAACAAACCTGTTCTCTCCTGAGAATGTGCTGCATGAAAATAAAAGAAGGAGAGTTTGCAAGAAAAGAAGAGAGGATGAAATAGAAAGTGACAGAAAGTCACATTGTGATCTGAGGGGATGAACGGGTGGGAGGGAGGGCGAGTGAGAGCATCCAATCGAAACACTCTATCTTACTGTCTACCCCTTTTTGTTTACCTCCCCCTTCCTCTATTTCTCTGGCTCCATGGCTGTGCAGGTGTTGAGGGCACAGGACGCACAAGGACTTCAGCATGAGTTCTGACAAGGGTAACGTTCAGACTCTCAAGGGATCAGTTCCTATGTGTTTTTGTGTGTGTATGTGCTATGTTCTGCATGTTTTTAGGTTGTGGATTCTTACACTTAAGCTCTGCTTCACCCCCTTAAATGTGTGCTGTTGCTCCTCTGCTATATTTTGTGCTATATGCTTTATGGGTAACATGTATTCATTGTAAAGCAGTGTCACTGAAAGAAGAATTTAGCTTTGCTGCATATGTCAGGCTTTGGCTGTAGATAAGTATTATGTTTGGACTAATTGAGCAGATTGGTATAGTGCAAACCTGAATTATCACATTCAAAGTAGATGGCAAAGTATGTTTTTCTGGCTTCAGTTGGGTTCTTTCATTCTTTGATGGATTTTTCCAGGGCGATTGTGGTTCTACTTGGAATGAAGACTGTTGACTAATAAATGTTCTACTTTGCATCTTCTGTCCTTCAACTAAATTTGCAAATAGTAGCAAAGATATTTAATTCTGGTGTGTGTGTGTGTGTGTGTGTACTAACATTCAAAAATTAGGGGTCAGTAAGATTTTCTTTTTAAAGAAATTAATGCTTTTTATTCCTTTTTTTTAGTATGCATTAAATTGATTAGAAGTGACAGTGAAGACATTTATAATGTACAAAAGATTTGTATATTCAAGGAATGCTGTTATTTTGAACTTTTGAATGCAACAAAAATATTAAGCAGCACAGTTGTTTTCAAAATTGATGATAGTCAGCATATTAGAATGATTTCTGAAGGATCATGTGACACTGAAGACAACTGAAAATACAGCTGTGCCATCAAAGTAAAAGATCACGTTAAAAAATGTATTGAATTTGTAAACGTCTTTCTTTCTTTCTTTCTTTCTTCCTTTCTTTCTCAATCTTGTCATTCCAAATCAGTAAGACCACAAATGAAGATATTTTTGATGAAATCCGAGAGCTTTCTGAACGCAAACTGCAATGTTCCCAGATCTAGAAACATAGTAAGGACATTGATAAAATAGTCCATGTGATATCAGTGGTTAAACCATAATTTTACGAAGCTACGAGAATACTTGTTGTGCGCAAAGAAAACCATAACAGCATAATTTATTAACCCCCAAAATATAATTAATGTAATTACATTAATTACATTCTGCGGTACTCTCCAAAATGGCAGAAGACATTTACTCGGGGAAAAGAATTGTTGAATAAATTACGTTATTACTGTTTTCTTTGTGCACAAAAAGTGTTTTCGTAGTTTTGTAATTATATAATATTATACTGATGTCCTTGCTACGTTTCTGGACTTGGGAACATTACAGTTGCGTTGCTGTCTATGGAGGGTTGGAGAGCTCTCAGATCTCATTAAAAATATCTTCATTTGTGCCCCGAAGATCGAGAAGAACGAAGGTCTTACTGGTTTTGAATGACATGAGGGTGAGTAATTAATGACAGAATATTCATTTTTGGGTGAACTAACCCTTTAACATTAATTTCTAATAAAGCCGTGCTTCGGTAGTTACAGGCTTAAAGGGGGGGTGAAATGCTATTTCATGCATTCTGAGTTTTTTACACTATTAAAGAGTTGGATTCCCATGCTAAACATGGACAAAGTTTCAAAAATTAAGTTGTACGTTTGAAGGAGTATTTCTGTTCCAAAAATACTCCCTCCGGTTTGTCACAAGTTTCGGAAAGTTTTTTTCGAGTATGGCTCTGTGTGACATTAGATGGAGCGGAATTTCCTTATATGGGTCCCAAGGCACTTCTGCCGGAAGAGCGCGCGCTCCCGTATAGCAGAGCACTGAGAGGCTGAGCACAGCCTGATCAGAGCGAGAGCGTTGCGAAAAGTCACAAAAGGAGTGTGTTTTTGGTTGCCAGGGCAAGACAACCCTGCACAGATTACCAAAAAAAAAACCAGCATTAAGGGACCAGTGGATGGAGTTTATTTTTACAGAGCATCAACGGAGTTGTGCAAGTGTTTGTGTTTGTTCCTTCCCTGCATTTCGAAGATGCTTGTTTTACAAACAAGGCCCAGTTTGACGATGGATTTGCGTATCGTTTATTTCTTAAGGAAGATGCAATCCCAACGAAAAAGGGTCACGATCGTGTGTTGGAACCGCAGGCGGTGAGTAAAACTGCTTCAAATATCTCTGCCTCCTTGTTAGTGCGTCCCCTCCCATGCCGAGACCCGGGTTCGAACCCCACTTGGAGCGAGTCGTTGCTGCTGCTGCTCTCGTTCAGTTTCAGCCTCGGGATCTGATTCTGGATCATAAATATACGCTGAATCTGACTGTTAGCCATGGTTTGTTTTGGATGATGGTTTTTTCCTCAAGGTAATGTCACAGCTTCCAAACGCTTTCAAGCCTACTGGCGCTTGTGATTCTTTAGCTCCGCCCACACATCACGCCTTCAGCGGCTCGTGTTTTTCCGGGATAATCCGTACTGACTATCTTTCTCTTATGAATATAATAAAACTAAATACTTTTTGGAGTTATGAAGGATGCAGTACTACTCTATAGGTACTCAAGATTAACAGGATATTGAGTGAAAACGAGCATTTCACCCCCCCTTTAAATCGATCAAAAGCCTTGAATTCATATTATTGAAAGTTAAGAATTCTTCATGAAAGTCAAAAATTGTTGTGTTTTCAAGTGTCCATGTGTTTGTTTTGCTGTGTTAAACTGCTGCTGGAAGTCTTTAAGTGAGTAAAGGGACCGAGTGGTAGGTTCTCTGGTTGCACATATCTATAATGAAAGCTTTAGATATTTCACAAGCATGAGGTTTATTTAGTAGTCCATACTCTTAATACCTGCTTCTGAACTGAAACCCAGCATAGCAGTAAAAATCATTTCTCAAACCACATGACTATATGGATTATAGTCTCTCAATGGAAGTAGTTGAGCAGGGGACAGTGACACAGAAACATAGTTGGTTTCTTCTGTACAGATTAGGACACTAATCTCTCAGGGTCTGGCTACAGCCTTTACAATGAGGACAGGGAACAAAAATGGAAGAGAATAGAGGACAATCCTCCATGAGAGAGGAAGATGAGGTGTTTGTTTTTGCCAATGAGGGGAAGAGATTACCACCAGTCACAGGAAGGAGGTAGAGAGGCAACATGGGATACTTTGTCAGAGGGGAAAAGCTTGTTTGGAAATTCAGAGAAGAGAATAACTAGGCAAATGCTGGGAGGGTTTATCTGTGGTAAAGGGCAGAAAGAAAAAGGGGCAGGACCTTTTTAAACCATATGTGCAACAGATTAGAGTGTATCTGGGGAATTCAGCTTGAAATAACACTGGACATGTTTTTCATGTAAGCAAAAATGTTCTCTTGATGAAGAAAACTAAGTAAGCACTTTTGGTTCCGACATTCAAAGCATGAACCCTTTTTTGCTGTTTGTAAAATGTCTTTTCAGCCCAATGTAAAGTAAGACTGAACGTTTCTTTAACTGTAGTTTAGGGTTTGACCACTCTTAGTTGTGGGGCAGCTCCCAAGTTTGTACCTGACCAATAAAAATTATTACGCTAAAGTTGTATTTGCTTGCATTCTGGGTTTTGTCTGAGAACATACCAAGGTTTGTTTAGGGTCCCAATATTCCTGCCATTGTCTAGTGTTGAGAAGTTGTTTATGATTCTCTCAGCTGTCTGGTCGGTCACTGAGTACAACAGATTTACCTAGTCATAATCTTCTAACTGAGAGACCTTACTCACCTGTATTGTCTCTGTATCTGGCATGTCAATCCTGATCAGATAAATGTGCATGAGTGTGTGACTGTACAGTAGCCCATGGTTACACACTAGTGTGTCCTGTGAAACTGTCCACAGCGTCTGTACCCTTTAGTTTGCTCCTGTCTTTTCCTATAGAGAAAACACGCAGTTGCAGTTTTTCTTAAGTCAGTGTATCATAATGTGTCCTCATAGAGTCTGTTGGATGTGTAGTTCTTTGTGTGATATTTGTAGGACATTCGTATGAGTTTGTTTTCATAAGCACTGAACTGTAAAGAAAATCGTTTTAAAAATGTTTTTCTTATTTTACAGTGATCATTGTAACATCCCTAAAAATGATACAATAACTTTATGAATTATATCTTTTTGTTTCCATTAGCCACTTCTGTTATTACAGTCTTGAGTATCTCATGATGCTTTTTCATCTTTTGATTACAATTAATGTTAAAAAATGGATTTCATGTGGTGGCCGAGACAGCTCAACATGCTGCAACTTAAGAAAACACATGCAAATTGATGCATATAGCGAAACGCGCTGCAAATCATAACAACACTTGCATACAATGAAATGTGCTGCAAATACTTCACAACACATGCATATAGCGAAACGTGCTGCAAATCATCACAACACATGAATATAGCGAAACGTGCTGCAAATCATCACAACACATGCATATAGCGAAACGTGCTGCAAATCATCACAACACATGAATATAGCGAAACGTGCTGCAAATCATCACAACACATGCATATAGCGAAACGTGCTGCAAATCATCACAACACATGCATACAAGGAAACGCGCTGCAAATACTTCACAGCACATGCATACAAGGAAACGCACTGCAAATACTAAACACATATAAATTAAGAAATGCTGCAAATCCTCACAGCACATACACATTAAGAAACAATTAATGAAGCATTGCAAATTTATTTTCATTAATCTTGAAATTATATTTAGTTGAGAATATTAAAGTTAGCCATCTTAAGTAACGTTTTACATTTAATCATGTAATTATTCATCTTATTTAGGCTAATAATATCCAAAAAACACCATTAAAAAAACTCACCTTTCAGTTCACCAACAACTTCACTGACCAGGAGCCACTGCACGATAAACAAATCCAATTCGGGTCCGACACTTTTTGAGGTCTACTTGAAACATTTCCATTGTGGTCAGTGCTATTTTCAGTGCTTTTGTTAATTGCATGTGTTGTGATGATTTGCAGTGCGTTTCGTTGTATGCATGTGTTGTGATGATTTGCAGCGCGTTTCGTTATATGCATGTGTTGTGATGATTTGCAGCGTGTTTCGTTATATGCATGTGTTGTGATGATTTGCAACACTTGTGTTGTCAAACTGATGAAGCTGTTTTCTTGATTTGCTGATTTTTATTCAATTTGCATGTGTTCTCTTAAGTTGCAGCCTGATGAGCCGTCTCGGCCACCGTAATTTCAGGCATTTTTGATGCATTAAAAGTGAAAAGAACTATATTTATTTGTAATATAGCCTTTGATCAATTTGATGCATCCTTGCATTGTAAAAAAAAAAAACACTTAAAGTTGACAAACTTGTAATGGTAATGTATGTACGCTTAAAACAAATAAGCATCTTAAGTGCATTTATCTTGTTTTAGGGATGATATTGCTGGAAAATATGTCAAAGTACTGAAAGAAAATGCTTTTCTGAAGTGCTTTGGCTGGAGCGTTTCCAGTTGACGGATCTATTAAATGTTTATAGTGCTGTTTATAACCACAGCTTGGCTTTTGTCCTGAGCTTAATCACTCTATATTGGCTTAAAAGAGTGTCAGAGTATGTACCGGTTTGAAGTAATTATTCTGTCCTTAACCCATCTGATTCCCTGTAGTGATGGACACCAAGGCAGTTTTCTCTGCTTTATATGATGTGTGTGAAGAAAATGCCACCTTCTTCTCTGGGGCCACGAAGGGCCAAGCCGGTGACGCAGCTCAGCGCCTGGTGGACACCATGAGCACCATCCAGGAGCACGCCCGGAGCCTGGAGCCAGTCATCTCTGGATTCGCTGCCATCTATCACCATTTTGACTTTGACCCTCATATCCCTGCCAATGGATATCGCTCCCTTGTTAAGGTGCGTTTCTGACTGTGTTTTTGATGATTATGATGAGTTAGCCTGAGGGCAAGAAAAGTCCTTTGTGTGTTTCCTCTCTGATAAAAATAGCTTTTCAGTTTCCACACCCTGCAGTTTTTAAAGGAATAGTTCACCCAAAAATGAAACTTCTGTCATTAATTACTCTCCATAATGTCCTTCCAATCCCGTTAACCCCACTTTCCCCTGAATAAGTTTGACATTGCTTTTCCTCTCTCCTTCATGATTCATTTGCTTATTGTTTTCTAACATACACCTCTGTTTAGCCGTCCTCTCAATTTTTGTCCCCCTTTTCTTTAGGTGGTGCGCTGTTGCCTCCTCCACATCATTCACAAAGGGCGCTATATCACATCCAACAGGCGAAGCATCTTTTTCCGTGCGAGCCACAATGCAGCAGAGATGGAGGCGTACTGTAGCGCTCTGTGTCAGCTCAGGGCACTGCTTTATCTAGCTCAGAGACTGCTTCATGACAACAGCCACGGCAACCTCTTCTTCCAGGAGGAAAGTGGCATCAGTCAGAGCTTCCTGAGAGAGTACGCCTCCATGCACAAGGGCTGCTTCTACGGCCGCTGTGTTGGATTTCAGGTGTGTTTGTTTATGAGCACATGAGCTTCTGGCTTGCAGAATTTCATTGACCAATGATTGTCATGTTTATACACTTAATATAAGGTTGATATCCAAAGTTATTTCAATAGTTGTTGGCAAATGGATTCTAAACTTATTTTTATGTTTTTGAAGGAAGTCTCTTATGCTCATCATGTTTGCATTTAGGTGATTGAAAATACAGTAAAATCAGTAATATTGTGAAATATTAATACAATTTGAAGTAACTGTTCTATTTGATAATGTCATGAAATATTAGCAGCCATTACTCTTTAGTGTAACATGATCCTTCAGAAATATATTGATAAACACTGATATGTATATGTGAAAATATACACACAGCTGTTCAAAAGTTTACGGTCGGTAAGATTTCTGTTTAATTGAATTAATACTATTCAGCAAGGTTACATAAAATTGGTCATTTAAGATATTAGAAACATTTCTGTTTCAATAAATGCTATTTCTTCTGTTCGTCACTGGCTTCTAAAAAAATTAAATGCAGTTCACACAAAAATTTTAAGCAGCACAACTGTTTCCCACATGATAATAAGCACACATGCTTACAAACATTAGTACCAAATCAGTATATTTGTGGGATTTCTAAAGGATCATGAGACACTAAAGTCTGGAGTAATGACTACTAAAAAAATCAGCTTTGCCATCACAGGAATATATTAAATTTTACAATCAATAAAAATAGGAAACTATTTTAAAATTGTAAAAATGTTTCACGGTATTATTGTTTTTGCTGTCAAATTTTTGGTGCAATATGTTTCTTGTTTGACGGTGAAAGTTTTCAGCTGAATATCTTGTTCTCTTTACTTTTAGTTTACTCCTGCCATCCGTCCATTCCTGCAGTCAATTGCTATTAGCCTGGTTGCCTTTGGAGTCAACTACAAGAAGCATCAGTCAGGGATAGGTCAGTAGAGCTGTCATGTTCAGCATGCCCTGATAAAGCTTTCTTTATATGCCCCTTGATTTATGTGAGGAGGTCACTGTTTCACACTACTTAATCTTTGCCAGTGTCTGCACAGCAGGATTTCCTCTAGTGTTCATTTAAGACACAAAAGTGCAGTTGTATAGACCCTGCCCTGCAGAGGCATTCTAATATTGTCTCTTGTGCTCAATGCTGCACTCTAGTGGAGGCAGGAGATAATGCTCCATATGGTGAGTAGCTCTCAAAGAGGGCAGAATGGATGAGAGAAACTCGTGTCTTTCCCAAAACTGTCATCCATTCTGCTGGTAGATTACCCCGTTTCCTCTAGAGAGATAGTCAGTCCCTGTTCCTGCTAGGGGTGGGAATATTTTTATTAGCAATAAACAAAAAGTGCCTCAGTGTCTGAGAGTACTTTTAGTATCTGAATGTTTTCCAGACAAGCATAGTGATGGATTTTCCTCTCTTTCTCATTATTGCTGGTTGATTATTATTGATGACAGACAGCAGGTTTAATAGGCTGCATTCACACTAATGCACAGATCTGTTTTAACATATCAGATGTGTTGTCCTGTATCCTTAAATCAGAACTGATTGTTATGAAGAGAAAACACTGAAATACTGGCTCTCTCTAATGCACACAAGTGCCTTTGCATATCTTTAGGGGAAAAAAAAACAAATGAGGATCTGGAGTTTTTAGAATCCGTTCAGAATTGCGATGCATCAGATAATTTTGTTCCTTCCGCCCCTAGTTCATTTTTTTTTTTTTTTGGTCTAGTGATATTATATTATACTTATTGCTTGTGCATGTTTGTCAAGGTAAGATGATGGAAGATGATCTGTTTCTGTTAATTTGGAGCCCACTTTCATTTCTTTCTAAGTATGATGCCCTCTTGTGATATGCTAATTACTTTATGTAGACAGCTGTTCATCTATCTGTCTATTTACCCGTGTTTCTCTCAGGTGTAGCGGCCAGTTCTTTCCTGACCTCTGGGAAGTATGCCATTGACCCTGATCTGAGAGGTCAGGAGTATGAACGCATCACTCAGAACCTGGATGTTCATTTCTGGAAGAGATTCTGGAACATAACAGAGACTGAAGTTCTATCAGTTAGTATTAACCATCCTGCCAGTTTTCATAAAAGCAGCACAATTATTTGAATAAATAATTCAAATTTGAATGAAATAATAATAATAATGCAAGTCACATCTCAAAATGACTTTCTTAAAAAATATAAAAAATATATATAAAATCTTCATAATAGTGAAGAAATGTCAGAATAATCAATCCCCAAATAATCTTGCAGTACTCTACTTTCAAAGATCAGGCATCAGAATTGTTAAAAGCAGTTCCCTTGAGTAATAAAACCCTATTAACATACTCCTTGCACCAGTGTTTCTTTTAATATACTTGACAATCTTTTGCTACAGCCAATCAGATTGCACACTGAGCACGTGTAACCTGTGTAAGTTCTCGTATTGCAAAGTTCAGTTCACATAGTAATGAAACTGAAATGAATCTGTGCTCTATTTCATCTCTCTCTATCTCTCTCAAGAGTCTGGTGTCTATGACGGCCACACAGGTGAAGGTGAATCGAGCTCTTTCTGTTCCCCCCGTGCCCTTTGACCTGCCGTTGGTGGCAGATCCCACCCACACGGTGACTGTTTCTCCTCCTGCAGCTCATATTGGCCCGGGGCCTGTGCAGATGAGATTGATCTCATATGACCTGAGAGAAGGACAGGTACAGCAGTTCACGCTGATGTCACTGACAGTCTTATTAGTCTTGAATCACAATCGTCTCCTGCTTCTGTCTTCCCTCTCTTCCTCACAGAAGCTCAAGCATGAACTTTTCATTTTCATAATCTGAATTCTCTGTTCTTCAAAGAGAGTCAATTTTCCACTCTACATCCTTTTGTCTCGTCAATAAATAAATAAATAAATATGCAGAGATAGCGAGGAATGACTAAAAGCACCGCCGGTCGTAATGATGTGTGCTTAGCTAAATAAAGTGGTTAAGCTCGACTCGTTCTCCTTTTATCCTTTACTTAAAGCCCTTTAATTCCTGTTAAACCTCTCGGTGTCATGGGAGGACTTGAATTGGTTGCAGCATAGATGACTTGGTTGTAATGGTGTTTAAAAAAGCCTACTTGACTTTGCTTCACACCCTTTGAACTCCTATTGATCCAGCTGCAGCGTAAATGTGTTTAAGAACCACATGTCTGTAGCGTTTAAATATTCGTCCTGAATGAGAGTTTTTGCCTCTGTGTGAGGCACAGATTCAAAATAAGTATTGTTCAGGAAATTGCAAATTTACATACAAATTTTTTAGTATCTTATGGTGCTTGTACTCCATTTGTGTCTTCAGGACAGTGAGAGATTACTAGCACTGTGTCGCTCAGAGGGAGGCCCGATATCTCTTTCTTTGGGCCTGAAGACCAAGCGCAGTCCTCCTTCCCCATGGCTGGTGTTGCACTTCCACGGAGGAGGCTTTGTGGCACAGACTTCCAAATCACATGAGGTATCTTTTTTCTCTTTCTCCTTATACTTCTTATATGCCCCTCTTTTTTTCATCCTACCTTGAATCATGCAGACCTGTAAATTTTATTAATCAGGCATATGGTTTCCTCCTTATGGGGAAAAAATATAGACTTGTAGGCCAAGGGCAAGATTTACTAAACAAGGCAAATTAGCCTTATAGCGCATATTCATAAAAGCACCAATGGTAGTAGGAAATGAATTGTAATACTCTCCTTCCATAAATTTACCGATTGAAAGTGAAACTCCTACAAATGCATATTCACTAAGGTGAGTCACAAAAAGAATTGTCCTCACCTTTTCAGTGCTGATTTGAATAAATCCTGACAATAGTTCTTTAACTTCCAATGAGGGTTTGTGTTGGCACAAGCTGATAGTTATTTACAAATTAATAATAATAAAATAAGCGTCAGTGACTGACATGAAATTAAACTTAGTGTATGAAGAATAATCCAAATAAAATCACATAGCAGGATATTTTTATGTGCGTAATTTTAAGATGTCATTTTGTAAATTGATGCAAAAAATGTGAAAGTATTATGTTATTTTGTGCATTTAGAATACATAACATGTTAGCTATGAAATGTCAATTCATAGAGTCGGCTAAACTAAAAAAACATTCAAATTTCCATTAACACCTTTTCCAACACAGACCGTAATTAAACATATGTAATTTGAGATATATAGATTCATATTTGTCCACTGTTTGTTATTATTAGTTGACAATTAAATAGTGTTCTAATGAGAGGTTGTATTCTGAACTTCCACAGCAACTAGTTCTAAGATTCTCCAGTATAAAGAGCTTCTCTTTGTTTTGAATTTGGAATACTTTGGACATTACTTGCAGTCCCCCTGGACCCCACCTCTATGTCTGAACATTCATACAGTGGGTTTAAAGTGGTGCCTCTTCTGTTGAGTATAATGCAGAGCAGCTTCTTGGCAAGCGGAATAGGATACTGGTCATTAGTGTTCACTTGTGTCCAGTGTCTTGAGCAAAGTATGAAACTGCTGCTCTGTTAAAGTATCGTATTATCACCACTCTCATGCAATATTCACCTTCATGTCACACAAACTCTCTCCAGCGGGAGCCTGCGTTCTCGACACAGTGCATTAGCTGCTTGAACGAGCGCCACTCAACAATGGACACGTTGATATGAGATGTAACTGGCAGTCAGAGCAACATGTTGTGAAGCCTGTCAGCACACATCACGTCTTTAAACGACAAAAACAAAACTAAGAGAGGGAGAACAAGAAAAAATGGTAGAGACTAAAATATCTGAGAAGAAGAAGAAATATGTTCACTCCTTAAGTGTTTTTTCTTATGTAAAGGCATGGTGTGGTACCGCCAGGCGTTTGCTCGGGGTGACTGAAGCTTTTCGAAGTGAACGTTTAGACTGAGGATAGTAATTCAGGCTCTTTTCCGCAGCCCAGTCACACGCAAATCACTGTCTTAAAGCTTGGAACTAAAGAAGTCAGGATTCAGAGAGGAATTAGGGGTGTGAGCAAGGAAAGCAGTTCAGGATTTGAAAATGTGGATCTTTACAATCAGTCAGCAATGCTAGAACCACTTTGTTAACACACCAGTGAAATAAAGCCATAATAGAAAGCAAAAGATGTACTACATTTGAGGAAAAACCTCTCAACATCTAATAAAAGTACACTAAAGAAATACGCAGTCAGCATGAACGTATTCAGCATGATCTGGGAGTTGCAATCAATTTCTCTTGTTCTGTTGTTAAACGGATTAGAAAAATACTATATTAAAAGTTACTACAATATCTATGAATTCCAGACCCTACAAATTGAATAATTTAGATTTTTTTTTTCTTTTGTGTCTATCTCTCTCTTCCTCCAGCCGTATTTGAGGAGCTGGTCTCAAGACCTGAATGCCCCCATCCTTTCGGTGGACTATTCTCTGGCCCCTGAAGCCCCATTTCCTCGGGCTTTGGAAGAATGTTTCTATGCCTACTGCTGGGCCATCAAGAACCACAACCTGCTAGGTGAGAGGAATAGCTCTGTCTTAATACTTCCTGAGCACATGATTGATTCATATTTGTTTCTTTTAATTTGCGATGAAATGAAAGTAATGACATATGTTTTTTCTCCATATTGTGATGAACATCAGTGTGTTACGGCTTATTGAAAAAGAAAAGAATATTGGGTGGGCACTTTATTGTGCTGGATTTTAAGATGCAGATATTGCACTCAGATTAACGTAAACTTGCAGGGGTTTAAGAAAACTAAAATCTTGGAGAAGGCAAATGTCAATAGAAGGAAGTCTGTCGTTTTTTACTGGAAGGTCCAGTTATGACATTTCGATATTGTGTGGAATATAAGAAACATCATCGATCTCCCAGACTGCTTTTTAAAGATTAATTCAGTTTTTTTTTTACATTGTGTCATTCAGCCTTAAGAAGTCCTTAAGAAATGAGTCCTTAAGAAAACTGATTAAGGTACAAGACGAGTGAAATCGGCCGACTTGACGATCTGTCACACTGTTGTGCTGTGCTAGTGTGGAGATCGTACAGGGAACAGAGACGCCTATTGAAACTCCGCTCACACTCGGTCTGACTACAGCGGCGTAAACATATTCATCATTCAGTGTTGTCTCACCTCTGCTATCTATCTCAGGATCATGACGCCGTGGATCACGCGCTGCTAATAACTCTCTTTGGTGTGAGAACCACGCCAGAGTGCCTCAGATCAGTGCAAAAACTGTGACCTCATTTGAAGTTGAAAAGTATATTTATCTTCGTGATTTGCAATCATTTTTTATTTGATATGTTGCTCACTTCATTTTCTGGTCTGCTCCTTCCTAAATCTCTTCTTTTGGCCCTTCTCCTCCTCAGGTTGGACCGGTGAGCGTGTGTGTTTGGCCGGTGACAGCGCAGGAGGAAATCTGTGTGTGACTGTGTCGATGCGGGCCGCTGCTCACGGCGTGCGTATGCCGGATGGCATCGTCGCTGCGTACCCTGCAACCCTGCTCACCGTGTACGCCTCGCCATCCCGCTTGCTCAGCCTCATGGACCCTCTGTTGCCCCTCAGTGTGCTCGCACGCTGCCTCAGCGCTTATGCAGGTCAGTCTGGGGCCAAATAGTGCTGTGTTGTAACTCGGGTTATTAGCAAGCTGGAATGGTCAGGTCCGATGCATAATTTATCGCTGGTAAAAGTTTAGCATATTCGTAATTAAGGAAGAGTAGACTCCTTAATGATGATGAATGATTTCAACAAGTAAAGTTAAGTGAAGCCACACACGTCAGGAATAGATTAATAGGCTTGTATTTTGTTATAAATGATTCGATTAGTAGTGTTTTCAATCATAGTAATAGTGAGGTCAGAACGGTGGCCCACGGCTTGTGTTTTCTTTCCCCTGCTGGAGAAAGAATGCAATATTGTCTTTGTGTTACAGTAGTGCTGGATATTTCAAATCTGTATCTCTTCTGATTCGTTCACAGAGAACAGCGCAGCAAATTAAGTTAAAATGCTACTGCTTTGCATTTTTAATACAAAATGCTTGTGCTCTGCTGAAAATCCTTTACCTAATTTGGTGTTCCTGTCAGAAATGACCTGCTTTTTAAAAATTGCTGGTAAATCTCTCATTATGCTGTATTATTACAAGTCTTGGATTTAATATTTTTGCCAGAATATTATCACAGGTTTGCATTTACTCTATGATCAGCAGTTTTTTGTAGGCTGGTGATTTTAGAGTGTAACAAAGTGGGTTAAAATACTTCCAAATTACCATTAGTACAAAAATTGTGAATTTTGCGGTAAGATTAACTAACATTTTCTGGAAAAATAAAATCTGCACCAGGTCAAAATAACGGCAACACAACATATAATTTTGTTGTCTTTTTTTTTTTTTTTTGAGATTGTAATAAAATAATATCTTAGCATGTTTGCTTTTAATGACAGCTTTGTGTAAATATTTGTATATATATTGTACCAGTTTTTTTCGCATGCATGTCTTAAATTTGCTGATTTCATTAACAACCTAGAAAAGAGAATTTCTTGTCATTTTAACATTATATAATTCATTTAATTTTAAAAAGGCTTTCTTTTGTTTAAAAACAATTTACTTTTGAATTTTTATTTAATTTGTAATTGTTTGTACTAATTTGTTATATTTTTTTCTTTCATTCTTTATTTTTTATTTAATTTTGTTTGTTAGTTTAGTTTAATTTACTTAAAATTGGGAAAAAAAATTTTTTCTTTTCTTTTTTTTTTTTTTACCCCTATTGTTTGTTATTTACTTTCTGCCTTTTCCCCTCGGTGTGTAGGCACAGATCCACAGGCGGAGAAGCAGGTGGAGAAGGTGAGCACTTTGAGCATGGTGAGGAGAGATACTGCCCTGCTGCTCCGAGACTTCAGACAAGGGGCCTCCAACTGGATCCATTCACTGCTGGACAGAGGGAGTGCAGGTACCTCTATTAGATAGATTGTGTTTAAGTCATTGTGCTGAGTGTCTAAATGACATTTATCAACATGTCTTTTTATGCTTCTAATTCCTCCACACACTGATGATGATGCATTTGTAATAGTGCAGCTGGCTAATTATATGATCTGTTTTAATTAGGTTTAATTTAATGCTTACGAAGCCCTTGAGCATTCTGCTTTGCTTCATATAATTGGCTCCATGGTGATAATTACCATTTTCTCTGAGCTATATGTGGTAGCTTCTCTAACTCACTCTCCAGTTTGTGGTGCGTGACCCACAGATAGTGGTTCTTCTGAGCATGTGCAGACTGAATGCTTCTGAATGGAGGCCCCAGTTCAGTCTGCATCTGTTATACCTAGCAGGCTGATGAATCATACCTGGAAGTCCTAGGGAACTGGGGAACTGCCTATGGTGTCACAACCACATGAATATTTCCGCTTCTCTCTACAGCAGTCACGTTTGTATTAAGTGTTTCTAACTTGGTAACCCTTTGACCTCTGTGGTCTTCCCCATAGTATTTCATCACCAGAAATGAGAAATGTATCAGAAATCAGAAATGTAGCCCCACCTCACCTGCTTTGATTGGTTGCTGCCATTCTTTCTTACTGAATGATTCAAATTATAATACATATTCTATACTATTTTGCCAAAAAAAAAAAAAAAAAAAACACTAAGATCCAGTTTTACTAACAGCTTGCACCGGCGCAAACAGTTTTTTCCTGTTAAAATAGTACTGTCAGGTTCTACTAAAGATGAGCTGTGATTAATAAGCGCTGAAAAGGCATGGACACGTTATTTTTGCACCACAATTATTGAATATACATTTGTAGGAGTCTTCCTTTCAGACGCAACATTTATGGGAGGAGAGTACTATCGTTTGGCAAGCCATGTGATTTTTAATTTGCTTCAGGAAATAAAAGATGACTTGGATCCCTCAACTAGGAGTCACACAATACTAGTTCTATCAAAACTTACAACCCTGGCCTCAGATTCTTTTCAGCGTACTTTGGCTTCTTTATTTCTTTATTCTTTATTTGTGACTACACTAATTTGTTCTGCGCTTGGTATGGTTTGTTAGTTAATATGTAAATGAGATGTTGAGTCTAATTAGCGCATTGTTAGTAAATTGCCTGTAGAAATTTCCACACCCATAGAATTGCGCTCTTGCGTTAATTTGCCTTGTTTAGTAAAACTGGTCCCAAGTACTAAAGTCAACATTTTAAATGCTGTAAGTGAATTTAGGCAACACAACATTACAATATATGTCATACATTTGCTAAAAATTACATAAAATTTTTTAAATAAGAATGTTATAGGTTGAATTTCATGTGAGTTTTTGATGACGTGAAGGTACCGTATTTTTCGGACTATAAGTCGCACCTGAGTATAAGCCGCATCAGTCCAAAAATACGTAATGGTGAGGAAAAAAAAGTCGCACTGGACTATAAGTCAGATTTAATTAGAACCAAGAACCGAGAGAAAACATTAACATCTACAGCCACGAGAGGGCGCTCTATGCTGCTCAATGGTAGACTACAGGAGCACTGAGCAGTATAGAGCGCCCTCTCACGCCTGGAGAAGGTAATGTTTTGTCTTGGTTCATTTCTCTTGGTTCATGTCAAATTAATTTTGATAAGTCGCACCTGACTATAAGTCGCAGGACCAGCCAAACTATGAAAAAAACTTATGTGACTTATAGTCTGGAAAATACAGTAATCTGAATGTTCGTGGAAGGTTAAATATGATATTGGCTGATAGCTGATATGGTACCAATATATTAGCATTACTAACAAAACTATCACAAATGCGCAGCTCTGATTGTCTTTGCATTTTTATTCTTTCTCAGTTCAGTTTTATTGCAGTTTTGATTGCATGGTCGCACAGCTGAAAATCTGATGATAACCATCTCAAACAAAGCTCTTTGTAATGGCTTCACATACTCTGTTGTGCCAAATGCCCATCGGTTTTGAAGTCAATGGTTTAAATGGACTACTATCAACCCCAGATCTCATATCATTTGAGCTCATCAGCTCACACAGAGAGAGAAAGAGTAGGGCTGTGCAGGATGTCAATGCAGTGTGGCTAAAAGGCATCATTAGTGTGGCGTGTCACACAACACAAAGCATTCTAATTGCCTCATGATGGCCATGAATTCATTAATTCACTATGCTAACATTGCTGTGAATAGTTTTTCACGAGCTTATGGCTATGAGCAGTGCAGCTGTGTTGTGACTGGTGTGTCTGTCAGTCATATGTGTCAGTTTGTATGATTCCTGAGTGTCTTTTTAATGCCACACACACACCTCACATGAGCCAGTCACATGCCTTACCTCTCCCTGGCAACTGTTTCCTCGCCAACAGCCTCCACCAATGTCTGTGTGAGGGTCTTTGTAAACCCCCCACCCCTTGTGCTTAAAATTCCTACCCTCTGCCCATTTCTGCCCTCTGCTTTCTTTACTTTTCTCATTTCCTCTTTTTGCATATTTGCATTACGAAATCTCTGTATGAGATTTTTATGAGTAATTTCTTTTCTTGCTGACTGCTTAACTTGCTTTGGGAATTCAGAATTACCTTAGTTTTCTGGTTTAGTTTTTTTGCCTTCACATTTTGGGCCTGTTAATATATCATGTAGACATTTATCTTAGAAAACAATAACATGAGAGCCTCATCAGTCAATATATATGATTATAAAGCATCTGTATATCCAGAATGACCTTGAAATGACATCTCTTGTTTAAATAACCACCAAAAATGACCTAAATATTTCCTTTTCCCCTTTTAGACTCCGTAAGAAAGAGTGTTTCAGAAGCCTCTCTGACCTCTCCACACGCAGACCCTCCGGTGTCCGGCAAGGCATCTGAATACTCCCTGGAGAAGGGGTCTCTGAAGAGCCAGACGTGCCAGGACTTGGGCACACACGCTAACAGCGGTGCCAGCAACGTACAGAAAAATGCCAGCCACCTTAGCACCACCACAGCCAACCACAACTCCATCCCTGACATCACACTGACACCCGAGAGCAAGGTACAGCTCATCATCTAGTGCTTTAGAAGGGTTTAATCAAATTCCTGCTTTCACTGTGTCCGTAAAGCTCCTATGGCGTCGAAGGTCTCTCTTTTACAGATTGCAACAGTGAGTCATATTAATCAACAGGCGGATGCCAATCTCTGCTGCACAGCATCCATCAGGCTGTTTTTCATGGCTTTATGTGTGTGTGAAACGTATGCCAATATTTGCGCTGATTAATTTGATATCTAGAGTGAGAATGACCTAGCCTTCAACAGTTTAACAGTGTTTATATCATAGTCAAACATAACATTTAAACAACAGACAGCCCCATTGTTAGTGAGAATCTGGTATGTTTACTGGAGTGCAGCACAGATGTTCGTAAAGAGTATCAATTTGCTATCGGTGGCAGAAAAACAGGAGTTTGTTGTGCCATAATTGGTATCAGAGTCAGAGCTGTGGCAGAATGCAGGCTGTCTAATGCACATAATTAACTGGCCTCTTAACACTGCCTGATTTTAATAGCTTGCAGTAAATTGTTGATCTGGTTATTTCAGTCCGGTACACTCCGTTCAAATAAATCACTTTACTTTTTTTGGATTCCACACAGTTATTTCACTGTATTCCTCGCTGTCTGGCTTAGTGAAGTGAGGAAGGCTAGTGCTGAGAGTTACGTCTAGTTGTGCAACTCTGAGAAAGTGCAAAGGATTATGCTGCAATGATGTCACTTGGATTTTTTTATGCCATAGTTCAAGTATGTGTTAAAATCCCGCAGAGAATACCATGATGCTACTACGTCAGATGTGTGAATAATTGCAGGATTTGAAACGCTAATTTTTGCTGCCTGTCTCAAATGAGTCATCTCAGCTTTTCCTGAACCCATTCCTCCCTTCTTCCACACTCCATACAAATATCCACTGTCCTATATAACAAATCCAATAATTAATAATTAATATATATATATATATATATATATATATATATATAAAAATATATATATGAACTAATATATAATTTATACCAGACATGTATTGAATTATACAGTTAAAATGTGGCTATTATAATATTTTAATATGACTAGAATGCATTCAAATGTATCAAAATTATAGGACGTTTTATGCTACAATAATTGTATATTTAAAATAAATTATTTTCTTTTGAACTTTATATTCATCAAAGAATCCTGAAAAAGTATCAGTGTTTCCACAAAAAGCAGTACAAAAGTTTTTAACATTGATAAGAAATTTTTCTTAGTATTTTTTAACATACACGTGTGTGTGTGTGTGTGTGTGTGTATAAATTATAATAAATGTATAGGTAAATTAATGCTAAATTCATATTAGACATGTCTTTATCCAGTTAATATACTGCTAATATACAGTACCTTTTCTTTTTTTTTAATAAATTCGTATTTTTAATACAGCAAGAATGCATTTAATTATCTATATTTTCCTTAAAAAAAATGCATCACTATTTTCACAAAAAGCAGCAAAAATGTTGGGTCCTAGCCCCCCAGTGTAGTGATGGGGACACTATACTGTCAACAAGCACCGTCCTTATATATAATGTGTGTATATGTAAACAAAAACTTTTATTTTGGATGCCATTAATCGCGACTAATCATTTGACAGCACTACATTTTACATAAATAATCAGTCATTAATCAAACCTGATCACCAAGTTCATATCTTATTTCTCCTAGCCCGAGGATGTGAGTTTCTTCCTCTGCAAAGAAGTGGATCCCTCAGTATCAGAATCCTTTTCATTTGTGGCCATTCCGCCCCCTGGTGGTCAGGAGGACTCTGAGAATCCCCGGGAGTTTCCAGAAGACTTTGAGCCTCTGCGTTCGGAACAATTAGCAGAAATGAACGTGCAGAGTTCTCCCATTGTCAGAAACCCTTACATGTCCCCTCTTCTGGCTCCAGACAGCATGCTAAAGGGACTACCTCCGGTACACCTAGTGGTAAGAGTGTCTTCATAATTGATCAATTTAAGAAGACATGGTTGAATAAAGTTATTTCCAGAATTTACGTTCTCGATATAAGCTCATATTTTGACTTGAGTCTTGTACCATCTGTCTCATCCCTCTTTTCTCAGGCCTGTCATCTGGACCCCATGCTAGATGACTCTGTGATGTTTGCCAAAAGGCTGCAAAATATCGGTCAGCCAGTGACCCTTTGTGTTGTGGATGACCTTCCTCATGGCTTCCTCAGTCTGTCCCAGCTCTCGAGGGAAACTCGGGAAGCTGCTAACGTATGCATGGAGCGAATCAGGGATGTCTTCACCATGAAAGACCCTCCCCCAGAGATGCGCATGCACCACAAACTGGAACGAACCAACCAGAAGCCTTCTGCTACCAAAAGAGACCACACTCAGCTCTCGCAAGTGACTGTGCAGCAGGAGGAGGAGGAGGAGGAGGGGCTATCTGTTGGGGGAGGGGCTTCTGTTGTGGATGAGGAGGGGCTTACTAGTTTTTACCTTCCCACTAAAGCTGAAGCTGAAAAGATTCCAGCTTAGATTTTGGCCTGAATAATACCAAAAGAGATACATATGGTCAGAGCAAGGTCATGTTATGTGAATAATGAAGTGATTATAGCGGACAAGAGTATAGAGAGAAAGATAAAGGAATTAACCAACTATAAAATTAAAACTTATGAAATACATTCTTAATTATTTAGTTATAGAGTGGATAAAGTTCAAATTACAATAGAACACCTCCAGCTTTATTACTGTACCTAAATGTGATTGTGAACATTTGTACTCCCTTTACATGTTTACCACTTTGCCTTTGTTGCGCTATACCAGCACAAAATCTAATATCCTGCCTTTTACAAAAACATCCCAGCACATAACTGTCACTGAAAGACGTTACAAATGGATGTATAAACCCTAACCTCACTACTTAGAGCACTATAACTATTCTTATACGTTAATGAAATCAGTCTACAAACTGTGATTCAATATTACACCTGTGTGTTACACACTAAACTCCATAGAATGCATTGCTGCTAGGCATCCTGGGGCTAACTGACAAGAGCATTTATTAATGGTAGAATTTTTTTTCTTTATAGCAGCTTTTGAATTATTTATGACACCGATTTATAATATGGTGTTACTGTGTATGTTAATCACCGTTTATTAATCTGCCTGCCTCTCGGCTCCTAGAGGACGTCCTGTGCGAGTAGCGTTTGAATAGGATTTCTGATGCTGCTTTGTCCTCATAGAGTTGGGTGTTTATGAAATGCAATTAATCGTTCATTAATTAAAGCGTTCTGTGGAAGTAAGGCTCAAGTTACACAAGACCGCATAGAAATTGTGACATAATGTTGTGTTCTATGATGGTCTTGTTATATTTAAAATAATAGTCGATTTTGTTATATATTATCTTCATAATGGCTTAGTGAATTGTGTTTGGTTTGCTGTAAAGTGCTAGTTCGTCTGAAAATGAATGTTTTCATGTTTTCACACTCACATCATTTCAAACCTGTCTGATGATTTCTTTAAGAACGTTTCGGCTGTTTTTGCCCAAACAATGAAAGCCACTGGGGTCCAAAACAACCCAACACGGGTCTCCTTTGACTTTTATTCTGTGGGCAAAAAAACTGAGAATATGTTCCACAAAACAACGAAAGTCATTCAGCTTTGGAACGACTCAGTGTTTGGATTAATTTCTCTTTAGTGTCTTATGTGGTGTTGAAGTGGCATAATTTGACTCATTAAGGTTTGTTTATCATAATCATACTGTAATCACATTTATCTGTACAGTTAAACTATAGATTAGTTTGCTTGTCAAAAAGACAAGAATATATATACTGATTTAAAATCTGAACAAAAACTGCACACTCTATCGCCTCCTCTGTGTCGTTCTCTGTCATGTCAGCACAAGTTTCCATTACTTTTTCCTATCCCTTGTTCCTTCGGTCAGTTTGTTTCCCTTTGTTAGCAATCGTGTCTTCTGTCCCTGTGCACGCCGACCCATTTTGAGCGCACCTCAGTTCTTCAATTCTCACCCAGCCCGTCCTAGAGGTATTTTAAGCAGACTCCCTTAACACCCAGCAACCTTGAGCCAATGAAATCTTTCAGCTTGCACATGTGTGATGCATACCGCTGTGATAGTGCGTCTCTATTTGAATCAAGTTGCCTCTTTCTCCGGCACTGATTGACTCTATTGACTCTCAGAAAAAAAAAATAGCTAACATTTTGTCACTCCATAAAGTTTATTAGTGCTGTATGTGAGGTTTGGGACTTTGTGTGCACAGCTTTGCTGAGTGTGTTTATATAGATCACATAGCCTATTTAAACTATTGTCAACTTTGTTATGAAACAACAAGTTATAACTCCACTTGATGACATTTTAAGCTTTGCTCAGCTAAGTGGCACAATGCGACATGTCTTTTGGGACTTTATATATCCCTGGCAAAGGCCTCTTCTTTATCGGAGCGTCTGTGATTGGATTAACCCAGAGCTATGTGCTGAGAGAAAACAATGCTCCATCTGCTGATTGCAGCATTTGAGCGTTAGTTTATAAGAGTGTCACGATATCAAAAGATTTGCTTGCTTGCTGTTTTCACCGTGTCAGAGCTGCTCCTTTCTGGTGACAGATTTGAAATACCAAATCTTGGTTGTTTTGCAGATTCTGATGACATGTGTATGTTACACATGTCTGATCATTTGTGCTTCTGGGTGTTTGTGTCAGATGGTTCCTGTTTCAGTTAATATGTGCATGTTCAGAAACGCGTTTGTCGCACTTTGTGTTATAGTGGTGCTTGGAAAAGCTTCTCAGTGTCACTGTGCTAGTAGATGTGAGGGCCATTGTGTGTAGTCCCTTCATGGAACCATGACTAAAACAACCAGAACTAGGAAAGGAATGATAAGACACTGACGCCCTCTGGTTATCTGTTCCAGGTGAGTTGTGTCTAAGCCTTTTTTTTTTACATTTTGGGTTGGACAGTGTAACCTTGAATGCACTGCTGAGCATTTCCACCTTGTTTTTTTTCACCACTTTGTGTGTGTGTGACACTCAAACAGCCTTCCTTTAGAGAGAGATTACTCATTCATCTCAAGGGTGTTATATAAAACACTGTGTTCATTTAGTCCTGCTTAAATGGCCATACCTGTGTTACCGAGGCGAAACTGTGCCGCATCATCTCATCTCAGAGACAAGCCCACTGAGTCGTGTCACTGCATTTACATCTGTTCTCAAGACTTAATAGTCAATCTGTCACTGACTTGGAGTTTTAATCAGTAGGTTGGTGTTTTGTTGTGTCAGAATGGATTTGTTGCAAGTGGTTTTGAGCTCCTGTCCTCCTTGAAGTCCACTGGCGGTGACTCTTTAAGTGCAGGCTGTAATGACCACTGCAGTATCATTTGCGAGGTTGCTGATGTCTATTCTCTCCTCACTTTCACTGCCGTCATTGAGTGATACAAAATTCAGATTGACTGCACAGTATGTCCCCGGCAAACTTTTGCGTTTAGTCAGACATGATGTTTTCAGGACCGTCTCTGCAAATAAGCACTTTATAGTTAAGTGTAAAAAGCAGCATATTTGATCCTGGGCCACAAAACCAGTCATAAGTCCCACGCGTGAATTTGTAGTAATAGCCAACAATTCACATATCCTAACAAACCATACCTCAATGGAAAGCTTATTTATTCATGATGTATAATGTATGCATATCAATTTAAAAAAAAAAATTGCCCCTTATGGCTGGTTTTGAAGTCCAGGGTCACATATAGGGTGGCATGGAGGTTTCAGATGACGAAGTTTTTTTATATGCGTTGTTTAATAATATTTTTTGTTTATGATTTATTTTACATTTTTTAGCAATACTATTCATAATATTATATTAGTAATAGTAATTATAATGATTATTCTTGTTATTGATATTTTTGTTATTATTGTTGTTGTTGTTATTATTCCTCATGTAAAGACACCATAAGTGCAAACCTGTGTATTTGGAATGTAACGTTACTGTAAATGCATTGATGAGATTTATTGTATATAGAGATAATTAAACTCTTAAGTTGTTGTTTTTTTTGTTCTTAGACAGAGTATTTTTGAGAAGGGGAGGACTGTGGGAATGATAACTGAGAGTATTTTTCTGCAGTATGTATTTTTTCCCTGTGTTGATTTATATTTGAATAAATATTTTCTCTGCATCTCTGTTTGTTTTGTGGCGGGATAAAGAACGCGAAAAAGCTGTTAAATCTGTAAAGGAAGGGCTCAAATCGATAGAATTCGTCTAATGTTATGTCGCAACAAAATATCGGCAGCGCGCGTGCGATACCAGTCGCGCTCCCGGCGAAAATTCTGGGGATGCATGCGTTTGAGGTGAAGAACGGGGACGCGCGTCTGTCAGATCTCAGCTAGTATTCCTGCTCTCTCTCTCTCTCTCTCTCTCTCTCTCTCTCTCTCTCTCTCTCTCTCTCACACACATACACACACACACACACACACACACACACACACAGCATCTGGAGGAGATCGGAGAGCGACGCGACGGTGGACAGGTGAAGATGGAGAAAGTATTAGGACTCGCCGTGGTGTCCAGTATTTTATGTGTCGGCTCGGTTTTAGGGAAATACGTCAGAGGTATCGTCAACACAAAAGAGGTGAGTATAATGTTTACGTTTTATTGCTGTTGTGCCTCTAATGTTTCGGAGTTCTCGGGCGTTCTTGCTGCGCAGCTCCTGGTGGCTGTTATTAATGGGCTCTTATGGCAAGTGTGTATTCACGCCTCCACGTTCGCGCGCATCTGGAAGCCTGGTGCTTTAATAATATGCTTTGCCAGGATCATACACTCGCCGCTATTGATCTGATAAAAGCGTAATTCGTCCTCCAGCCACGAAAAACACATTTTAAACGGCGTATTGCCGACATTTAAGTTACACCTTCCCATCCGCTTTTACAGGTGTGTGTCAGCGAAGATGCTCTTCTGGTGGCATCACAGCATTGTTGAATTGCAATTACCGCATGTTGATGTCCAGATATATTAAGGCTGCTTATCTGTGTTCATTTAAAATTAAAATTAAAAATTAAATTGGAACCAGATGATTTGAGTCATATATTGCAGTTGAAGTGTGTCTTTATTTTGCATCCATCATTTTCTTTATTTTTAATAACTGTCGGGTGTTTTGATTGCAGTGTGCCATATGTGAAAAACACTGACTATTATTTGATAGACACAAAGTAAATGTTGGCCTGAAGCAAATAGTGAAACTCATTTTGCTGCAAAAAGTTATTGCAGCACTTATTTTCATCAGAATAATTTAATGAACAAATATGGGGGAAATACAAAAATATAATATATATTTTCAAAAAGCATTGTCAGCTTATAAAGAATTGCTTAAAATGACTCTTAGTACTTAAAAGCTTCCATAGACAGCTTCAATTTGTATGCAGTGAGTTAAGTGATTAAATTATGATTAAGTATGTGTTTGTCTCTTCCAATTAAATTTGCCAGTTGTAAGATGAGTCCTGTCCTGTTTTTGCTGTGGGTAATGTAACAACAACTTGTTCCTGCTTGTATCCAAATACTGATCCTGCTCTCCTTTTAGGTCACTGAGACAGTTAAATAGTTCATTAATCTCACTTCTGTTCATTTCCTTTCAAGGTCGTTCTTTTACACTGCCATGGACGCATGCACACACACTTTATACATTACTGGGAGATTTTGTCAAGTTCAACATGTTTGGTTGTGTGAAACACCGTTATTTTACTTTTTATTTATTTAATTTTTTATGTCTATATGGTTTGTATTCATTTTGTTTCAGGTTCCGAGGGTTGAGCAGGGAACAGCCTATGGGTAACTTACACTGCCACAGGCATATAAGACTCTTTCTAGGGGCATTCAGGTCTATGTGTTGTGTGTGTTAGTGTAAATGTGTGTCAGTGCATGTGAGTGCATTTATCCAGTGCTCCGTTGTGTGACTTAAGTAATGAATCATTTAAAAGTCCAGTGGACCTGGGGTGACATGACTAGTTGATTGGTAATTAATTCTTAATGAGGCTAAGCGAGCGGACAGAGATCCGGAAAGACACCGAGACGTGAGTCCACCACTGATTCGGTGAAGTGCCCAGATACTGCATCTGGGTATAATGCTTGATTAACGTAGTGTCTGTGTGCCGTGTCTCTCACCCTCCCTTTTGGTTTATTAACTGACTTTAGTTATTTTATTAAAGTACTTATATTATTTGTTGTCTTAAACTGTTGCACTTGTGTATTACTAAAGCTGTGAAACTGTTTGAATCACCTTTACATTCATTATACTCTATATATTACACTCTCATAGCTACATAATAGTATATTTGAAACTTTACATAGAAAATAATCTTTTTAATAGCTGTTGGGTACGGAGAGTTATTTGATTGCACTGAGTCTTATGAGAACCACTGGCAATTATTTGATAGACACAAAAATATATATTGGCCTGAAGCAAACAGTGATTGAAAATTGGATATTACTTCAAATACCAAAGAAAAGGTTGGTAAGCATTTCTTATGCTAAATAACAAGCACTCTTCACATCTAGTGGTTTTATTTTCGAAATAGTTTTTTTTTATATATATATTTGTTTTACTTTCTGTATTAAGCCCATTCACATCCACTTTAAATGCCTCTGTATAATTCAGATTTTATTTATTTTAAGGTGTCCTTGTTATAGTGTAATTGTACATTTAAATTATAAGTTATATTCATTTATTACATGTTCTTTCTACTAAACATTCATTTATTTCAGTAATTCAACTCAAATTGAGAAACTTTTATAAAAAAAAAATTCAGTGCACACATACTGAAGTAGTTAAAGTCTTTGGTTCTGTACTTACTGTCTCAATTCAGCGTGGCATGGAGGTGATCAGTTTGTGGCACTGCTGTGGCATTTCTTTGTAAACGGGAGCAGTGACTTTGGTTTTCAATAAACACAATGGACCAACACCAGCAGATGACATTGCACCCCAAATCATCACAGACTGACTTCTTGTTTCTATAGTAGCTACAATGTGCATCATGTGTCCGTTGCCATGACAATAGTACTTTGATTTTTGTATCAGAGAGGGCCTTTTCTTTTTTTTGAGTGGTTGTTTTTTTTAACTGGCTGACTGACCATAGATGCTCTTTTACTTGTGCTTCTGTTTTAGAGAGACAAGGTGGTCTTTCAGAAGCTTGGTCATGTGACGTGATTATTTGGCCTCAGTTCTGGGTCAGAAAGTCTTAAGGCTGGTGTCTGTATTGTCAAGGAAACCTGTTGTTATGGAAACCACCAACAGGGAGAGGTTAATATGGACATGGGGCTGAAAGCTGCAGCGCACTTACTGCCATTTTACACTTCACTGACTGCGTGTGTGTCTGTCAGCGTAAGTTTAAGAGTGCAAACTGAAGCCCTGAACACTGCAGGAATGTATTAACACTTCAGCTGTTACAGTATAATGCGATATGAAGATTTTTAAACCGTTATCACTGCATTATAAGACTGGCTTTATTAATTTTTGGAGTGTGAAGCTTGGTAGCAGAAGTTTGCCGCAAGCTGTGGTCCATCATGTGTCATTGAGCAAGCTCCAGGGGAAATGTGCTTCTGATAAATGTACTGTTAGCTGCTTTGTCTGCTAAATGTCTCTGATGTCATATCTGGATGGTGAAGCTGTTCTGTGAAAGTCTCACGAGATTTACGTTTGCTCCAAATAAACAGCGCATGAATGTCGCTCAGAATGAAGGTTACCATCCAGACAAAGCCACTACATAACTGTTTGATTCTCTTCTGTTTCCCTCCCCTCTTCTTCACAGGACTGGGTTTTCCTCACAAGATTTTGCTTCCTGACTGATTTTGGCCGACTGAACTTCAAGTTCCGATACCCCAAGGTAAACTTAAAGACCTGCATTTGAATTTTAACTCCTGAGCAGATTACTAATGTAGTATCAAAAATATTTGCATGGAGGCATAATACATCAGTAGCACATTTAGGCCTATAAGTATCACCAGTTATGTTGGATTGATTGATTGATTGATTGATTCAGCTGATATTAGATATTTAGTTATGCATACTCATTTGATTTATTTTTACATTTAGATTACCTTTGCTGTCATTTAATTCTTCTTTACAGTTGATCTTTAAAAACACTATTGATTTAATAACACTATTAGTTGTAATCATTAGCAAATATCAAAATAATATTATTTTTGTCAGACTGTACAATATAATGCCTAAATTCAATTTAAAGCATTTAAAGTTAAGTTTAGTTTGTGATTTACACGCATACACACACATTATGATATTTATGAACTTTCATCTAATTAGGCAATAATTGTTATTATATATTGATGGTTGGACGGATGGATGCATGCATGCATTAAAGGGTTAGTTTAGCCAAAAATGAAAATGATGTCATTAATAACTCACCCTCATGTCGTTCCAAACCGTGAGACCTCCGTTCATCTTCAGAACAAAGTTTAAGATATTTTAGATTTAGTCAGAGAGCTTCCTGTTCTTCCATTGAAAATGTACGGTATACTGTCCATGTCCAGAAAGGTAATAAAAAATCTTCAAAGTAATCGAAAATACATTTTGGTCCAAACATAACAAAATTAACATTAATTCAACATTGTCCTCTCTTTCGTGTCTGTTGTGAGCGAGTTCACAAGACTGCAGTGATGCTGCTGATGTACAACACTGTACGATTTGTCGTGATTTGTGTTATTTTTGGACCAAAATGTATTTTGATGCTTCAACAAATTCTAACTGACCCTCTGATGTCACATGGACTACTTTGATGATGTTTTTCTTACCTTTCTGGACATGGACAGTATACCGTACAAACAGCTTCAATTGAGGGACTGAGAGCTCTCGGACTAAATCTAAAATATCTTAAACTGTGTTCCGAAGATAAACGGAGGTCTCACGGGTTTGGAACAACATGAGGGTGAGTCATTAATGACATAATTTTTAGAAGTAAGTGTACTTACTTTAAGTAAGTGTAAACATTTCTTTAAACAGGATGGTGATGTGTAAATGTTTCTTACTTTGTTTAAAGATCATATTTTTTTCCTTTTGTACTGCACTTGAAGCTTCATAAACAATTAAATGTTTCCCAGAAGACAAAATTAATACAATTTACTCTGATCATCCAATTAAAAAAAGGTTTACTCCCCCGGCTCTTTATGCATTGTGTGGCCTTCTTGAGCATCAGTACATGTAATGTACTGTAATAATGTATGTATATATGTAATAATTATTGTGTATTAGATTAAAAGTATATTAATAATTTGACATTGATTCAACTAGAATTATATTTTGTTTGTTGTTTTATGAACACACACACACACACACATTATTTATTGTTATAGGACTATATATTAATATATCTATTCATATAACAATTATTGTGTATTACATGATTACATGAATATAATAATTGAAAATTATTCATATAGAATTATAATATTGTGCATCTCTCACAACATAAATTTCATAAATATCTAAATTATCCCTTCACAACATAAATATTATATTTACCTAAAATCATAACAAATACCAAATTTTTGGGTAACAATAAAACTACAACAAAAAAGTTCTACAAAGTTTGACCATTAAATTATGTTCTCAGACTGTGCCTTTCGTTTTTTTTCTCTGTCAGTAGATCTCTATATAGCTCCAATATATCATTTAAGTTTCTCGATGTTCAAGTATTAATCCCGCCCCCCTTTCTCTTTCTATCTATCCATCTATCCTGTTTTTCAATTCCTCCCTCTATGCCTGTTTTTCACTGAAAGTCCCGATGCTGTCAGAACATATTGCTCTACTTTGATGAAAGCTCTCAGTGGCCAGCTGTGTACAAGAGGCCGGACAAGGTGAGACACACACTGACAGACTCTGTGTTTGTGTGTGTGAAAATATTGAGTGTACTGACAGACTGCGTGTGTGTGTGTGTGTGTGTGTGTGTGTGAACAAACAGAGAGTGCGAGCATGAATGCTTTCGTTCCGCGTCAGTAGAAAGTATGAGGATTAAAGGAGAAATGTCAGCAGTGTTCTGTGGATTAAAAGTCCAAATCCAGTCCCCAAAAAGACATGAGTGTCAGTACAAGTGCATATTTAAATCCAATACATTTCCTCCCTCCTCGTGGCAGGATCTGCATTGCGGGACTCTATGAAAAGTGCTTGTAGGAAACCCCTGCTCTTCATCCCACTCCTCAAGTACTAATCTGCTTAGTACTTCAGCTCTTGGTATTGTTACAGTGTGTTTGACATCCCATGGAGAGTTGTTTGTTAATGGAGGGTTTATGTGCTCTACAGGACTGCTACCAAAAAGAGTCGGTATTGAGGCCTGAAAATAACCAGGTCATCAACCTGACCACCCGCTACACCTGGTCTGGCTGTATGGTAAGAAAAAATCTAATAATATATAGTCTTGAGTGATTGTGTGTGTCCTTTAGGCTTGAATAGTAGGGTTACAGTACTAAATTGATGTTCTGCACCACTGGCACCACCAAAAATAATTGTTTTCAAACTGGTTTCCCTAACACATCCCCTATCTGCCATTGGTTGAGCTTAATCAAACAAGCATAATTAAACATGCCACCATATTTACATATTTTGATCAGTGGCTCACTCCTGTCTCTGCATATTAAACTGGGATAGAAGATGGAATGAAATTACACACATCAGCAATAAATTATAACTGTTCTCTGTTGAAATAGTGATGAACATCTGCACAATGAAGAGTTGCTTCTCTTTAAATTGTTATGTCTTTGTGTCTGCCTCTGCCAGGTGGAAGGTGAAGGTAATGAAGAGATGCTGAGTTGTGTAGGAGGGCGAAGCTTTCGTTCTGTCAGAGAGAGATGGTGGTACATTGCGCTCAGCAAGTGTGGGGTGAGTGGTGATACAGTAAACAATAAACGAGGGACTAGGAATGTGCCTGAAGCAGACTACCAGATTCAGAAAGGCATGATTAATGACCACAGAATGAACAACTAATTATACCGACTTATACTGAAGTACAAGGGTAAAACAAATTTATAATGAACATATCAAACAACATAATGGTTAGTCTGTGAAGCATATGATTAAAAGTTGTATCTTGTGAATGAAAATGAGAACTGTGTGAAATTCAAATCAGTTGGCTTTCTTCCCGTTTCCTTTTACTGTGAACTCCTGAGAAAATCAAAAATTAAATTATCATAATGTATCATATTTATATTTCGAAATGCTTATGGTAATAATTTAAACATACTGAGCAGTGTTGGTATTTGTAGACTTTATCTAAAAAGGGTTTTCATATTTGAAAATGTAAAATTGATGAGTACATTTTAATGAACAAAGTAAATGTTATGAAAAACCTAAACAAAAAATTGTTTTAATGTAAGCTAAGTCTAAACACTAGTATAAACACATAACACAATTACTAAAACTGAATCTAAAATTAACTGAAAATGTAAAAATAAAAGCTTATTTAAAATATGAGTAAATATTACTATAGTACAGTATGATAATATTATGAATTATGAAATATTTGCCAAATGGATCAGTCTAAATATGATTTTCATAAAGTTTTGATGCACTTCCAGTTTCACCCACATTTATTTCTATATGAATACAGAAACAGATCATTTTGACATTTCAACTGATAAGGATATCTATCTATCCATCTATATATCTATCTATCTATCGATCAATCGATAGTTAAAGTTTGCATCGTCCCATGATAATAAATATATATACAAAATATATATATATTTATATATATATATTAAAAAAAAATTTAAATGCTTTTTCCTTCTTTATTATGACTGGCTTTACGGTCCAATCCAAAATACACTGAAGTCTGCATATATAGCATGTAGGAAACATGGCAAGTGTTTGTTTGACCTTATTTTAAGGAATGTTATTAAAGGGAATTTTTTTTTTTTTTTTTTTTTTGAAGATGAAGAGGCTCAGTTCTGCATTTGGCCATCTTCAGAAGGCAGTGAGCGATTCTTGTTGTAGCTGCTTGAAGGGATGCACATGTAGTGTTGGAGAGCTACACGATGTGAAAGGGTTTAAGCCAGATAAATGGGAGCAAAATGTAAAGGGTTGTTTCATGGATGGAGGCAGACTGATGGATGCAGGGCTAAATCCTGTTGGACTGAAGTAAAGCACAGTCCCTAAAGGAGCCTCTCTGCGTCTGGTTGCCAATTTCTCTTTTCCTCTCTCTCATACTTCCTTTCTCATTGCCAGTCTTATACCTCTGTATCTCCTAACTTCTGTTACAGTCACTTGATTACTCCCTTCAGCCTTTCATGCTCATTCTTTCTGTATCTAACAGCCTTTTCTCTGTCCCTCTCCAGCTCTATATCTTTGTCCCGCTCTCTCACTTTCCCCTCCATTGATTTGGTGATGGGGCACTCTTCATGCACCTCACCTTTTTGGAGTGCGGGAGAGGGAATGGGTTTTTCCTGCCAAGTGAAATCAAAGTATTTCTTTTTTATTAAGCCGGGCCGAAATCCTCTCAACAGCTAGAAACTGTGCTGCTTTGAAGTATTTTATAGCCCAAAGATCTGTTTGTGCTTGTATGTGTTTGTATGGTCTCTGAAGCTCCTCACTCACTCTCTCTCTCTCTCTCTCTCTCTCTCTCTCTCTCTGTTTTACACCTCCTGCGTTTCTCTCCTCTGAATTCTCTCTTTTTCTCCTTCACCATGCAACACAGGGAGATGGGCTGCAGCTGGAATATGAAATGACATTAACCAATGGACAGTCCTTCTGGACCCAGCATTTCTCTGCAGATGAATTTGGTGAGACATGACTGAAACTGGGAGGAATTTATTTTGTACTATGTGAAAGCATGCCAAAGTGTATGCATTATAGTCTTTTGAAGTTATACAACACCTTAAGATAACTAAAAATCTTCTACTCCATCACAGCTCTCAAATCTCATATGTAGAATGTGAATGCAACATTGGCAAGTCACATCTGTGACAGCAAATCTGGAATGTTATTGTCTTATTTAAGGGAAAAAAAAGGGTAATTTAGTTCTACTATTAATTTTGCCATGTTCACTATTCTATTTAATATGTGAATTAAATAATACTAATAATAAATATATATTTTGTCCCCTGGTTACTATTTACTGTAATTTAAAGTCATACTGTATGGAAAAGAACAGTGTGAACATACTGTTAAATTTCACATTCTTAGAAAGCTGTACAGCATTGAGAGAAAGAGAGAGTAAATGATGAGAATTCTTGGGTGAACTATTGTTTCAAGAGATTTATCATGCTTCTAATCGTGACTGAAAACTGCTCTTGTTTTGCTCTGTTTATGTGTTCCAGGCATCCTGGAGACAGACATCACGTTCTTGGTTATATTCGCTACTGTGTTTACACTGTCTTGTTATTTTGCTTGTGAGTTTCCATGTCCTGGAGGTATAAAAGACCTTAGATGTGTTGGTCTCAGTGCATAATTTGCAAGTCTTATTATTCAGTGTTAAATTAAAAGTTATTTTTAGCCATCTCCTCCAGATAAACAGACTTACAGATACTATGAGTCTATCAGCATTAGTCATTCATTTCTCTTCAATCTCTTTTCTTCTGTGTTATTCATTTAGATAATTTAAAGGGAAGACAGCTGCTCCATACGACTTATAAGATGTTTATGACTGCGGCTGGAGTGGAGGGTGAGAAAGGCCTCTGCACACACTCTTATAGATAAAGCACACACATTTATATGACACTAGACTTTGCGACGCTGGATGCATAACAATATCTCTTGTGTCATCCCTTCTTTCTTTCCCCCTTATCTCCTCCCCACATTCATCTTCTTCCTCTGTGCTCTCATGGCTCTTACTGTGAATGATATCTCTCTTCTCTCTGGCATCCTTTACTTTCTGATTGCTTTCTTTCAGTCTTAAGCCTACTTTTCTTTTGCATTTACTGGGGCGTTTATGCCAGAGATGGTGTTGGAAATGGCAGCCTCAAGATATTAGGTAAGAGAAACACTTTATGAATGAGTCAGACACTCATTATTGGAAAATTAACCCTGATTGGGTGGTCTTAAATCATTCTGAAGGGTTTTGTTTTTGTAATTTTCTATTTTCCTAATAACTAGCTGACTGTACATCATCTTGAATTTTATCTTGAACTACTTACAAATAAATGATTGACATGTAATATTATTTTTTATTCTCCAGTCCAGTCTAGTTACCGAACATTTAATTTCAATGTACACATTTTCCTCTATATTAAAGAAAAATGGTTTTGTAACTATTTGATGAAACCAAAAATATTGTATTATGATATTGACCCAAACCGTATTACAATGCAGCATCTAAACACATTTGGTTTTAGCAGCACACATTTGTGTGCTTGTGACTGGATTCATTTTTAAATGCTGACCTGATTCATAACCTACTTGTGGCCACCTGTGTAACTCTCTGTGGCTCCGTTCCTCTCACCAGGGAAATTACTCTTTTCTGTGAGCTTCCTGATTTTCTTGCTCATGCTGATTCTCCTGGGGAAGGGATTCACAGTCACCAGGTAGGAGGCCTTACTTCTCACATAATGTGGGTAATGACTTACAAGGCTAATCATGCTAATGTGACCCAGATGTCAAGACAAATTTGAGTATGTGCTGAAAATGTGCTTGAATGAACTTCCTTTTGCTGCTGATGTTCTTTAAGTATGCATGTGATCCTACATGTCTTTTGACAAACGGTTTCAAAGAAAATGACATAGTGATAATGTTTCTTTCTTTTTTCTTTTTTCATTTTTTTTTATTTCCAGAGCAAGAATAAGTCACAGTGGCTCTGTGAAATTATCCATTTATATGACGATATACACCATCATGTACATCATCCTCTTCATATATGAAGCAGAGGTAAGATCTGATGTTTTTTAGGCTGACAATAAGCTGAATATTCATAACATTCACTACTGTTCAAAAGTTTGAGGTCAATAAGGTTTTTATTTTTTGAGAGAAATACTTTCTTTTTTTTTAAAAAAAAAAGGTTGTTTTGCTTTTTGCTTTATATTTATCAAAGAATCCAAAAAAATGGATCACAGTTCTTAAAAAAAACAAAAAAAAACAGCACAACGGTTTTCTACATTGGTAAAAATAAGATGTTTGCAAAAAAAGATGAGAATTAAATCAACATATTAGCATGATTTCAGAAGGGGATCAAGTGACTGTAGTAATTACTGCTAAAAATTCAGCTTTGCCATCAGTGGAATTAAAATAGACAACTGTTGTAAAAAAAAAAAATGTTTTACTTATTTTTTGTTTAAATAAATAAGCATTAAAACATTCAAAACACATTTTAAAATCTTACTGACCCCCAAAATGTTGGATTTCTGATGCTTTTGTTGGCAGTATACACTTTAAATTGAATGAACACAATATAATTTATCATTTTGTTCATTTATTGAAATAAAAGGTAACACTTTTCTTAAAGCCTTTATGTATAGTGCATTATAAATGTAGTTTTAATGCATTAATTATGCCTTGTAATAATGCATTGTACAATCTTATGAATAAATGTAATGTAATCGGGTAATACATTATAACACTTATCAATTCATCATTACACTATGCATTTTAAATTCGGTTATAATTATTTACGACAAGATATCATATTACAACACCCACATTATGAAGAATTCTAATGCAATGTACCCATTTTTAACCTGTTTTAATGTATTATGCATAAATTCTATAAGTAAAATGTGGAGAAAAAAAAATCTGTTATATTGTACTTTAGTTAAAATTATAATTTGCTCCAATTACTTTAGTTGAAATTTTCCGTTTTCACAGAAAAAAAAACATCAGTCCATATCAGAAATGTCTTCAAATGTCTATTCAATTCCATATTACCTAAAGCATAAAAAGTTTGAGGACTCATCCTCTTTGAGCACTATCTGCTGCAGTTTCTCATGCTGCACCCGAGAGCTACTCCACTCTATACATAATGTAAGGCTGCGAGATGAAGTTTCTCAGCTTGAGCATGTCGTGCTGCTGTAGTGTGCTGTAATGGAACCCGGCAGATAGACGGATAGATAGAAAGAGAGAAAGACAGGTAGAGAGAATGACCCAGATAAGCTCTTGCCATGTCATTAAAGAGTTCCTGTTGCATCTTGTCAATGTCACCCTTTGCTCTAATGCAGCTTTAGATGTTTGGATTTAAGGAATGTTCTGCCATTTTCCACTTATGCAGCCTAACAGATTGTGCCATGGTTGGGTTTAAAACCATCAGTCAAACAGATGGGTTGCCAAGGGCGGTGATTTCCCTGTTCCCACTCGCACTGTGTGTGTGTGTGTGTGTGTGTGTGTGTGTGTTTGTAGTTCTTTGATCCAGGCGAGGTGCTGTATGCTTATGACAGCCCTGCAGGGTACGGTCTAATGGGTCTGCAGCTGCTTGCCTACGTATGGTTCTGCTACGCTGTGCTGGTGTCCCTCAAACACTACCCTGAAAAACAACCTTTCTACATCCCCTTCTTCACTGCGTACACTCTGTGGTGAGTTCTGCTGTAATACAAAACAAGAGGCTTATATTATTCTATTTTTCCATTGCTTTAATTAATTAGCTGAATAAACATGAATGTGCAAGAGGAAACATAAATTGTCACAAACTTGCTTGTTTGAAACAGTAACTTTTTTCACATGCAACATCCACTGGCAGTAAAAGCACCTTTACTCCCTTTTTATTCACCATGAAATAAAAATAAATGTATTCTAAATGTGTTATTTTACTCACTAATCTGTGCATGTTTAAGTTTATTCATTCTTTTATTTGTTGGCATACTGTTTTAATTCAAAATGTTTTCAAGTCAGTCTTTCTGTAATGTATGCCGGATTTTATACTTAAACCCCATCTCTCACTTATAAGTGAAACAACAACCATAGAATAAAATGGATACCTTGTCCTACTTTTTTTTTTTTTTTTTTTTAATAATCTGTTTCACTTGGATACATCACAATATGAAAACAAAAGATGTGACCCTACTTTAGTAACGTATAGTAATGTAAAAACCATTTAGTGTGCAATATGTTTTCATCATACAAAATAGTCAAATGTATACAAAGTACAGTATTTAGCTTTGGCAAGAACTTTTCCCGATCCCACGTAAGGTGTCTGAGAGTTTCTCTCATGAGTTTAAATCATTGGAAATGTGAACTCAAAGTAAAACCATTTTTAAACATAAGTCTTTTTATGAGACTAGACTGAAACGGTTTGTCTCTACTTTGACTCAAAGCTCTCCACAGCCTTTGTAAATCTGTAAAGAAGATTGACAGTATAAAGCTTATGCTCCTCTTCTCATCCATTACTCTTTCACCCATAGGTTTTTTGCTGTGCCAGTCATGGCTCTGATTGCCAACTTTGGCATCTCTCGCTGGGCCAGGGAAAAGATTGTGAACGGCATCCAACTCGGCATCCATCTCTATGCCCATGTCGTCTTCCTGGTAGGATTCTTTGTTGTTGCTGTTGTTTATTGTAACTTCATTTATGTAGGCTTATAATATGATAAAACACTCTGTGTGACTAATCCTGTCATTCTAGGCCATCACACGTCCGTCAGCAGCCAATAAGAACTTTCCCTACCACGTGCGGACGTCACAGATTGGAATCCTTCTCTCCAGTCCTAAAGGCATGGGGGCGGAAAGCTTCCCTCATCATGCCTATGGGAATAGCTCCTTCCTGGGAGACTCTCAGCCAAACTTCACAGAGCTCTTCTCCATCCACTCAGTGAGTATTAGATGTTTGATAGAAATTAAAAACTGATTTAAATGTATGTGTTGAATTGAAGTGAACTTATTTTGATGATAATATAATAAGGTTGGGCTGCTTTTTTTATTTAATAAAAAAAAAAGTTTTTAGCATTGAATAACCATTGTTCCTGATTGTGTTGAAGATTGGAAAAAAAAGAAATCGAAAATTATTTTCACTATAAAAAAAACCTGTGCAATGCAAAGTTTCCATGGATGTTAAAGGTTCTAAGTGTAACGTAGAGGCCAAAAAATAACCTTAATTTGTAATGGATAGTTCACCAAAAAATGAACATTTGAATAAGTTTATTGCTCCATTGGAATGGATTTGGAGAAATGTACAAATTAAAAATTTACATTATATCACTTGCTCACCACTGGATCCTCTGCAGTGAATGGGTGCCGTCAGAATGAGCGTTCACAAAGATGGTAAAAACGCCCATGAATTAATGGTGCACTTTTGCAATAAACAAACCAATCTTTAGGACATTTATTTTTTTATTTCAAACCACTGCTTCTGACTAAAATACCAAAATGGCTAAAGTCCAAAATGCTCTATGAATAACACCGTTGTCTCATCTGAATCAATAGAGAAATATGCACAGATCATGTGCCATTTACAAGTGAAAACTGTCCAAAACTAAAGGTGAAATGTGTGATGGACTAAAGGAGTTTGTGGTGATTTACTCAGCTGTTTAGACTTTTATTTTGATGGCACCCATTCACTGCAGAGGAATCATTGGTGAGCAAGTGATGTAATGCTACATTTCTCCAAATCAGTTATGATGAAGAAACAAACTGGATGGCCTGAAGAGGAGAAAATTTTCAGCAAATGTTCATTTTTGGGTGAACCGTTCATTTGCGATGTGTACAGTGTACATTCATATAGTTATTTCATATAATCCATGCTATGTTTCCCTATTGAGGACCCTGTGAAGACGATAGATGAGACAGTGGCTCGCAAGGGACAGGAAGTGGCAAGGAACAGCGAGCACAAGATCATCACCACAACGGCAGACCTGTCGAATACCTTCGCCTCTCTTCCTCCTCCCATACCACCACGCAGCTCTGCACACTCCCCCCCTCCTCCTAGATTAACGTCCCACTTCACTGAGTATTTTAGTATGCAAGGGGCCATGGGGATGGGCTCCAATACCTAGAGCGGGCCACAGAGGAACGGGCCATGCGGAAACTACTTTCAAACATCTATGAGGTGCAAAAGAGTTCAATATTTCAATAGATTAGGTTAAGGCAAGCGTGAAAAAGCAAAGCCATTTTCAAAAAAGTTACCAAACATCCATATCTTTGAATTTGTAATGAGAAACGCAAGCTGCAGAACGTCAAGAGAGAGAGTGGGGCATAACCTGCTCACACAGCCCCTAAAAAATAAGAAGCAATAAATATTTCAGCGAGATGACAGAGAGTCACTGGAGAGAGATAATATACAGGCGGTGCAATAGTGACAGGAGACAATGGAGAATCTAGAGTATAGATATTTCAAGCTTAATGTGACCGTAGGATAGCAATGTGTACAGTAACAGTACAGTGAGCTCTTGGCATTTTTTAGGCTTCATTCATTTCAAGAGGTGCCGCTAATATTTGTATTTCCATGCCATTTTAATTCAACAGAACCAAGTATTAATTTCCCTTGCTACTTTTTTTTTTTTTGATGTTTTGAGAATTTATGTATACAATTTGTCTGTAAAGTTGAGACAATTTAGGTTTTATATATTTTTATTCACATTGAATAAAAGCGAATACAGCTAGAGACTTTGCAAACTGATGTTAAACTGCAATGGCAAGTTAACTGTGGAACAACTAGGCAGTATTTGTAAGCCATGCATGTTTGTGCTTTGTCTACATTCTGATATATTCAATGTAATTTTGGGTGTGCCTAGGTTTCACTGATAGCAGTCTTCATTTTGTATGCAGTACACACTTGTTTATAGTTACAGTATGTAGAGCATATTTATCGCAAGCGGATGATGAATGATGACTAGTTCATCTTTATATGAGTCTTTATGGTATTGTCAATTCTGTGCAGGAGTGTGTGGAGTTCAAAAACTATTTGAACAGTTCTGAGTAATTTTGTTACGTATTTGTACATTTAATAACCCTCACAGCGGTCTTCAGCGGATATGGAGATCTTTTGTTCTGTCAGTGAGTAGAAAGTAAATTCATTCGGCCTGCTGGGGTTATCTTAAGGTTTGTTTACTTGAGTGTCTGATGAAAAAATAGCTCTACTCCTACAGAAACACTTTGTATTGACAGCATGGAGCACTTTACTGTTTTGAAACACTAAATTCATTAACATCAGAGACCCGTGAAAATGCAACCATAATGCAATACAGCGAAAGACAAATGAACAGGTAAAATGTGATTGTTTTACCTGTAAAATGTCCTTTATGACTGCTGGTTTTTATTTATCTAACAGACAACCAGTTGTGGGTCTTATTTTGTTATATATCAACATATCCTATATAATCTCCATCTGAAATTGACCTGCTTTACATATAATCCTATAAATTATGTAAAAAAAACTATGAAATATATTTCATTAAAAAAATCTAGGTTCCCATGGTTTGATTTTTTTTTTTTTTTGTATTAATGGATGTGCTTAATCATTAAGCCATTCCTTTAATAAACACTGAACTTGTTCTGTCTGGAAGCAACCAGAAAAGATTATTTTAAAAGGCTTTGCCATGATTTTTTTCATTTCTTCAGTGAGTGTGCACACCTAGAGAGAGCACACTTTTTGAATGTATGATAGATATATTAGCACATCACATCGGGGAGCACAGATTCAGTTAAGCACATTTCTGTTGCACTGTTCATACTGAATGCATTTGAATAGTGTCAAAAGATTTGGCAGTGCATACCCTTTTTGCCAAATTAAAATGGTCTGTTTTACAACATTGGCTTGTTTGTGTGTTTCATTTTGCAGTTTGATTAGCAATTAAGGGAGCTACAGTAAAAGTACAACGGACAAATCATTGTCATTTAAAAACGATGTTTTATATTCTGTTCTAGTGTTCTGCTGTGTAACATACTATACACAAATCTTTAGTAATGTTTGCAGAATGACATGTAACAACCTCATTATCTGTGATATGGAATATCTATACTTTCAAAAATTCACTGATCATTTGAAATGTAGTGAAGACAAAACAGTAATTTAAAATTATGAAAACTTTGTTTGTGACCAGTTACAGGACATCTCATTCAGTCATATACATTTTGCATATATTAATTAAAAAGTCATGGTTATGTTAAGCATCAGCCAAAAATACACAACACTGAGAGCAAATTTTAATGAGATGTTATTGAAATGTATACTGGTTTATTACATGAAATATAATGTAGAAATACAGTGTTTAAAGATCATAAGTCCTTTTTCTCAGACACCATTTGAGCTTTTTCTTCTCTGTATGCTTTCAGAAGTTGGTTTAACAAGTTCAGTTCACTGACACGTTTCACGGGGAACAGCGGTGGGAAAGGGTTGCCTTTATACTCCAGTACAGCCATAGACGCACGGTCCAGATTCTCCCTGTTAGGAATGCGGGCCATTCGTGTATATCCACCCGTCTGATTCTCAAATCTTACCGCCAGAACTTGAAAAAGTTTGGGGATCAAATCTTTTTCCTGAATGGATAAATAAAACATGTAAATGTTATATATGAGACATACACACACACATAAAATTCTAGTGTGAACAAGGATTTATTTATATCTTACTGTGAGCCAGAAATCAGCCATTTTCATTGACTTTTCATTAGTATCTCCCTTTTTGGCATAATCAATCAACTAAAGAGAAAATAGAAACAAGACAAGCATACTTTTAGAGTACATTAACATTTAAACTTAACTTATTACAGCATTTCTAATGGATTTTTACTACATTTTAAAATGTCACATTTACCTGATTTTCACTATTTTAGCCAATTTTAACAAAATCAATATAATTTAGTTTTGTTTTAAATCCCAATAATATTAATGTCCAATGTAAAATAAATGTAGCACATCTTATGGCAGACTGAGCAGCAGACGAACAGATTATACTGAAACTGGAAGCAGTGTTTTGTACTTGCCTTTTCCGCGTAGAAGCGAACCTCGTCGGCTCTGGCTCTTGTTGTCTCTATTCTCTCGTGTCGAACCAGACCTGTGAGTATGTTCCGAAGCATGTTGATTCTGGACTCAGGTCCGAGTCCTATCCTTCGGGCCACCCGGCCATGAGAAATCAACGCCCGCAGGGTGAGTCGCATTTCTGGAAGCGGTGAAGGACACTCCTCCAGAAAATAAAACCTCTCTCTTACACAACGTTAAAGATAATGGGAAAAATGATTAAAAGTCAAGACGAGCACTTCTTTGATCAGCGATTACAAACACTGGAGAACAACAGAATTGTTTATTTCATCCAGAGTATCAAGTTATACTTTCAGGTGACAGCTGAAGCACAGAAGTGCATGTGTGATGGTGCGTCGGTCTAAGGAGTCCGGGATGAAAAAACAGACCTGAGTAAGGTTCCGATTACAAGAAATGTCAAAAGCGGTTACATTGTCATGATGTTTGACCTCCTAAAATTGGTTTCATTAAACATATTTTAAGAACATCCAGAATAATTAATTTTTATTGTAATTTTTTCAGAAAAATGTGTAGCATGTTGTATGTGCCATCTCTAACGGTAGCCCAGTACTGCACAACACAATGGAAACAAGCCGAAACACAACAAAATTAGCACAACACAATGGAAACAAGTTACAACACAATGAAATTACTAAAATAATGAAAACAATCTACGACACAAAATTAGCTCAACATACCAAAATTAGTTGTATGTATGAATTGTGTTGTGATTTCATTGTGTTATGAACTAGGCCACTGTAGCCATGAGTTAAGCTGTAATCAAGTTGGATACAATAATCTCCTCGAAGTAGACTGCAACTAGAAAAAGACAAAGGTCTCAGTAAATCATAGAGTTTAATGTGTCATAATGTGTTAATAGCTTATATTAAGCCTTATTATGTGTAATGTTAGCCTACTAACTAATTTTATTCACACAACATATCACCAGACTAGACGATATTGCATTTGTGAACACAACAAAATGTAAAATCTCAAGACAGCATTTCTTTCTTTAGCTGTGATTCAGATTAAACCTCATAAATAATTGAATTAATAGTTTGGATACAGTTGTTACAGAAACATGTTGAAGCTGTTTAATGAAGACAATTGACAATTTATGTCAGTGCTAACAATCATCAATGACCTACTTGCTTGACTTGAACATTATCTGAAATTCATAGAAGTTCTTGTTTCCAATGTCTATCTGATGAAATAACTGTATCTACATGATTTATATTTATTGCAGTTTATTTTTAATTAATTATATTTATTAATACAAATATTATTACAAATATTATAATCAACTTGTATCTTTAGCCTTCTGCTGAATTGCTGACATAATATAGGCACTTTGTTGTGTGTTACTTTTGTAGTAAGTTTTGCTACAAGCATGATACATTTAAATGTAGGCCCGTTAACTAATACAAATGAAGCACTTGGAGAAAGCAGAGTATTTAAAATGCTTTTATTTTCATGCAGGTTTTTAATCTACAAAAATAAAAACTGATGGATTGCAGATTTAAAGGGTGTTTGTGATGTTGAATCAGCTTTAGTTTCTACTCATGGTGTCGGCGATCCATTGGCTGAACATGCAGACCTTGAAGAAAAGAGAATTCATAAAAATCATATAAGTGCTTCATAATAGACTAAACATGTTGCTTTGTGACAATTATTAAACAACAACAGCTATATTACCTTGCCATAGACACCAGGATGATTCTTCTCAGCACAGCCATAACCCCAGGACACAATACCGTGCAGCTGACCGTTACACACCACAGGGCCACCAGAGTCACCCTGAAGAAGACAAACATAACAACTGGTTATTATAAAAATACTATTAATATTCATGCAACAATGGTATATCTTGTCATCCTCTACCTGGCAAGAGTCCTTTCCTCCCTCCAGGTATCCAGCGCAGAACATGGTATCGGTGATCATACCAGGGTAGGAGTTCTTGCAGTCGCTGTCGGACAGGATGGGGATCTCCAGACACTGAAGCTTGTTGGAATCAGCAGCTACATAGAATTGAAAGCAAGATCAACAGAGATGGATTGAACTGAAGTGCTATGACCATGAAGTTTAAAGGAAGTGACATCAAGAATCCTGACACTCACTGGAGCTCATGGTGTTTCCCCAGCCAGTAACTCTGCACATGGTGCCATCGGCGGCACAGCCACTGGGCAGGGCCACAGGCTGCACGTACTGATTGAGGGTAGCGGGCTTGCTAAGCTTGATCAGCATGATGTCACTGTCAAGGGTCCAGTAGTCATAACTGGGGTGGGAGATGACCTTCTCAGAGGAGATGAACTGCTCAGTTCCCTCATTAAGTGCGATGTTGTGCTCGCCCAAACGGACCTCAAGGCGTCTGAAAGACCAATACTGTTCAGAACCAGAGGAAACCAATGAACCAGTGCTTAAACTACACTATGAGGACGTCACTTACGACATGTAGCAGTGACCAGCAGACACAACCCAGTACTCGTTGACCAGAGAGCCACCGCAGAAGTGGTAGCCAGAGTTCAGAGACACCTGCCAGGGCTGGGAATAGGGCTCGCATTCATATCCACCAACAATCTTGTCATCATCCAGAGCAACTACACAAATGAGAGAGTATCGTCAGTATACTGACTATAATTACCTGTAAAATGAGTTAAAATCATAATAATAGTGAATGGAGTATATAACTCACAGGCAGCTCCAAGGAGCACCAGGAACACCAAAGACCTCATGATTGCAGATTTAACCTGTTTGATGAAGGGCTCTCTCTTACCTGTATTTATGGGACTGTCAGTTGGCCGCCAATGACCAGTTAGCCCCAAATGACCTGTCTGAATATGTATATTTTAAGCTTTGTGACCTTGTCAGCAAGTTTCCAGCGGGAAACATGTTTTCGACAGCTGTCCATCTTCTCACCCAATGTTTGCTCAACATCTGAACTTTTCTCTATATTCAATGTAATTTTGGGTGTTCTTAGTTTTTATATTCAGCAGTCATATTTCTTGTAGTACACACTGTTTATTACAGTATGTAGAGGAATCTGTTTTCGTGACCGAAGCTTCCACAGTGCAACAGAATGACAATGACATGACAAAAGCACAAATATTAAAATAATACAAACAGAACAAAAAGTACAAAAGGGAAGAACAATATACAGATTGACAATTACAGGTAGGTATATTTCAATAGTTTTGTATGTACAGGTACATTTTGTGCAAATTCGAAACGTAAACTACAGTAAGTATGTGGGTTAGATAAATAAGTGTATAAGTAGTGTTTGTTCCACGTTTATTGTTAAATGTTTATGAGATGGATTGCCTGAGGGAAGAAACTGTTCATGTGTCTGGTCGTTCTGATGCACAGTGCTCTGTAGCGCCAACCAGATGGCAACAGTTCAAAGAAGAAGTGTGCTGGTGGTGAGGGGTCCAGAGTGATTTTGCCAGCCCTTTTGCTCACTCTGGATGAGTGCAGTTCTTTAAGAGTAGGGAGGGTTGTACCAATGATTCGCCTGGCAGTCTTGACTATCCAACATAGTCTTCTGAGATCAGATTTGGTAGCTGAGCTGAACCAGACAGTTATTAAAGTGCAGAGAACAGATTCAGTGATGGCAGAGTAGAACTGTTTCAGCAGCTCCTGTGGCAGGTTGAAGTTCCTCAGCTGGCGAAGGAAGTACAATGCCTGCTGGGGCTTTTTCACAATGGAGTCAATGTGAGTATCCCACTTCAGGTCCTGAGAGATAGTGGTGCCCAGGAACCTGCATGTCTCCACAGCTGTTACAATGCTGTTCATGATGGTCAGTGGGGGGAGTGCAGGGGGGGGGGGGGTTCTCCTGAAGTCCACAGTCATCTCCACAGTTTTGAACGTATTAAGCTCCAGGTTTTTAAGACCGCACCAGACAGCCAGTTCTTTAACCTCTTGTCTGTAAGCAGACTCATTACCATCCTGAATGAGGCCGATGAGTGTGGTGTCATCTGCAAACTTTGGGAGCTTGACAGAGGGGTCCTTTGAAGTGCAGTCGTTCGTGTCTGGGGAGAAGAGCAGAGGAGAGAGGAGAAATCCCTGAGGGACGCCAGTGCTGATGGTGCGTTTACTGGATGAGAATTTTCCCAGCTTTACGAGCTTCTGCCTGTCTGTCAGAAAGCTGGTAATCCACTGATATAATGACATAGACACATAATGACATAGACATATTCATTTTTTTTACATTTCCTTTTTTTAATTTAGCAAGAGCTTCTCTTAACTTTCTCTTTTTTAACCCTTTCCCCATCACTGATGGGATTTTTAATATTTTCATGTTTTTACTCTTATCAGACTACAGTTACTATTAATTGATTACATAATTATTCATATAATAATAATAAATTGTTCATAATTTATTGATTCTCTTTAATTATTCTTTTTCATCTATTAAAATTCCCTTTATAAAATAGCCTACCACTTATATACATTTAAACAAAGACAAGGTACTAGTCAGGTGACTATGATTACCCAGAAAATTAAAAGGACACACGGCATTGGATTTACAGAAATCATTTAAACTTTAAGTAGTGTTTTCTCAAAATTTTAACACTGCATTAACTACTGATAAACACCTTCCTTTTTATTTGAATTATCGCTCAGTGACTTATGCAACCATGTATTACTTTAGAAGTCTGTCTTTCAAACACATTAAAATGCACATATTCACATTTCTTATTTAAATGTAATACAAAATAATAATAATAATAATAATAATAATAATAATAATAATAATAATAATAATAATAATAATTATAATAATTATAATAATAATTATAATAATAATAAAATTCAGCTGAACTTCTTTGACCTGCATGATTTATTTCCCTGAAGCACCCCCTGATATTTTAAGATAATAAATAAATAATTAACTTTTGTCAGAGTTCTCTGACCTTGGTTAATGGGTAACATGACACTCTAAACAAATTAAATATTTATTTTTAAGTAAATATTTTATTTTGTTTGTTGGTATTTTAAAATGATTTAGACTAATTTCACATTTTTATAATTTAATTCGATTTTGGTTAAACTCACTTACCCATGCAGTTCCTTAAAGCCCATCTTGAGAAACCTTGGCATAATGTTCAATGCCCTCCAAGTTGTTAATAACAACTTCTTTCTCTTTGTATTTTTCAAGATTATCCTTTTAAATCAATGTGATAAACAAGTCACGTCATAAGTAATGAAAAATGTTATCGAAAAGTAATTTGGAATCAGTAGCTACTACAATTTGTAAGTAATCAAAAACCTAGCATTGCTTACAAATATCAATAACAATATACCGTACGCTTGTCTTTAAAGGAGACATGACACATTTTCTCTCATGTTAATCTTGAGTACCTATAGAATAGTATTGCATCCTTCATATCCATGAAGAATTTTAAGTTTTATCTGACTTATAAAAGAAAGATACAGCTGTATCTGCAGAAACAGTCGACGAGCCATCTCTGGGCGGAGCTAAAGATTCATGAGCATGCACAGCGTTCACGTAGCTTTTGTTCTTGGTAAGCTGAACAAGGTTATTTTCCCCTCATGACCAAAAACACACTTATTTGGTGACTGCTGATTTTTTTTGAACAACAAAATGTAAAGTCCTTATTGAGCAAGTCCTGTGCTGTGTTGCCGACGATTTCCATAATCCAAATGAAACACGTCGATGGGCATGCCCTTGCTCTCATTTTGGTTTAAGTATGCAAGCCTTTTTTTAAAGAGAGTTGCACATAAAAGGAATTCCAGCCTTTATGATGTCACAAAGGGCCATACTCGAAAAAATCTTTCCAAAACTTGTACAAACCATGAAGGAGTTTCTTTGGCACAGAAATACTCCATCAAACCTCCAAATCCTTTTTGAGACTTTGGTCATGTTTAGCATAAGGATCCAACTTTTTAGCAGTGTAAACAGTCATAGATATCCCCTTCAACATTTCCTTTGTTGGACATTCCTAAATGCGTGTTTCTTTTTGATAGAATAATTGTGCTTCTTCATAAACTGCTTGTCAGTATTATTTTCTAGAAATATTGAAAACTTTGTTGTGTGTTGCTTTGTCAAGTAATTTTTGCTAAGAGCATCATACATTTAAATGTCACCTTGTTAAAGTGCTTAAAACAATATATTCAGTGCTACTTAAATAATCACTTGGAAAAGGCAGAATATTTTAAATGCTTTTATTTTCACAGGTTTTTGATCTCCAAAACAAAAAGAAAAAAAGGATGGATTGTAGATTTGGAGGCTGTTTGTGATGTCGAATCAGCTTTAGTTGCTGCTCATGGTGTCGGCGATCCATTGGCTGAACATGCAGACCTTGAAGAAAAGAGAATTCATAAAAATCATACAAGTGCTTCATATTTAACCAAACATGTTGCTTTGTGACAATTATCATACAACAACAGCTATATTACCTTGCCATAGACACCAGGATGATTCTTCTCAGCACAGCCATAACCCCAGGACACAATACCGTGCAGCTGACCGTTACACACCACAGGGCCACCAGAGTCACCCTGAAGAAGACAAACATAACAACTGGTTATTATAAAAATACTATTAATATTCATGCAACAATGGTATATCTTGTCATCCTCTACCTGGCAAGAGTCCTTTCCTCCCTCCAGGTATCCAGCGCAGAACATGGTATCGGTGATCATACCAGGGTAGGAGTTCTTGCAGTCGCGGTCGGACAGGATGGGGATCTCCAGACACTGAAGCTTGTTGGAATCAGCAGCTACATAGAATTGAAAGCAAGATCAACAGAGATGGATTGAACTGAAGTGCTATGACCATGAAGTGTAAAGGAAGTGACATCAAGAATCCTGACACTCACTGGAGCTCATGGTGTTTCCCCAGCCAGTAACTCTGCACATGGTGCCATCGGCGGCACAGCCAGTGGGCAGGGCCACAGTCTGCACGTACTGATTGAGGGTAGCGGGCTTGCTAAGCTTGATCAGCATGATGTCACTGTCAATGGTCCAGGAGTCATAGTTGGGGTGGCGGATGACCTTCTCAGAGGAGATGAACTGCTCAGTTCCCTCATTAAGTGCGATGTTGTGCTCGCCCAAACGGACCTCAATGCGTCTGGAAGACAAAGTGTTTTACTCAGAACTGAGAAAACCAATGGACTGATACATGAACTACTTTATGAATGCATCACTTACGACTTGTAGCAGTGAGCAGCAGACACAACCCAGTACTCGCTGACCAGAGAGCCACCGCAGAAGTGGTAGCCAATGTTCAGAGATGCCTGCCAGGCCTGGGATTAGGGCTCGCATTCATATCCACCAACAATCTTGTCATCATCCAGAGCAACTACACAAATGAGAGAGTATCGTCAGTATACTGACTATAATTACCTGTAAGAGTGAAAGTCATAAATGATGTGAGTCTCTACTCACAGGCGGCTCCAAGGAGCACCAGGAACACCAAAGATCTCATGACTGCTGATTGAACCTGTTCGATGAAGGTCTCGCTCCTCACTCGCAGTATTTATGGGACTGTCAGCCTATGTATTCACGCCCAAGTGCTCCACCATTGACCAATCAGCTCCAAGAGACATGTCTGAAGTCTGATAAAGAATACGCTATCACTGTGTTTCCACGAAGTGAAAACTGTATGTTAGGGTTGCATCGGCACCCTTTGTATAGAAAATATATAAGAGATATAAGACTTAAAAATATAAAGGCAAAACCTCAACGGTTGGTAAAAAACTAATATTGTGATCCAATAATATTAATATAGGGAATAAATTAGAGCACAAAATCACAGTTTTAAACAGTGTATATGAAACTTTGTCAATTTTTGATCCAGCCTGGGAGATCCAGCAGCTGAGTTGTTAATATGTATGTTTTAGGCTTTGTGACCTTGACAGGAGGTTTCCAACCATGAAAGAAGTTTTGATCAGCTGTCCATCTTCTCACCCATGTTTTGCGTCTGTACTTTTCCCTGACTGTTTCACAGTTTACAGTCGAAAAACAGAGCATTTTTCCTGCTAAACTTTCTCACAAAAAGTTAATAGATTGGTATCAGCCCAGCAATATCTAATAATCCAGTTTAAATTCCCAGTACGTTTGTGGCAATTGTATTGTTGTTGTTTGTCACATTTTATTTTACTCATGCGTTGCATTTCTCAATAATTTTACTGCTAAACAAAGTTGTTCATGTTATTGGTACCAATTACTGCTTATGTGTTTAATTCATATGAAATTAGTATTTGTGCTTCATGCAACTAGTTGTTTTTGTGCCTTTTATAATGCTAAAATCTTATTAGCTGCAGATGTTGAATTAGTACTATGTATTTGCAGTAAATTAGACTTCAAATTAGAAAAAATTTAAATTGATAAAAAATAAGTAAATTTTAACCTTTGCAGTATCTGAGTAACTTTTATTAAGAAATCATCAATTAAAATAAAACTATTAATTAAAATAGAAAAACAAGAAATTCATATCCTAAATAAAAAGACTTATGATTCTGCATTTAATTGATTTTTTTTTTTTTAAGACCTTAACAAAAAAACTTCAGCAGGTGAGATATAATTATGATGCATGTTCTTTTCTTTTTCTTTTTTCTTACAGTGCATGTGCAGTAGGCTGCATGTGCATATATTCTCACATGACCTTAAACTTGCTATCTAAAGGTTATGCAACACACATTTGATACCATTATCATTTCACATTTTGACTTTGGGTAGGTGTAGGATATTAAGTTCAGTTTAATCAAAACTGCATTAAATACCAAGAACTGGATTTTGAATATTAATCATTTAGTTCATTACAGAACAGTACAGATGAATCACTTGAGTTGAGTTAACATAAAAATGCTTCAATCATAATTATTATAAAATTACTTACAACATACAACAACTGCTTATTAAATATTGTGCCCTAAAGCCTGTATGTTAAAGTAATCTGTAAACAATAGATGCACAGGTCTATTAGAACATTTTCATTTTGCTAATGGAACAGTAAATGATCCTTTGCTTAAACTGTAAAAAATCCAATTAAAAAATGTTGGAATGGCAAAAATATTTAAGTTGAACTAATTTATTGCTTGGGATTAGTTGTGAAGACATATTATTTTTAGTCTGCAGAAAATATATTTTAAAAACATTAAATGAATGGCAATTCTCAAATCCTGTCAACATTGAGATTTCCAGCCAACACTGAGATCATTCCACACGTGCACGAGCCTCAGTGACTTCGCGGGAGAAACAGCGCCGGCATCTTGTCAAGTTCACGCATCAGGTATGTGCCACTAAATAATTTTTTTTTGTTGAATATGAAAAAAAGTGTATATTTAAGTTTATGCTAAGATCAGGCGTCAGGTAAGAGAATATTTGTACAGTAATGGCCAAAAGTGTTGGAAGTGAGATACATTTTGTCAAAAAAGCCACTTCTCTCCAAGAAAAAAAAAAAGTGTCAAGGACAGACAGAAATTCTGCAGGAAGAGGAAGAGGTGCAAAGTTATTTTCTCTGATGAAGCTCTCCCCATAGAAGAAAAGGTGAGCAAAGGTCCAGAAGTCACATACAAATTCATATGAATTGTGCAAGTGAGGTCGTACAAATTCATACGTATTAGCCATCTCGTAAAATATGTATAAGTTTCCACGAGATCATGCTGTTTTTTTCTTAGTTCATTAAACAAAGTTGTATTACAGATGTAATGTTCGTCAGCTGGGGGTTTAAAGGGATAGTTCACCCCAAAATTAAAATTTGCTATTAATTTACTGACCCTTGGATGTAGGTGACTTTTTTCTTCAAGCCTGCATGTTAAGTCCGTATGAAACATTTTATAAATGATATTGTTATTAAATAAAGGATATTATGCGTTGAAATGTGTGTGTTTTCTGTGAATCTCAGCATGAGAGAAGAATACACTGCTAAATTTGTTATGATTATTAGATTTTTGAGATTGTTGAAGATTGGAATGCATCCAAATGTACTCAAGAATTAATAGTAAATGATATGTTAAAAAGGTAATCTGACACACACAAACACGTGCATGTGTGTTTTATTAAAAAAAATGTTTTTGAAAAGAGGTTGTTTAGTAGGTTATTAAAAAACTAAATAAACATAAAAATATAAAAGGCTTTAGACTATCCACACGTGCTTCCGAATGTGTACTGCTGGGAAACACCCAGATGAGGACAGAATGTTTCTCTGTGTGGAAGGCAAGAACTCTAGATTTCTATGAACTTTACAACCTGGGGTTTTTTACTTCTGTACAAGAGACTTTGTTTTGGGAGTTCAGTTTATTAATAATAAAGAACTGAACCAAAAATGTACTCTATTTCCAGGGAGATTCTTCAGAGTAGCTTTTCTATTTTTATTTGCTATGCATTTTAATACACGAGACTCTCCATCAGACCTCGGGCAGCAGTTAACCTTAACATGCAGGTTAATATGCACATTTTACTTTCTCATAAGTGGTCTTATTTCTTAGAGAGGCGTACTCATAAAGAGCAAATGTTCTTCAACCTAAACTAGTCTCAAATATAAATTTAGAGGAAAGAACTGAGTCATGGGATTCAAATGATTTATTTCAGTTGCTTTATAATGTAATGTCCTCTTAATCTGTTTGTATGACAAAGGGAACTGTGCGTTATTGCTTGATGTAATAAATTACACTATAACTGTTATAGATCAATCAACTTATGTATAAAATAATCTGTTCACTGTCTTTCACTGTCTGGCATTTCTTTTAAAATGTGTATAAAGTCTGTAGATTCTCGCAGTGAAGTCTACTATGTTTTTCCCATGAAAAGTTTTCATGCCACAAACCAGTTTGTCTGGATGTCTTTGAAAATATATAAGTCATATACCTTTCACAGCAGTTCTTGGCCAAGGCAGTGCACACACACAAACACGATTGCAGTATGCAGCACAATGTAAATACAGCAGGCATCACTATATCTCTTCATGAAACTTAATAAGGATGTGCCTTCAGAAATACATCAGTTTGTAGCTGCAGCCTGATCCAAAATCTCTTGGCTCAAAAAAATAAAAATAAAATAAATTGGATGTTTGTGGCTAAACTAACTTTTCCTGGAAACATTGCTGTCCATTAAAGCACACACACGTCACATACACATGGGTTTCCGTGTTTTAAGGGGAAATCCCATAGACATTTGAATTTTTTAACTGTACTGTCTATCCCTTTACCCTAACCTTTCATTTAGATTTATTAGCTAATTTCCTCATAGGGACCGATAATGCCCTAAAAGGACAAAGGATTTTGGCCTGAACACACACAAAAGCTAAAGTCTGCTACTGAAGATGACTTATAAGACATCTATTTCCACAATAAAACTACAATTTACCTATTATATCTGCTTTATTCTGCATCATTGAAGTATAAAAATGTTAAGCAAATCTTATTTTTATTTTATTCATTAACTGTTATGTGTTGGGAGATTCCCTGCTCAAGAAGGTCTAGATATTTCTTCCAGCAATGACCAAATGTTGCTATTTTGGGGTTTTCTTGATGTGATGTTAAAACTTATTAGAATTTGTATTTTTGTTCTTGATTCTAGTCTTCATTTTTATATATGGTCCATGTTATGACAAATTAATTGAGTATTTATGGTAAATGGCTTTCATATCTACACAAACACACCTCCTACAGCAAGTACAACAAAGTAGCATCAGTATAGTTGATTTGTTCACAAAGCTGCTGATGCATCTCTCTATTACCACTTGAGGAAATGAGAGATTTCTACATTCTCCAGTGCCTTGTGCTCAGAACCAACCCACAAGATGAGGGAATAACGCCATAAATCAACGTGCAACACATGCTTAGTGAATTCCCCTATGATGTTTTCATTTTTTGAGACTGGTTGGTTCAGTTGTCTATCAAAAGCACATTTAATTTCCAGTGCTTTTACCAATTGTCTTTACAAGGAAACAGCGTCATATATCTCTCATCTAATTATTATTCCATTTGCATCATGGGGTTAGAAGTAGTACTGCATTGATAATACTTTTAATTATTAAAGACATTATTGCTTTAATTATTGCTATAATAAGCGGTTTAAGGTCCAGTCCACCTTCACTTTGTGAAAGTAAAAGAATATGCAGTTTTTTTTAATTATTGTGTACATGATCTGTGGCCATTATTTTTATTCATGTTAAATTATGTCAATTATTCTGTTTATTGGGTTAGACATGCATAGGGATTACAGTATTTCAGATTGAGTCCGTTCTTTCATCAACTCCTGTAGGGCTGAATGATTTGATAAAAGGCTTTCAGTAGCAGAGATCCAGGTCACTGACTGTAAAGACAGCCACAAGACAAACCTGAACTGTACAGTACCATGCTGAAAGAATCTCGTAGCCTGTGATGCAAAATAACATCCAACTAGTTTTAATGTGGGTAGAAAAAATGTTTTTTCATCTCTTAACAACTATGTGTATCTGCTATTGAATTTAATCAATAATGATGAAACCAAGATGCTTTCATACATAAAAACACGTATAGGTGCTATCATGTATGTGAGCTTCCTAAGTAGTGAAGGTGCGAAACATGTTATTTAAATACACTTTCATAACAATGGGTTTTAAATCTGACAGCTATTCATCTTTTTTTTCAGTGCTTATGTAAGATGAAATACAATGAAATTAATAGTTAGTAATTAATGTAGCCTTAGATTAAAATTATGCTGTAAAATCAAATGAGAATAAAATTATTTAGGTTTTAGCTTGAACATTATTGGGGTTGGATGTAATTTTGGAATTATTGTAAGTTTAGGTTTTACAGGTCTATGATTATACAGGAGAGTTAAATCTTAGGACAATGCATGTTTAAAAATGAGTCTTTTTTTTCGTTTTCAATTCAAGTTTATTTTTTGTATAGCGCTTTTTACAAAACAAATCGTTACAAAGCAACTTTACAGAAAATTATGTTTCTACAATATTTAGTAGTAGCTAGTAGTTTGTGCACATTTGACAGGATTTTAGAAAAACTAAAAAATAATAATAATACAAGACGTAGTCAGCTAGACGATGAACTATCAATATTATTAATTAAATTATTATATGATTAAGTCACACATTTAGGAATAATTGTTAGTTCTGTTTGTTGATTCAGGGTCAGCATCATCTGAGGTCCTCTGAGGGTCAGCATCATCTCTTCTCAGGTGTTCTGGATCCAGACTGGAGCTTGTGTAAATCCTAGTTACCACGGGATGTAAATCCCGTGGCAAAACATAGAAACAAAATACAGACATCATTAGCATAGCTGCTGATCCAACAAAGTAAAATTAGTTTAACCCAAGCTAATGAATAAAAATGCACCTTTGATCAGATGCAACTACACTCACAATTAAAAAGATACATTATTCGAATGCTTGGCGAAAGAGATGTGTTTTTAATCTAGATTTAAACAGAGAGAGTGTGTCTGAACCCCGAACATTATCAGGAAGGCTATTCCAGAGTTTGGGAGCCAAATGTGAGAAAGCTCTACCTCCTTTAGTGGACTTTGCTATCCTAGGAACTACCAAAAGTCCAGCGTTTTGTGACCTTAGGGTGCGTGATGGGTTGTAACGTGGTAGAAGGCTAGTTAGGTACGCTGGAGCTAAACCATTTAGGGCCTTATAGGTAAGTAATGATAATTTGTAACTGATGCGGAACTTAATAGGTAGCCAGTGCAGAGACTGTAAAATTGGGGTAATATGATCATATTTTCTTGACCTCGTAAGGACTCTCGCTGCTGCATTTTGGACGACCTGTAGCTTGTTTATTGACGAAGCAGGACAACCACCTAGAAGTGCATTACAATAGTCCAGTCTAGAGGTCATGAATGCATGAACTAGCTTTTCTGCATCAGAAACAGATAACATGTTTCGTAGCTTGGCAATGTTTCTAAGATGGAAGAATGCAATTTTTGTAACATTGGAAATATGATTTTCAAAAGACAAATTGCTGTCTAATATAACACCCAGATTTCTGACTGTAGAGGAAGTAACAGTACATCCGTCTAGTTGCAGATTGTAATCTACAAGATTCTGTGTAGTGTTTTTTGGTCCAATAATTAATATCTCCGTCTTATCCGAATTTAATTGGAGAAAATTCTTTGTCATCCAATCTTTTACATTTTTAACACACTCTGTTAGCTTAGATAATTGGGAAGTTTCATCTGGTCTCGTTGATATATATAGCTGAGTATCATCAGCATAACAGTGGAAGCTAATTCCGTATTTTCTAATAATATTACCAAGGGGCAACATGTATATTGAAAATAGAAGGGGACCTAGGACGGATCCTTGTGGCACTCCATATTTTACTGATGATAAATGAGATGACTCCCCATTTAAGTAAACAAAATGGTAGCGATCGGACAGGTAGGATCTAAACCATCTTAGAGCCTGCCCTTGAATACCTGTATAGTTTTGTAATCTATCTATGAGTATGTCATGATCTATGGTGTCGAACGCAGCACTAAGATCAAGTAAGACTAGAAATGAGATGCAGCCTTGGTCTGACGCAAGGAGCAGGTCATTTGTAATTTTAACAAGTGCAGTTTCTGTGCTATGGTGGGGCCTAAAACCTGACTGAAATTCTTCATACAGATCATTTTTATGCAGGAAGGTGCTCAATTGAGCAGACACAACTTTTTCTAAAATTTTAGACATAAATGGTAGATTTGAAATAGGCCTATAATTTGCCAGTACACTAGGATCTAGTTTTGGTTTCTTAATAAGAGGCTTAATAACCGCCAGCTTGAATGGTTTTGGGACGTGTCCTAAAGATACAACAATCAGTCCAAGAAATATGCTGCGAAAACTGGAAATAGCTAATGGACAAACTAAATGTTCTGACGAACCTAAAGAAAAAGACATTAAAAAGCCAGAGGAAGAGGACACCAACAAAAATGTATATGTGGTTTCCAATGAGTTTGTAGATGTATTTTCTAAAGCCACGGCAAACACAGAAGATTCAGACTCTCTTGGTTTAGAATTACAGGAAATAATTGACTCTCCACCTGCAGAGAAAACAAACAAACTGAAAAGTAAACTGAAAGAGTTAGAGAATGTTACACTTAACATTGCTATAACAGGGATGACAGGAGCAGGGAAGTCTTCCTTCGTCAATGCCCTCAGAGGCCTTTCTAATGATGATAAAGACGCAGCTCCCACAGGAACAACTGAGACTACCATGAAGCCCGACATGTATCTGCACCCCTCCATGCCAAATGTGAAGATCTGGGACCTGCCTGGAATTGGGAGTCCCAAATTTAAAGCAAAGAAGTACCTGAAAGATGTCAATTTCCACACTTATGACTTCTTTCTCATAGTGACCTCTGAAAGATTTAAGGAGAACGACATCGAGCTGGCCAGAGCGATCATGAAGAGCAAGAAGCTATTTTATTTCATTCGTACTAAAATTGATAACGACATTCGTGCTGAATCACACAAAAGAAACTTTGATGAGCGGATGTTGCTCAAAAACATTCGAGAGGATTGTAAGGCGAACCTATTGAGAGTCGGAATACCCCAAATATTCCTAGTATCTTCATTTAATTTGGAAAAATATGACTTTCAGAAGCTCATCGACACCCTCGAAGATGAACTTCCAGAGAACAAGAAATTTGCTCTCATTCAGTCTCTTCCCGTTTATTCTCTAGAGGCCCTCACAAAGAAGAAAATATACTACAAGAAAATGATTTGGCTAAATGCATTTGCAGCCGGGGTTGGGGCGATAGCTCCCATCCCAGGATTGTCACTGGCCTGTGATTATGGCATCATGAAGAAGTTTTTTCAGCAAGTCTACACAGGCTACGGCTTATCAAATCAGGCTCTAGAGGCACTATCAGACCGAGTGAACAAACCGGTGGAGAAGCTAAAAGATGCTAAGACATCACGCTTCAAAGAGGGGGCCACTGAGGATATTGTGATTGAAATGCTGTCTACACCAATGATTGCTATAGCTAAAACGCTGGGGACCATAATATCTCTGCTGCCAGGAGGAGCTCTACCAGCAGGAGGAACAGCCGTCGCTTCTGTGCACTACCTGCTTAACATGGGACTCAATGAGATGACAGAAGACACCAAATGTGTCCTTTCTGTGTCACAGCTTGCTTAATAGGCATAAAAAGGAACTGTTGATGCAGAAAAAAACATGTATTGTAGTACTAAAAAATTATTTTAATTGTACTACATTTTTATAATTATGATTCATATAAAATGAAACGTACTGAAAAGTAAACATTGTGTATTTGAAATAAAAATAGTTTGCTTTACCAATGTATACTACGCTTTCTTATTTTGCCAGTTTCTTTCATTTGTTTCTGTATATATAACTGTGTACTGTATATAGTGCATGTATGCTGGACATCCAATGAATAAAATACTTAATGATTAAAGGACTGATCTATTTTATTTATTATTTTTTTATTTTGTGAAGTGACATTCAGCCAAGTATGGTGACCCATACTCAGAATTTGTGCTCTGCATTTAATCCATCCAAAATGCACACACACAGAGCAGTGAACACACACACACACACACACACAGAGCAGTGGTGGGTGTGCGGGCGCTGCGGCGCCCGGGGAGCAGTTGGGGGTTCAATGCCTTGTTCAAGGGCACCTAAGTCGTGGTATTGAAGGTGGAGAGAGAGCTGTTCATGCACTCCCCCCACCCACAATTCTGTCCGGCCCGAGACTAGAACTCACAACCCTTCGATTGGGAGTCCAACCCATCTAACCATTAGGCCACGACTTCCCGTTTTACAGTGTGTAATTCAGCTTATTAGAAGACTGCGTACATTGGTTTGCAACATTATCAGATAAAGAAAAAAACTGTTTAAAAATAAATGATCAAAGACAACTAAATATATATATATATATATATATATATATATATATATATATATATATATATATATATATATATATATATATATATATATATATATATATATATATATATATATATATATATATATATATATATATATATATATACCCACATACATTTTTTTTTTTTTTGTTACAAAAGCAGCAACTAATATTCCGGTGAAATCAAAATCTACAAGCCATGCCAAAAACGATTAATGATAAGTATCCCTTATTCTCACTTCATTACATACATACATATATTATACATCATTAAATACATCAAATTAAACTAAAAAATCTCATCTGTATAATTTATTTTTAGATAATTTAATTTAATCAAATATAGCTTGTGTGAAATACACATAAAAATAATAATGTGGATAATAAACATTTTTTTAAGTGTTTTTTTTAATTACCATCATGATAAGTTATATGTCCTTTTCCTTTTTCAATATATTCAATTTATGTGCTTTAAAATACTACTGAAAAACACTATTTTCTTCATAACAGTTATACTGGCTTAACACTGCACATTGCACCCCATAAAATATATACAGCTGTTGCCGACTTAATATGCAATTATTGCATCCAGCTGCCGCTGATCACTGCGTGAGTATAAGAAGGCAGCAGGTGCAATGCATTCCAGTTTTTCGCTGAGGAGCCGGGCAGGGGACCCGGCAGCATAGCGGCGGTACAGCAACCATGTCTCCATTCCCTCCTTCAGGGAACGAGGGTTACCATACATAACCGAGACATTCCCTTTCAGTCGGTCACTCTCGACGCCACGTCGGTGACTGACGAATATGGGATCCTTATCAAAGCGCCATGGGTGCTGCCCCTTCCAGTTCCCTGTGCGAGCCGCCTGCGCCCCTATTAGGTGTAGCCCGGGGCTCAGAACAAGTAGCTCCACTCACCATTGTCAAAGCACTACCTCACTGGGTGAGATTGGATAACACTGGGAAAACGTACCCGGTCCGCTTGGATCCGGGATGCTGCGGAAGCCCCATCCTTCCGGAAGGAGGTCTTGGAGGCAAATACACATATAGCATATGTTTAGGCGTATATGGAGAAATTTGAGGTGATTAAAAACCCTCTTGGGGAAGGCAGAAGTCTGCCGGGAAAACACGCTGCTTAGGATGATACAGTACGGACACTCTGGAGTAGTTCAAGTAAGCCGACACTAACCGGGGCCTCTAAGTGCCACTACCTGTTTGAGGTGAGAACACAGGAGGATACCGGCTCTACACGAAGGCTATAGAACCTATCAAACGTGTTAGGGGTCACCCAGCCAGCAGCTCTACAAATATCTGTCAGCGAGGCGCCATGAGCCAGCGCCCAGGAGAATGCAACACTTCTAGTTGAGTGAGCTCGCAACCTGAACAGGCAGGGTACATCCTGAGCCTGATAAGCCAGGGTTATGGCATCCACAATCCAGTGGGCCATTCTCAGGTTAGAGACGGCACTCCCCTTCTGCCGGCCTCCGTAACAGACAAAGAGCTGGTCTGAGGTCATGAAGCTTTGTATCCGGTCTACGTAGCACCTTAATGCACGGACGGGACAAAGCAAAGCCAGGGCTGGGTCTGCCTCCTCCAGGGGCAGCGCTTGCAGGTTCACCACTTGGTCTTTGAAGGGTGTAGTGGGAACCTTGGGCATGTAGCCAGGCCAGGGCCTCAGGATTACCTGGCAGTCAGCCGGCCTGAACTCTAGGCACGAATTGTCGACCGAAAATGCATGCAGGTCCCTTACCCTCTTGATGGAGGCCAGTGCAAGCGGGAGCAGAGTTTTCAATGAAAGAAACTTTAGCTCAACTGAATGCAAAGGCTCGAATGGGCCCTGCTGTCGTGATTTAAGCATTGGAGACAGGTCCCAAGAGGATATACGGGGGGCTGGGATGGATTTAACCTCCTGGCCCCTCTAAGGAACCTGACGATGAGGTCATGCTCACCCAAAGACTTCCCATTCACGGGTTCATGATACGCAGCAACCTGGACTTTGAGGGTGGAGGGAGACAGCCTTCGCTCCAGCCCTTGCTGCAGAAAGGACAGCATGACCGCAATCGGGTATCTTCGGGGGTCTTCTCGGCGAGAAGAGCACCACTTGACGAACAGGTTCCACTTCAAGGCATAAGCGTGTCTCGTAGACAGTCCTCTTGGAGTTTCCAAAAGTCTGGATGCGAGTGCCAAATGGTGCCCCATCTCTTAGTCAGTAGATCTTTCATCAGAGGAATTGGCCAAGGAGGGGCTGTCGCAAGGAGCACTAGTTCTGGGAACCAGGTCCGTGTGGGCCAATATGGTGCTACTAGCAAGACTTGCTCCTCGTCCTCCCACACTTTGCACAGTGTCTGTGCGAGAAGGCTCACTGGGGGAAACGCATACTTGCATAGCAGTGTGCCAGTACGTCCGTGCTGATAGTTCCCTCGGACAGGGAGTAGAACAACTGGCAGAGAGAGTCGAGATGCGACGAGAGCGCAGACCACCTTTTCGGTTGATGTACGCAACAGTCGCAGTGTTGTCCATTCGGACCAGCACATGCTTGTCTCGTAAGAGAACTTTGAGACGGTTCAAGGCAAGATGCGCTGCTAACAACTCTAGGCAATTGATGTGCCACTGCAGCTGCGGGCCCGTCCAAACCCCTAAAACTGCAGGCCCGTTGTACGTGGCCCCCCAGGCGGTGGTGGAGGCATCCGTGTAAACCACAGCATGCCTGGAGATCTGCTCTAGGGGCACCCCTGCACAGAGAAATGCAAGATCTGACCACAGAGTGAGGGTTTGGCAACAGGCCAGTGTAACTTGGGCCCGGTGAGTGCCGCGCTTCCACGCCCACTGCGGGACTCAGCCATAAAGCCAGTGCTGGAGCGGTCTCATATGTAATAGGCCGAGTGGTGTGAGTGCCGCTGCAGCCGCCATATGCCCCAGGAGCCTCTGAAAGAGTTTCAGTAAGACCACTGTCCTGCTCTTGAACGTATCCTCTGCCACGGCAAGAGTTTGCTCTTTTCACAGCTGACCTGAAGGCCCAACAGGCACAGGTGCCGGAGCACCACATCCCTGTGCTCGCACAACTGATCTCGAGACTGTGCTAGTATCAGCCAATCTTTTAAGTAGTTGAGAATGCGAACACCCTGCTCTCTGAGAGGAAAGAGAGCTGCCTCCGTGACTTTCATGAAGACACAGAGAGACCAGGACAGCCCGAAGGGCGGGACCTTGTACTGATATGCCAGTCCTTCGAACGCAAACCACAGAAAAGGTCTGTGGCGCAGAATGATGGACACATGAAAGTACCAATCTTGGGGACAGACGAACCAGAAAATGCGTTTCTGTGTCAACATTTTGAATGGTAGCCGATGGAGGGCCCGATTCAAAACTCGCAGACCAAAGATCAGTCGTAACCCACCGCCTTTCTTGGGTACAATGAAGTACGGGCTGTAAAACCCCATCCTCATATCGGCTGGAGGGACCGGCTCTATCGCGTCCTTCGCCAGTAGGACTGCGATCTCTTCCCACAAGACAGGGGCATCGGACACTTTCACTGTAGTGAAGCGGACACCACCAGAAAGCAACTACCTCTCTCTGGGTCACCCGTCCCAGAGCCTCTTGCTCTTCTGCTCGTCTGGTCTGACCGGCAGTGCCTATGCGGCTTGCGGGGAAGCTGCTTCCGCCTTACACACTATGGCGTTACTGTAGGATCCAGCGCTTCTGGAAGAACTCCGAACCGCCACTGACCCTGCACTTCGAGCGACGAAGGTCACCGATTCCTGAATACCCCTTCGCTGCACCGCCACCAAGGGTGGTGAGGGAGGAGGAGCCCACCGGCCGGCTTCTGGCAGTAAAAGGTGCCATCCACGACTTGGTGAGGGTTCGGGACGTGAAAAAGCGAAAAGCTGGAGTGCATTGCCCCTGCTGCCTTCTTATACTCACGCAGTGATCAGCGGCAGCTGGATGCAATAATTGCAGGCCAATGTGCATTGGCTCGTTTAGTTTACACTCAAAGTAGATTGGTCTATCGAAGCGATATCCCATATTCGTCGTTCACCAACGTGGTGTCGAGAGTGACCGACTGAAAGGGAACTGCCATTATAATGAATGACGCTGTTATGCTGCACAACGAAGCTCTTACTTTATTCATGTCGATTTTGTGTTTGCTGTCAACTGGAGAATATGCGTTGCAATGACGAGATCACTGCATTAACGCGATAAACAGACTCTGTCTACCCAATGCTCATCATTGCAGCCTTTCATATGATGGGAAAAGATCTAAAAAATAATGCTAAAATCAACCCTTCCCACGATTCGTTCATCTCAACAGCTGTAATAGTAAAAATAAAAATAAAAAACGTAGTAGAAGTATTTGAGAGGGGTTCCACATGTAATACGCATTTCAAATGCAAAGATGTCAGCCAATCACAACAGCTGCCATTTAGTCTCACAGCAGACACGCCCCTTCAAACAGAGCATTCAAGCTAAAATCAGGATATAACAATGCCTTTTATTTCAAAATGTTACATGTAAAAATCATACTAACAATATAAGTACACCTCGGGAAACATTAAAAAGCATTTTAAAAAAAAGGAAATAATCCATGTCATGGGACCTTTAAAAGTAAAAATCAAAACCAACACCAATACTGAGCGTAAATTTCATTCACAAGTGTATTCAAAGATATGGCATATTCTCTTACAGACAGAAAGATATAATGTGCAATATTAAATATTTCATATTAGGTAATAGCTTCATAACACTTCTGGAATTAAATATGACCTGGAATCTTGCATATCCTAAAGATGAATAATGCACAATACACTGCCCCTGGGCAACATGAATTCAATCATCATGTTATACTAAACACACTATACACGGTATCTTACTATGATACAGCATGATCATTTAAAATGTGAATACCCCATTAATAGCCTCAGATCAATGAAGTGAAAAGGTGTCACATAAAAACTTAATAACTGCAGTAAGAACTTGGGGTGGGGGTTGAACTCATATAAATTGACAAAAGACTCATTTAAACAATCAGGAGTGCACAATTTGTTTTCAAATACATGTTAAAAAAAGAAATTAAGTCAAAAGAGATGTACTTAAAATGTACTTAAGACTGTGGTATATATAAGTTGATATATTCTACGTGAACACCGTTCTAAGTTATAGAGCTGCTGAAAGGGTGTGGCGCAAATCCAAAAATACTATTGACCTTAATGTTTATCAGTCACTCCTATATTGCATGCTTTATAAAACATTTTCCTCACTTCTTTGTCCTCCTCCTCCCCCTCCTGCTTCACCTCTAATAGCTGACGACTTTGCAACGTTTTTCATTAATTCAATTAAACACATTAGTGCACAATTTTCCACACCACAATCAGTCAAGCTCATATCACCAGCAACCTTACACTCATTTACATCCTTCTCTTCACTCTCTGAGGCAGAAGTATCAAAACTCATCCTTTCTAATCACCCTAGTACTTCCCTGCTTGATCCTATTCCATCTCATCTCCTTCAAGCCATATCTCCTGCAGTCGTACCTGCACTCACTCACATCATCAACACATCCCTCCACACTGGTGTTTTTCCCTCATCATTTAGACAGGCTCATATAACTCTACTACTTAAGAAACCCACCCTCAACCCATCTCTTTTAGAGAACTACAGACCAGTTTCCCCTCTTACTTTCATTGCAAAAACACTTGAACGAGCTGTGTTCAACCAAGTCTCTACATTTCTCACACACAACAACCTCCTTGACAGCAACCAGTCTGGCTTCAGAAGTGGACATTCAACTGAGGCTGCCTTGCTCTCAGTTGCTGAAGCTCTAAGACTGGCAAGAGCAGAATGCAAATCTTCAGTACTGATCCTGCTTAATCTGTCCGCTGCTTTTGACACTGTTAATCACCAGATCCTCCTATCAACCCTACTGGCAAAAGGCATCTCAGGAACCACACTTCAATGGTTTGAGTCTTACCTATCAGATAGGTCCTTCAAACTATCTTGGAGAGGTGAGGTGTCCAAGTCACAACATCTTACTGGGGTGCCTCAGGGCTCAGTTCTTGGACCACTTCTCTTCTCTGTCTACATGGCATCTTTAGGTTCTGTCATTCAGAAACATGGCTTTTCATACCTGATGATGATGACACTCAACTCTACCTCTCATTTCATCCTGATGATCTTACGGTAGCTATTCGCATCTCAGCTTGTCTAACAGACATTTCTTCCTGGATGATGGACCACCACCTTCAACTCAACCTTGCCAAGACAGAACTGCTTGTGATTCCAGCAAACCCATCGTTTCATCACAATTTCACCATCAAGTTAGGCGCATCAACCATAAGTCTTTCAAAAACAGCTAGAAGCCTTGGAGTTATGACTGATGATCAGCTGACTTTCTCAGATCACATTGCTAAAACTGTCCGATCCTGCAGATTTGCTTTATTCAACATCAAGAAGATCAAGCCCTTTCTTTCGGAACAAGCTGCACAACTCCTTGTTCAAGCTCTTGTTCTGTCCAAGCTGGACTATTGCAATGCCCTCTTGGCAGGTATTCCAGGCAATACCATCAAACCATTACAATTAATTCAGAATGCGGCAGCAAGATTAATTTTTAATGAGCCAAAAAGAATACATGTAACACCTCTGTTTATCAATTTGCACTGGCTTCCAATAGCTGCTTGCATAAAATTCAAGGCATTGAGGTTTGCCTACAAAACTACTACTGGCTCTGCACCCATTTACCTAAATTTGTTACTTCAGACCTATGTGCCCTTGTGTTCTGCAAGTGAACGTCGCTTGATTGTGCAATCCCAAAGAAGCACAAAGTCACTTTTACTGACTTTTAAATTAAATGTTCCCTCCTGGTGGAATGACCTCCCCAACTCAATCCACTGTCCTCATCTGTAAGACGCTTTGGATAAAAGTGTTTGCTAAATAAAAAATGGAAATATAAAAATATTAAATATAACAAAGGATGAGTCTAGAGTTGACAAAAATTATGTTCTTGTTTAAGAAAAAGTTATAATGTTTGCTTAAAGACTGTCCATGGATTAAACACAAACCTCAAATAAGAAGGAAAAAAAAGTAATACTGACAAGCTGAGTTTGTTTTGCATGAGATGCACATGCCATCGCTGGTAAAAGAGCCACAGAAATATCTTGTTCTACGACATTGAAACTTCTTCAAACAAGGCTCAAAATAGAAGGTGCTGAAAGCTGCGAAACAGACTTACATAAACCAGGAATACACACACACACCCACACACATACACACAATACCACTAGAATATACATACAATTAAACAATCAAGATGAATTTGAAGTGCAGACTTTAATCTTTAATTTAAGGAATTACAACCATATATATATATATATATATATATATATATATATATATATATATATATATATATACACAAAGGTCTTGGCCAAAAATATTGGCCCCCTTGGTAAATATGATCAAAGGAATCTGTGAAAAATTTTCTGCATTGTTAATCCTTTTGATCTTTTATTTAGAAAAAAAATCACAAAAATGTATCCTTTCATTGGATAATAAGAATTTAAAATGGGAGTAAATATCATTATGAAATAGATGTTTTTCTCTAATACACATTGGCCACAATTAAAGGCACCCTTTTATTCAATACTTTTTGAAACCTCCATTTGCCAGTATAACAGCTCTAAATTTTCTCCTGAAATGCCTGATGAGGTTATGAGCAGAAGCTTAGTTTTGAGCTCAGTGACCCATTACTGTGTTGTTTTTGAGGTTTGTGTTTGGGATATACAGTTGGAAGATTCAAACATGGCCCATTATAAGATTTTTAACAGAGTCAGTCACTTACTGATTTTTTATCTGTTGGTATTTGATAGAATCCATGATGCCATATGTCTAAACAAGATGTCCAGGACCTCCAGTAGAAATATAGGTCCACGACATCAAAAATACAGCTGTATATTTCATTGTACACATGGGGTACTTTTTATCTCTGTATTCACCAAACCCATCTTAAGTGTTTGCTGCTAAAAAGCTAATTTTTAGTATCTCACCATAGAAACCAGACCCATTTGATGTTCCTGTCATGTCTGATAACTGAATCTGCTTTAGTTTGTTTTTGGATGTGCTAGGAAAATTTTTCTTGAAACCCTCCTACACAACATGTGGTGATAGGTTCTGTTTGACAGTTGTTTTTGTTGCACCTCAGACTGTCCAGAAGCTCAGTGATTCCTGGTCCTAATCTGGGAGGAAATACCCCAGGACACCGTCCGTAATCTAATTAGGAGTATCCCCGATATTGCAGACATACATACAAGCAGGTGGGGGCCATACAAACTACTGTGTATCATTTTGAGTAGCTGCAATAAAATTTTATCAAAATGGATTAGCCTTTTTTTCAGCATTCATTTTCAATAATTTTTTCACTTTGATTTTCGGGGTTTTCTGAATTGAGAGGATAGATTGAACATTTTACATCATTCACATTCTTTTGTTCCTAACACATACCCGTTAATATCAATATAGATATCCAGCATGATATTTTTCCACATTGAGATCAGATGTGCTTTCAAGTTTGTAAAACATACAGAAACATAATGTAAGTTTTAAATTAATTTATTCCCCACAAAAAAAGAAAAGTGTACAGCATTTTAAATGCTAAGTGCTTGAAACTGCTGCCTTTAAAAAACTGTTGATGCATTATAAACATTTCTCATATAAATGCATGCATATCTGACAGAGCGTCTTTTATTATTGTTCAAAAAAGCAAAAAAGCCCTCTCCCCAGCATGTCATATACGCATTACCTTACATACATATATTACAAAAACAAAAAAAGAAAAGTAAAACACAGTAAAACACTTCCTGCTAAACAACATTTATGTGGAAATTTGCATGTTTGGAATTGCTTTGTTTTATTTGGAAATGGCATACAAACAAATGTAGGTAAGATGAAAAAAGAAAAAAACATGTAGATAAGATGTATAAGAAATATATATTTTAAAATGCACACACTCACATACAAGAAATACTCTGTTGACTTCTGTTGAAACTGTATTAACACTTGTTTTGTTTTACAAATTTACGGATTATTCTCTTGGGTAATCGACAGTATGTCACTGAATTCATATTTAATTGAGGAAATATTAGTTTTCCAAAATAGTTCTGAGTAGATTTTTAGCCTCAGTTCTCAGATATTCTCTAAACCACACCCTAAGTCCACACCTACACCTTTTTCATAAACAGCTTCCACATCATTTTGAGACATGCAGAGATACCAATATTACCAGCTGTACACAGATAAGGTGAGTTTGTCTTATTAGAAAAGCAAAAATAGAAAAGTTGACTGTTTATTTGTTATGGCTGGGTTTTGGCACAATTTTTGCGATTACATTCAATTCTACAGTAGCCTACATGCCAAATTTTCTCAAACATTTAAATGGTGTCTGTCATAAAAAAAATATGATGGATTTATTCAAACATAAACATAAGAACAGTAAAAAAAATGAATATTTTATAGGGTTCATATATTTAGAAAAATACCCCTCTCTACAGTTTATTTTTATATCTTACTGTTTATGGTCACCGAATATGTTTGTTAGGTTTGGTAAATGTGACGTTACGTTGTTCACAAGCTGTGATATATCGTCTTTGCGCGAGTGAAACACTGATTGAGCTAATACATGAGACAGGATACGGATTGTAAAGTTGTACTCTTTCTTTTAACTTTCCTTCTGATGTTAAATCATGTTTATTTAGTGCTAACTCTGGTATTAATGTGGAGGAGATGATCAGTTCACGTGCTCTACGCGCTCCCGCGTCTGTTCAAATGAAGCGCTACAGCGATCCTTCACTCCACATTAAACGGCGACAAAATGGCATTTATTGTTTGAATACTGCAATAAAATGGACATAAATGGAGATTAAACCTGAGACTTTGTTTCATATTAAAAGCACCAAAGCAAAATGCTTATTGTGATTTATTGTGCCCTTCAGTGTTCAGTCCATTAACTGAAAACAGGCTAGACTAATCGATTATTGGGATTTAAGAATCGATATCATTCCGTTTAAAAAAGAAAATCGATTAATATCTTGATATCGATATTTTTACACAGTCTTTGTCATTAAGATCACAAGTAATCCTGAAGAATTTTTTTCAGGATTTTATTTATAATGCTGTTTTATTGTACAAAATGTAGAGCTTATTTATTTATTGAAAATACAAATATTATAAAATATAAATATATAAAGATGTAGATGCTTATGAGATTCTTCACTCTTCCAGCTGAATTTACAAAAATGTATAAATAAATAATGGGTTACAGAATTTCTAGTGGTTTATATAAATATGAATATATGCATGAATACGACACTCCACTAGATGTCAGCACAACATTACAAAGAACCTTTAAAGAGGTGCACCTTTAAATTCAACAGAAAAACACTATGAGACGAAGTGTATTGTGTTTAAAAAAAGTGTATAAAACGAAATATATACTTTATTTAAAGGAACTGATTAGAACATCATAAGATAAAAGACTAGAGACCCTCATAATTAGCTACAAAAACAATGACCCTATTACTGCAAAATAACTGTAGCTATACTAAACGTTTCACTAGAAACACTATTACTTGCAGTAGAACCCCCAGAATGTTTCTTGACATTTATCTAGATGCTTTGCTGTTTCAGAGTCATCATGTCAGATGAAGTCAACGTCTTTATGGACCCTTTCCTCAAAATCTACACAAATCCTGATCATATAGAATTAGCCAATAATCTCAGAGATATCAAAAAGCCAGAGGAAGAGGACAACAACAAAAATGTTTATATAATTTCCAGACAGTTTATAGACATATTGTCTAATGCCACGGCAAACACAGAAGATTCAGACTCTCTTGGTTTAGAATTACAGGAAATAATTGACTCTCCACCTGCAGAGAAAACAAACAAACTGAAAAGTAAACTGAAAGAGTTAGAGAATGTTACACTTAACATTGCTATAACAGGGATGACAGGAGCAGGGAAGTCTTCCCTTGTCAATGCCCTCAGAGGCCTTTCTAATGATGATAAAGACGCAGCTCCCACAGGAACAACTGAGACTACCATGAAGCCCGACATGTATCTGCATCCCTCCATGCCAAATGTGAAGATCTGGGACCTGCCTGGAATTGGGAGTCCCAAATTTAAAGCAAAGAAGTACCTGAAAGATGTCAATTTCCACACTTATGACTTCTTTCTCATAGTGACCTCTGAAAGATTTAAGGAGAACGACATCGAGCTGGCCAGGGCGATCATGAAGAGCAAGAAGCTATTTTATTTCATTCGTACTAAAATTGATAACGACATTCGTGCTGAATCACACAAAAGAAACTTTGATGAGCGGATGTTGCTCGAAAACATTCGAGAGGATTGTAAGGCGAACCTATTGAGAGTCGGAATACCCAAAATATTTCTAGTATCTTCATTTAATTTGGAAAAATATGACTTTCAGAAGCTCATCAACACCCTCAAAGATGAACTCCCTGAGAACAAGAAATTTGCTCTCATTCAGTCTCTTCCCGTTTATTCTCCAGAGGCCCTCACAAAGAAGAAAACATACAAGAAAAATTGGCTAAATGCATTTGCAGCCGGGCGGTCGAGGCGATAGCTCCCATCCCAGGATTGTCACTGGCCTGTGATTATGAAAAGTTTTTTCAGCAAGTCTACACAGGCTACGGCTTATCAAATCAGTCAGGCGCTATCAGACCAAGTGAACAAACCCGTTCACTTTCTAATTTTGCCATTTTCTTTCATTTGTGTCTGTATATCTAAGTGTGTGTACAGTATGCACTGCATGTATGCTGGATGTGCAGTGAATAAAATACTTATTGATTAAATAATTGATTTATTCTTCTTTTATTTCACTTGGTGTTATTTAGTTAATTAGATGACTTTGTTCATTGGTTTGCAACCTTATTAGATATCTTATTTACACACACACACAAAACTGTTTAAAATAAATGTATCTAAGACATCATATACTTTCCAAACACTAATATTCTACTAAATTCAAATTCTACAAGCTACGCAAAATTTTTTTTATAATAATAATGACTGCTATACGTAAGCATCTGTTAAACTCACTTCTTTATTTATTAAATACTTCTGGTATATGACCTGGAATCTTGCATATTGTAAAGAACAATAATACACAATACACTGCCCCTGGGCAAAATGAAATCATGTTATACTATATGTTAAACACACTATGCACAGTATTTTACTATGATACACATGACCATTTAATATGTTAATACCCTGTTCATTTTGACCATTTTTAACAGATGCCATTCATTGACAAAGTCAATTAAGAGAGTCATTTAAACAAAATCGGGAGTGCACAATTTGTATTCAAATACATAATGTAAAAAAATTAATTAGGTCAAATTAAATGTACTTAATTATGATACATAAACAAAAATATAAAAAAGGAAATATAGAGTTTTAAATTGTGTGTTAGCTCCAGCAAAGTTCAAACAAAAATTTCATCTTTTTTTAGGAAAATAAAATGTTTGCTTAAAGATTGTCCATGGATTAAACACAAGCCTCAATAGAGAAAAAATTTATGGTAAAAAACCCCCACAGAAATATCTTGTTCTACGACATTGAAACTTCTTCAAACACGGCTCAAAATAGAAGGTGCTGAAAGTTGAAAAACATGAACCAGGAACATGTGTGTATATATATATATTGGTTCTGTGGTTTAATCTAAAACATTTTATATTACATTTTTAGTAATGTCAAGCAACATGTTCATTTACCATAGTTGCAATAATATGCATATTACCCCACCCCCCCCACCCCCCCCCACCCCAAAAAAAAAGAAAGAAAGAAAGAAAGAATCTGCTTCCAGAAAAATACTTCCTGCTTAACAACATTCGTGTGGAAATGTGCATGTTCGGAATTGCTTTGTGTTTTATTTGGAAATAGCATTCAGACAAAATGTATATATTATTTAAAAAAAATAAAAGAAAAAGATAAGTTAAGTAGATAAGTTAAAATGTACAGGAAATATTTAATATGGTCAGTAGTTTAAAATGCACATAAACATACACATACAAGAAATACTCTATTGACTTCTGTTGCAAGTGTGTTTTTACATTTACAGACTATTTTTCTGGTAATCGATAGTGTGTCACTGAATTTATATTTAGTTAAGAAAATTTCTGTTTTCTTATGAAGTAGTCCTGGCTAGATTTTTAGCCTCAGTTCTCAGATATTCTCTAAACCACACCCTAAATCCACACCTACACCTTTTTCATAAACAGCTTCCTCATCATTTTGACACATGCAGAGATACCAGTATTATAAACACCTGTGCACTGATAAGGTGAGTTTGTCTTATTATGAATGCAAAAATACAAAAGTTGACTGCTAATTTATGTATTGATCACATATAAAATAAAGCAATCCTGAAGAATTAGAATTCCATATTATTGGTGAGTAGGAAAACAAATATTTTCCAATAGATATTTACTTATAATGCTGTTTTATTGTACGGATTAGTATATTTATTTATGTTTGTTTATTTGAAAATATAAATAGTGTAAAACAGTGTAGGTGCTCGTGAGGATAAGTTTTATTTAATATGGGGCTGATCTACACTTTATCTTGGTAACACTCTTCCAGCTGAATTTTCTTCCCAAATTAAAAAAAAAAAAAAATACCTTTGAATTTGAACGATACTGTGTATATATATTCTCCACTAGATGTCGGTGTAACATTAAAAAGAATACTGCGTTCACTTTTAAATTCAACTAATAACCACTAAGAGAAGTGGCAATAAATTAATTGTACTCACTTAATTTAAAATGAAAATGTAACGTGTTTACTTAAATTATAATAACGTCATATGACATTAATATGATGATTCCTATGATAATTACTTTATATATTTTATACTGAATGGTTTGTAAACTACATGTTTAAATTTCACATGGCTATGTAGACAGCGACATCTAGGCCTAGCCTACTGTAAACAGCGGCTTTATTATACTAACTTATCAAAACATTTGTAAATAAAAGCACTAGTACTACAGAACTAATGTGCAAACGTTTCTCTAGATGTTTCATGGCAGTAACATTTGCTTTTTCAGAGTCATCATGTCAGATGAAGTCAATGTCTTTAGGGACCCTTTCCTCAAAATCTACAGAAAAAACAACAGAATCCTTTCACGAGGACACTGTTAAAAGCTATTAGAGAGACACAGAATTGTTGAAGTCCCTATAGTCATCCAATCAAAACTCATTCAAACTATGGAGAAACAACCAGAGAAACCACAACAAAGGAGTTCATCACTGGACATTGTTGAATCAAAACTTCATGATGTGAAGGAAAGAGAGAGGCTGAGAGAAAAAAAGCAGAGTGATACAAAAAGGCAAGCAGAAAAAGAAATAATAACACATATAACAAATGAAACAACTGTAGATCACTCAGAAAAAGCTGAAATGTGTCATTTTGACATGATACATATGGCACAATGTCTTGAGAAGCAAAGTGAGCAAACCGAAGCTGAGGAACCATGTGAACTTACCACAGAACAACAACATGTAAGAGAAAAAATACAGAGTGATAAAGAGAAGCAAGCAGAGAAAGAAGGGATACATATAACAAATGAAACAACTGAATATCAGTTAGAAAAAGTTGAAATGTGTCATTTTGACATGTTACAGATGGCAAATTGTCTTGAGGAACAAAATGAGCAAACCGAAGCTGAGGAACCATGTGAAGTGACTCCAGAACAACAACATGTGAGAGAAAAAATACGGAGTGATAAAGAGAAGCAAGCAGAGAAAGAAGTGATACCAAATAAAACAACTGAATATCAGTCAGAAAAAGTTGAAATGTGTCAAATTTACATGATACAGGAGGCAAGATGTCTTGAGGAGCAAAATGGGCAAACGAAAGCTGATGAACCATGTGAAGTCACCCCAGAACAACAACACGTGAAGGCTGTTGATAAAGAGGAGGAAAGAGAGCCAAGAATTACAGTTCTGGTGACAAATGAGGAAGCAAAGGGAATAATTGAGTGTGGAAAAGCTACAGACATTCATAAAGCAATGCAACCTGACAGTGTCCAAACAGACAATTGTCAAGAGCCACAAGCTGCTGTAATGGAAAAATATTTTTTGACAGACAAACCTAATAAGAATAATCTCAGTGAACAATCAAATAAAGTCACTACTAATGAGGAAAATGCAGACGTTATGGAGATACAGAAGCAAGAATTGCTCAGTGGAGCGGTGTGTCCAGATGCCAAGGAGTCACAAGATGACACAGATAATGTGTTTCTGTGTAAAGCAAAGGAGAACATTCATTTAAAATCAGAAAGCACTGAGAACAGGGAAAGTATAAACACAACACCTAAAAAGCAAGAAGAGGAGCATATATATGAAGTACCTGATGTTGTACTCACTAGTTCTGCTGAATACATTTATGAAACAGGAAGTTTTAAAGAACCACTGAAACACCTGGACAACGTCACACTTCACATTGCTGTTACAGGATCAACTGGAGCAGGAAAATCCAGCTTTATCAATGCAATACGAGGTCTGAAACCTGACGACATCAACGCAGCTCCCACAGGAGTGACTGAGACGACAGTGACATCAACAGTGTACGCACATCCTACAATGCCCAGTGTAAAATTTTGGGACCTGCCAGGGACTGGAAGTCCCAAATTTAAAGCCAAGAAATATCTAAAGGACGTGAAACTTGAAACCTTTGACTTCTTCATCATCATTTCCTCCGAGAGATTCAAAGAAAATGATATCATGCTGGCTAAAGCAATTAAAGAGAAGAAGAAGTTGTTCTACTTTCTCCGCTCGAAGATTGACAATGACATTCGAGCAGAATCTCAAAGGAAAGACTTCGATGAGCAGAAAGTTCTCTCACATATTCGCGAGGACTGCCATAGAAACCTTAATGATGTGAATAACCTCAAACCAGAAATTTTTCTGATTTCCTCTTTTGAATTGCATAAATATGATTTTCAAACCCTCATCGACACACTGGAGAAGCAGCTACCTGCTCACAAGAGAGATGCTTTGATTTTGTCCTTGCCAATATACTCCTCAAAGATTCTGGATGAGAAAATTGAGCTGTTTATGAAGCAAACCTGGTCGGCAGCAGTCGCCTCTGGGTCCATTGCTGTGGCTCCAGTGCCTGGTCTTTCCATGGCTTGTGATGCTGCCATTTTGCTGGCTTTCTTTACCAAGTGTTACTATGCATTCGGTCTGGATGATGAATCAATAGATAAGCTTTCAGTCAGAGTCAACAATCCATCCCTTAAATCTGTAAGAAAGTCACCTCTAGTGATAGCTATTGGGCAAAAGAAACTCAGTAGTAAGGAGCTATCAGCACTGACAAATAGGGAAGCAGCAGTTAAGTTTGCATGGAGCATGGTTCCTGTTGTAGGTAGTAAAAAAACTGCAGAAATGTCTTACTCCGCAACACTGAACCTTCTGCGAGCAGGAGTTCAGGATCTTGCTGAGACAGCCAAAGAAGTGCTGAAAGTGGCAGGTCTGACTGACGTCTACTGAAATCAGAGACTGAGGTCAGTCAAGAGGTCATGCCATTGATCTTTTTCGTTAAGCCTTTTTTACTTTTTTTACGCAGTCACATTCACTCATAAGTAACTCAGAATTATGCTGAGCTGCATGTTATTACTGTTTTGAACATGTTTTTCCATATTATCTTAAAAATGCCTTAAATTGCTTTTGTTAATTGATTTACTTCCTGTAAAACATTCCAATAAAGGGCAAAATAAAAATTGTTTATTATCTGTTTTTAATGATGTATAGGCTAATGTCTCATACATAATAAAAATTAAACGGTGTTTAGCTTTTATTATAAAAACATTTACTCGTTTTTAAACTGAAGCATGGTTAAACCTTTGCAATGGGCAATTCCTAAGTCGCATAATATATAACCAAATAGCGTGTCAGAATGTTTTTTTTTTTTTTTTTTTTTTTACACAGTTTCACGACTCACGAGGCTGAAATCAAAAATGTCTTTGTTTAATTTACAACTTTGAAAATCATTATAGTGTAACCAATACATTAAAAAGAGACAAAAAAAAAACCCACAATAATCTTATGCTTATTTTTTTTTTTTTTTTTTTTTTTTTGCTAATGCATTTAATGAACCAAGTAATGTGATTTTAAAAATGTAGCGCTGATTTGATTGGTTGTTTGGACTGTCACTCATCGATCGTGCCTTAAGTTTCGTTTCCCCAACGTAAGCACGTCAAGTAGCCTAGGAGAAAGGGAGAAACGCGTGAAGAAGGAACTTGGAAGAAGAAAAGAAGTTCCTGGAAATCGTGACAGGTAAAAGCTCGGTATTTAACAGCCGATTATTTTTCATTTATATTGATTTTCTACCTGTAGAAATTTTACATCGTTTTCTTAAGCATCTCTATAAGTGAAGAGTCACTGGTTTACTGCTGGAACCCAGACATAAAAGTAAGTATAGGCTATCATTTGTTGTCAATTGCTTTATTCAATAGTAAAAATGAACATCAAGTAAATGTTGTATGATAGTATTGTGTGTATGTATACACACACACACACACACACAAATATATATATATATATATATATATATATATATATATATATATATATATATATATATATATATATATATATATATATATATATATATATATATATAAACCAAAAAGTTGTAGGTTACAATTTTTATTGGAGTTTCTGGAGCATTTGCTCTTTTCACACAAGTTTTGATTACCAGATAATTTACTTTAATGATGAACTGCCCTTTTGCTTTATTGACACTATTTTCTTATTTAATGCTGTTCAGTTGCTTTGTTACAATCTATACTATTAAAATAACTTTGTAAATAAAGGTGACTTGACTTGATTAAATATATAAAAAATGTATATCCTGGTTATATAGGCTATTAGTTATAATCATATTCATATATTAAGCCTTTATGATTATAATTGTATGGTTCATTGTCTTTTCATGTACTGTAGCTTTAAATTATCAAATTGTAGTCTACTCAACCAATATATAATTTAACTGCCACATTTAGTATTTTTTGTTGTTTTTGTCAATAAAACTGAATATTTGTATTCATTGATCAGTATATTTTATATGTTTCATAATGCTGCTGAAGTGAATCATCCATGTTTTCAGTTTCCATAAAGTTTGTTTAATGAATCTTTTATGAATTTTTACTCTGACAGGGAAGCGGAGCACCCAGGGCAATACAACATTAAAAGCTCTCCACACAAAAGGTCAGTATGACACTGCTGATATTATCAAACTATAATATGTTATAACTTATTCATTATTTTTATTATGTACAAATTGTAGTTTTATTGCTAAATTGTTATTAATAGACTTTGAAAATACACAATCAACCAGAACAATTGAAGTCTTTGACACATTAAGAATAGAGTAAACACTGTCAGCAAACGCCATTAAAAAATATGATTATTTTACCAGAAATAATTAGCAATCAGGCTTCAAATAAGAGTTAATTTTGAAGTACACATACTTCTATATACATCTACAACTTTTACAGTTTAAAACATGGAAAGTCAAGACCCTGCTGTTGTTGAGGCAGTAAAGGCATCAGGCGAGTCCACCCTGGAGAAGGCCACAGCAAAAGCTAAAGAAAGATTTGACCAGTTAATGAATGTCTCCCTTAACATCGCTGTGACCGGAAAGACAGGATCTGGGAAATCCTCCTTTATAAATGCACTTAGAGGTCTAAATGATGAAGACGATGATGGAGCAGCACTTACTGGAGTCACAGAAACTACAAAGGAGCCCACCATGTATGAGCATCCTGCAGTGCCAAATGTGAAAATCTGGGACCTGCCTGGAATAGGGAGTCCAAAGTTCAAAGCAAATAAATACCTCAAAGATGTCAATTTTCACATCTATGATTTCTTCATTATTTTAAACTCGGAGAGGTTCATGGAGAATGATGTCATGTTGGCTAAAGAAATAAAAAAGCAGAAGAAAAACTTTTACTTTGTTCGTTCCAAGATCGACAATGACATTTTAGCAGAGCAAAGAAAAAAGGGATTTGATGAGCAGAACGTTCTTTCCAAAATAAGAAAGGACTGTCAGCAAAACTTGAAAGAACTGGGAGACCCCAAAGTTTTCTTGATATCATCTTTTGAATTGGAGAACTATGATTTTGAACTACTTCAAAAATCTCTGGAAGAAGAGCTTCCAGAGCACAAGAGATCTGCTCTTCTACAAGCCTGGCCAGTGTGCTCTGCTGAATCTCTGGAGAAGAAGATCAAGATGTTTAAAGGGATGATCTGGGCTGCATCTCTCGCCTCTGCTGGTATAGCAGTCATCCCTGTGCCTGGACTATCAGTAGCATGTGATGCAAGCATTATGTTGCTTTTCTTCACAAGATGCTACTATGCATTTGGTTTGGATGAAAGATCACTGACAAGGCTATCTGAAAAAGTGAACAAGCCATTGCTGGAACATGTGGCCAAATCAAAGTTGGCATCTGCCATCCGAGAAAAAGCAGTGGCCAGAATACAAGTCTCTGCTGCACTTGCATCCCTTGCTACTATTGAGTATGTTGCAAGTCTCTTTCCAGGTGTAGGAAGTGTTGCTGCTGCAGGAATATCCTTCGGTACTACTAATTACCTCTTGAGAGAAGGATTAAATGAACTGGCAGAAATTGCTCGAAAAATAAGAAAGGAGGCTGAGCTGGACACACTATGTTAGAATTTGTAGATGTCCTAGCCATTATTTGTTTAAGAATGCAGTCATTAATTGGTTTTGTTGATTGATTTAATTACTATAGAGAAAATATGCATTTTCTGCTTCTGATATGGACTTAATGGCTGTAGCATGTTTGTTAGATTGTGTGCTGTTTATGAAGGAGATTATAGTATCTCCATGTCTTCATACAGTACAGTATTCAAAGATTAGATTACAATGTTCATGCATGGAAGCATTTCAGAAATCACTGACACTTTTATTTAATATCATACTACGTGTTGAATTATATTATACAGGCAAGTATACTTTTTTTAATTGTTCACAATTTGTGTTAATTTTCAATGCTGAAATCTGGAAAATGTTAAAAGTCTCACATGATGTATTGATTCTCATTCAATAAAAATGTGTTTAAAAACCTTTTTTGTGATACATTTTTCTATATACACACCTACTTTTTTATATTTCTAATCATTTTACTCAAGGTTATTTACCTCAAGATTTCAAGATAAAGGAATAAAGCACATTGTGTTATACATTAACAGTCTCAGTTGTGAGATCAGGTAAAGTTACACTGAAAGAAAAAAAGTTGCAGTTACAATGAAAACTTGCAATAGTGAGATGTAAACGGGAGATGTTAACTCGAAATTGTGTCAAATAAAGTCACAGCTGTCCATAACCAAGCAAAGGAAAAAGTCTTGACTTTACTGTAGTGAAGTTACTTAACCAATCAATGATTTATACCTACTATAATTTTACAGAATTTTACAAGGCATAATGACTGAAGATTCTTCCGCTGACTTGGATTTCTCTGGAGCTTTGCAGAGACTGAGAGAACATGACCCAAATACCGCTGTTGCAAAGGCTAAAGAGGAACTGCACAGTCTTGACAGTGTGACTCTGAATATTGCAGTGACTGGGGAAACAGGAGCAGGAAAGTCTGCCTTCATCAATGCATTTCGAGGTCTGAATGATGATGATGACAATTCTGCACCAACAGGAATAACCGAAACAACAAAGGTAGCTACTATGTACACCCATCCCGCCAAGTCAAATGTCAGACTGTGGGACCTGCCAGGGACTGGGATGCCTAATTTCAAGGCGAACAAATTCCTCAAGGAAGTGCAATTTGAAACGTATGATTCATTTATCATCATTTCCTCAGAGAGGTTCAAGGAAAATGATGTCTTTCTGGCCAAAGAGATTCAAAAGAAGCAGAAGAGGTTTTATTTCGTCCGGACTAAGATTGATAATGACATTCGGTCAGTGTTGAAGACAAGAAGACATTTCGATGAGCAACAGGTACTCTGCACAATTAGAGAGGACTGCCAGAGCAACGTGAAGGAGCTAGGAAACCCCAAGGTGTTTCTGATATCCTCTTATGATTTGGGAAAATATGATTTCCATGACCTGGTAGATACCCTAGAGTCAGAGCTTTCAGAATACAAGAGATTTGCTCTGGTCCAGTCTGTGCCTGTGTGCTCTCTGGCTATGCTAGAGAAGAAGAAAGAGGTTTTGGAGAATTTTATTTGGCTTGCAGCACTGGGCTCAAGCCTGGGTGCTCTTATCCCATTGCCTTTATTATCTCTGGCCATTGACAAGACGGTTTTGTTGACCTATCTCGTAAGTTGTCATAACGCTTTGGGTTTGAATGAGCAATCACTCATCAAACTGTCAGAGAGAGTGAACAAGCCTCTCTCGCAGCTAAATTCGGCTATAAAGTCTCCTATAGCATTAGCATTAGTAGACAAAATGGCAATTAGGCCTCGTACAGCTATGACAAAACCAGTGAAAAGTTTAGAGGATCTGCTTGATGCTAGATTACTTGTAACCAGTTTTATGAATGCGACTGAGGCCTTCAGATCAACATACAATGTCTTGCAAGGGGCTCTAAATGAAATGATAAATGACATGAGACAGGTCCTTCAAGCTGCAGGTTTGGATTAATAAAAATCAAGCTAGTACAGCAGAGATGCATGCAGTTCAATAGTTGGAATTATATTGAATATTGTCCAGTTATGTTCTTCATATTTGATTGTAGTGTATGTCACATGGAATGGAATACATAGAATAATATGCATTTAGACATCTAAATGGGTAAAATGTGTGATTGTTTAAGGGAATCTGGTGGTTTGTGCGAAAAAGTCTGCCTACTTGCTATTATACCATTATGTAGATTTTAGGACTATTAACTGAAAATGTAATGTTTTACTTGTTTTACGGTGTATTAAATATGTTTATGTTACCTTCTACTAAACAATACACATTTTCTGTATGTTCTGGGTTTTTAAATACATGTCAATTGGTTTTATGTATATTGTTATATACTGAGACAAAAGATAAATGGCAGTGGCAGGTGTTGATTTTCAGGATTTACTAGTTGTATGTGTATTACAACATCCAGGCTCAAGGGCACTTGTATTATTGAAAATATGTGTGGTTACGTCCGAAGTCTAAATGTAATAAAATTTAATGAAAAGATTTATTGTCATAATTTCTATTAGCAAATATATATATTATGATTGTCAGTTGTTAGCATCACTTTTTTTCATGGTGCTACCTAAAATGTATTGGCAGTTAAACTGTTGAATTTTTATAGGTATTTGTTTGTATAGTAAGCAGATGGGTGTGTGAATACAACCTTTACTTTAAAGGTTTATTTTTGGACTTTTTATCAGCTTTATGACGCATTTGCATTTTATAAAGGGTTTTTGTAAGGTGTGACTAAGCTGTTTATTTGAGTTTCAAAGTAATAGATCAGTCTGGTTCTTATTACTGACACTTGGCATAGAGGTTTTGTGTGTGTGTGTGTGTGTGTGTATGTGTGTGTTGTTACCCCTAACAACAAGACAAATATAGACGTAGACCTGGAGAGTACACGTAAATATCAAATTACTTACAAATTTACGAATAAATTATTTCTATGATTTTCAGGTTCACAAAACAAAATCTAATTATTATGTTATAGTACAACTTACCCACAGTCCATTAAAACTTTTTTATGGTTTGCACAACAAGAATGGAAGCATGGTGTATTTTTCATAAACATTTTAATAAACAAGAAATAGTCCTAACTGTGAAAACTGCACTTATTGCAATTAATACAAACATATATTACAACAGTATATTGAGATCAACAGCTCACGTTTTTTACTGCAGAACAAATTCTACAAATAATTTTCTGTTTCCCAACTGTGTATCTTCTATTCTTTTGCAATAATTAGGACAAAGCAATCTTAGCAAAACGTGGTGCCTTGCTAACGTTTTCTTTATGTATTTATATAAGAGATCTGTCACAGACAAAAAATACAGAATTATACAGTATAATAAACAATTAAAGATTATTTGTTAATTTTATTAATATATTATATTGCACACCAGTTGAAAACAGCAGTTATGCTATAATAAGCTTGAATAATTAATGGTAAATTAAACAGAAGTCTGCATCATATCTTACATTTCTAGCTACAAATGTTTTTATTTATGTTTCCTTACTGTTTTTGATATAATATGCAAAAGCACTTGTCCTGACAGTGTTGAGGTCACAGGAGAGTGCAGTTTCCAAACCTACAAAGTCAAATGCACATCTGTCGAGACTGTTGATGAGAAACATCTGCTGAGCAGACAGTTTGGCCATCTGAAGCTTCTGGCTATATTGTGCCCGAAGCCCATCAGGTATCTCAGTCTCATCACAGCACAAGTCACTTTGGGTCTGTAGATGACAGTCAATTTTGGTCTGGACCAAGAGGTAATGCTTCCTTAATTCTTCAACTGCTTTAGCTAGTTTTAAATGCCGTGCTTTCTGCCAGTCTGATACAATGATGATATAGAAGTCATAACAATTCAGGTGTTGTTTCATCTCATACATCGAGTAATCCATGACCCCCTCTATACCAGATATGTCCCAGAACCGGACATCTGGGTATCCCAGACTCATTGCTGGGTTGCTGACGGACGCTGAAGCCGCACCACACTCTTCATTCTTCAACCCAATTAAGGCATTTACCAAACTGGACGCTCCAGAGCCTGTCTCACCCAAAACTGCCACATCTAGCTGAAAGTGACTCAAAGCCTCCAGAACAACACTGACTTTCGCAGCTCCAAAGCCTGTGCGCTTATACATATCCTGCAATGCTTTGATGTCCTCTGTTTCAAGTTTCCCAGTCTGTTGGATGTGACTGGTAGCATACCTAAAATAATACAAAAATAAAATTACATTAATGTTAGGATGAATGAGATTTGAAATATTCATTATTTGCCCTCTTTATTATTTCTATTCTATTCCGAAATACATGCAATGAACTCATCTATGATGACAATGTTCTTAATTTCTGAATCAAAATGAATTGTTCTTTTTGATTTGGGGTATTACATAAAAAAAAACGTTAGGGTGATTAAAAACTTTTATCTGCCAAATAACAATGATATGGTTAACCATGATGAAACAGAAGAGGAAATTATATTATAGGGAGGACGCCAGCAGACCCTTGTGACAATATGTCAGGGGCAGTAAGTCTATAAAATAATAATAAACAAATAAACATTTTATTATATAATAGGACTACATTTTGCAGGAAAATAATATACTATCCTACTTCAAACTTTCACATAATTTCATGTTTTCCTAAAAATGGTATAAAAGTTTTAAGCTCCTTATGAAGCCAACACAGTACCATTTACAACCATGTAATTACAGTATATCCACTCACCAAGCCTTTATCCATCCTCCATGCAAAATCTTGTCCAGAAAATCTGAAAACAACTCTGCTCTAAGTTGAAAAACATCATCCTTAAAAGTGTCCATGAGGTTCTGCATCTCATACTTTTCTGTCTCATGGGATGACACTAGGAACACATGGGGGTCCAGTTTCTTCTCTTTCAGATATTTCTCACAGTCTTGTCTCATTTGATCCAGTGCACGTATCTGGGAGATTTTGCTTTTCTTTCTACGCAGATCATTATCAATTTTTGTTCTAATGAAATAAAATGGCTTCTTTCGTTGCTTTATTTCATCAATCAACAGCATGTTGTTTTCTCTGACTCTCTCTGACATCACAACCATGAACATGTCATACAGGTCAAAGTTCATTGTCGTTACATAACTCTTGGATGCAAAGGAAGGGGTGCCCATCCCTGGAAGATCCCACAGTCTGATGTGTGGGAGATTTGGATTCTGATACATGGTTGCTTGCTTTGTGGTTTCCACCGCTCCGGTTGGAGCAGCCCCTGTGTCATCAGGATTCAATCTGAGGATCGCATTGATAAGAGAAGACTTTCCTGCACCAGACTCTCCAGTCACAGCGATGTCTATCTTAAAACGGTCAAAGACCTCCAACAGAGACATAAGCCGGTGGGGAATTTCTTCAGGTCTTTCCGAGGCAAACAAATCCTTGATTTTGTTGAAACGATCCTCTTGTATTTTTGCTGGCATGTACAATCTATATAAAAACATGACATTCTGTCAATACTTTACATTCTGGTGAAATCTCACTCTTTTAAAGGTGGCTCAAATGTGACATTTTGTGTATTATTTATGAGTAATGAATCCAAAACAAGAAATGGTGCCTCAAGTATTTTTACATGGTTCACAAATAAATCTTTCTCGTTTCATTACGCTGCGATTCAATATTTTTAGATAGGACTTGAGTTATAAGATACTAAAACACCGTCGACCTATACCTCGCTTCTAGCTGCTTTTTAACACTTTTTAATATGTCTTGTCAAGTTATAATACAGTTCATCAGTAAACGGCCCAAGTTAATGATCTTGAAATAAGCGCAGCTTTACTGTATTTTAATAGGAACTGTGCACTTGTCAACTAGACGGTCTTATAAGTGACACGTAAGAAAATAACATAACATACATAAATATGTGAAAGTTGTTATGTTTTTGAAAAGACTGACAAATATATCCACTCACCGACTGTCCATGGCTCTGTCGTGTATGTTGGTTTCTGTTTCCACGAAATCCAAGGAAATCGAAACTAGGCTAATCTATGCGATGTGCGATAAACACATAAAAACAAAATTAAAGCACTCTCATAATCAGACTTTGTTTTCAGGTTGCTTTTAAAAACTGCCAACTTTACAAACACGAACCCGTTTCTTCAGGCTAAATAACAAACGTAAACACTTGCGATTTCATATAAAGTGACAGCAGGGGGGAGGAGGAAATGACGTTTGGAAAGCGAATTTGAAGACGTGTATGGGCCATTCTACAGAACTACACATTTCTAGTAATTATGCAGTTAATGAGGGTATCATACTGTATTTTCAGAAAGTTTGGGAATATTTGCCCTCTCTCCAAATTTGTCACCACTGAAACACAGTAATAATAATTTAATTAGAAGGTTTACATTTAGTCATTTGGCAGAAGCTAAGGAAAATCAATAACAATTACATTTTAACAATATTTCAAAATGTAATTTATGATATTTGTATCAATTTGAATCCAATTTTTCTTTGTAAAAGGCAAAAAAGGTGATCATACTGTTTGTAAAGTTAAGGATTCATTAGTCTGAATATACACTGAATAAAAAACTATCATATTATTTCAGTTGATAATTTAGTAGACTTTATTTTTGACAAAACATCCCATGTTTCGGTAGTGACTGCACATTTTTGTTAGTGATAGTGATTTTAAGGACCACATCACATTAGAATTTTAACTCACATACCAGAACATACTGCAATAGAAAAATAATTGGATAGCTGTACTAATAATTTGCAAAGAAAGTCAAATAAAATATTTTTTAACTCACTTTTTAAAAGAATTAGATCTTTTAAAAAATGTAAAAAATATATATATATATATATATATATCAATATCATCTTCATAAGCTAATATGTAGGGTTTAATAAATGATGATTTTATATTAAGCTTATTGATATTTTAAATACTATTGTGGGTTTCAATAGATAATAGAAGGATAATCTTGGTAAACATCTAAGATTTGAATAATTGCTTTTTAATTATTATTATTATCATTGTATTTATTTATCTATTTATTCACTTGGGGGATGCACCAGTTCTAAATGGCCGGTAAACTAATTTAACTAGTTTAAGATGTTAAACTTTATTTTTTATTATTATCATTATTATCATTATTTGTGTGTGTTAAGTTATACTACTGTATCCAGGTCATTGATTCAACATATAGGCATGTTTTCAGTTTTTGTACTCCAATGGGGCACCAATAGATCACATTTTGTATGGCTTGAAAGTCAGGTTTAACTTAACCTTGTCACACTATAACTGTAACGGTGACAAATCATGTGAAACTCATCATAGAAGAATGAAAGAAACGAGAAGAATGCATTCAGATGAATCCCAACCACTTGTAAACAAACAGGAAGCATGCTACTCTATTATTTTAACACAAATTGAGTTCTGTCTCAATCCAGCAGAGGGCAGCAGAGACCAAGTCGAAACAGTACGGAGCAATCAATCCGTTGTTAAGATTCTCATTTACAGCCAGCCTGGGAAAACCATTGCTTCATTTGACAGATCTCTGAAAGACTTTCGGCAGTAACAAGAATATCAATAAGTGTTTGTTTACATTCTTTTACTAAATATGACACTGTGAATTTGCAAACTATGTTGCTGTTATGTATTGTACTGTGAAACTTTGTTTGGGGTTTTGGTTTGAGCTGAAAATATTTCTTCACTTTCACACTTTTATCTTATTTAGAAAAAGTTAAACAACCTATATTTTGTGATATAAATGAAAAAAGTCAGCAGTTTGTTTAATTAACAGCATTTTTTATTCATTGTGGTCTGTCAAAACACAGTTCTTGTTATATAAAATTTAGTAGGCATGAGGTAGAATTTAAAATGTATTAAAAAGATGTGAGCAGTAAGATGCTTGTTTTCTGCTGTCAATGCAAAGGTCAATGGAGCTAATATTCCTGCATGCATATATGTTCTGAATCTGATCACTATTGAGTCCTTTGAACCATTTTGTTTGTCCAGTGTTGCAGATATCACAAGATTGCTTTGTCTTGCCAATAAACTGTACAGTCTGACGTCTGAAGTGATTTTTCCTGTCAGGATGAATTGTTTCCTTTTCTCTCCCCATGAATTTGACTTCCTGAGGGAGGCTCTGAATCCAACACACCTCTGTCATGCTCTTCCTCTTCTTCATTGCCCCTTCTTTTCTCTTTCCTTTTCCTTTTTACACTTTCTGCTGGCCCTTCCCAGGACACCCCACCTACACAGACAGGAAATCATGTTTCATCAGATGTGTTATTTCAAATCCTGCCACTAGATGTCAGTACAACAGCAGCAAAGTCATGTTCGGTCGTCTCAAGTGTTCAACAGAACCTGTCACAAGTATTCTTAAGAAAATTATTGTAAGAAATATCACAGTTATGATAAGCATACAACAGGTGAATGAAAGTTAATTATGATACCCACTGTTTCTGACACATGGCAAAGAGGAGGGACGGAAGTCTTCCAAAAGTTCCTCACTTCTGAATCCAATTAAGAAGCAGTAAAAGGATAACAGAAAAAGACATTATTATGGAAGCTTATTATTTTTATTTAATAACTTAGTAATGCATCAAAAATTCTATTATAACTCCAGTAACTCCAGAATGTATTTGGACACTTAAGGTATTCTTAAAATGTGAGAAATGTAACCGCATTAGGTGAAAACTTATCAAAGTGGCATCTGAAAGCAACTAGCATGGTAGCTAACTTTTCTGAACTATTTATGCAATGAATGTCAAGGTTATTTTTAGTGGAAGCATGACGTCAGTTACCATCAAGATCAAACAGGTGTCCTAGCAGAGGATCTAATGCAAATGTATTCATGCATTATTGCCAAATACTCATAAGGAGAATCTTAATCATGTGTACTGTGCTGTAAAAATAATGCTTATTCAAAACATTTCTTACCTATCTGAGGAAGTTTGTCTCAGCATGTTTTCTGACCAGGAACCATGTTTGACTTTCTGCGGAGAGAGAATGATAACTGATTCTCATGATTACAGTTCCACTAAATGTACTTACTAACCACTGAGGACTATGCACTTTACAAAAGTAACGTTATTCATTTCAGAATTAGGTTAACAACCACAACGTGATTTAAAAACAGCACAGATAAATAGACAGACGAGTCTACACTGGCTGACCTGTGTGCCTATGCTCAAGGATCTGGAGGCCGGTTTGGGAGATGGACACGGGGAAAGTGAATGTGTTTTGGGAGGAAGAGGGGGGGGTGATAGACTGGAACGAGGAACTTGATACTCCTCCTGTGATATCTGAAATAGTGAGAGAGGAATGAGATTAAACAACCATTAAAGTCAGAGTGAACTGAAGACTCGCAAGGAATCAAGCCTAAAATTACATTCTCATTTATTGCGTAAGCAGATGTTTTTCATAGCAAAGCAACTTGCTGTATGATGATCATACAATAAAAGCTAGTTTCAGTAAAAAAAAAAAAAAGGCAGACAATATTGCAGACAACTTTGCTTAATAAATCGAGAAAGTAACAAATCGCGATTATGAATACAATACAATTTATCGTCCAGCTCCAACAATTGGTCAATATTAAAATTCTGTTTAAATGACTCAAATGAAATAAAACTTTGTTTAAATGAATACATGAATAATAATAAAATGTCATCTTAGCATTTTGCTACAGGTAAATTTAGTCATCACAACATTTACATTAACAGTATGAAAAATGGATATTCATTTTGAGATTTATTAAATATTACATTAAACAGTGTTTTTATAGATGGACTTTACGTGAGCTTTAGATGGTGGCAAAGTTAATCTAAATAGGTAATACAATTTTAAAACTGGAAATGAGCATTCACAACTAATATCTATAAACAAATTGAGAAAACTGTAATATTGGCTGATAACTGATACAGAACAGATTATGCAATCACCAATAATCTAGCCATTATACTGATGAATAATTGTATAAATTGTGTAAAAACTGTTTGTTTGTTTGTTTGTTTAATGTAAATGTATTTTGTATGAAAGGACAGTGTGAGGTCTAGAGGTCTTGGCGTTTTGTGTAAATGTGGTTGGTTATATAAAAAAACAAGCAATGGAAATTCATATTTGAGAACTCTAAGCACACAAGAGTAAACATATAAGAGTAAAATCTCATTCAATTAAAAAAATAAAATAAAATAAATAAATGGAAATTTCAGATTACACCCATTCCCATATTACACACTCTCACCTTTTTCATAAAAGCTAGTTTTTTCATCACCAGCTCCACATCCTCATGATCATCCTCCTCATCTTCGTCTTCCTCCTCTTCCTCCTTCCCCCCTGCCCTCCTGTCTCTCGCTGGCTGGTAGGGCTCAATGAGGATGGACTCTGTGCCTCTGATGTCACAGCGGCAGTAGGGGCACGTGTGCCCGTCTGACTTCTGCACATCAGAGGGAGCGACACAACTTTCACATGCAAATTCACATACTTATTTAATGCTCCCAAGGGCATCCTTCTCCTGCACATCACGCCACAAGAAAGACTTGCTTATCTCTTGACATCTTATGAGAGTTGCACATGTCTTTGAATGTGTAAGATGTAGAGCTACAGAAATGCATCACGTCCTCTCGTTTGATAGGGTAAATGTTATCTTAGCATGCAATGAAGAGTGACTTAAGAGAAGTGGAAAATCAGTCACACTGCACACATATGCTTGATCAAACACAGGCAGGAAGCTTGAGCCAAAATGTCAGGTCATGCTGCATGACACTGTGGCAAACACAATATTTCATGCGGAACTGCTTTCTGAATGACTTTGCTTTATGCAAGCATTTAATTCTCTGTTTATGTTAGTGGTTTATTTCAAGTAAAAGAGTTGTATTCTAATGAGTTCTATTTAATATGTTTGTACATCAACAACGGAAAACTCAATCATGTAATCATGTATAGCTGTTCTGAATGTGGGTTTCTGGGTGTTACTTGACCATGACTGATTGTGAGTGTGCATGCAAGTGTGAATGGAGATAGAGGTCTGAGCACAATAAGAAAATGATATACCTGCCAGCCAGTCAAGCAGGGCTTGCACAGCAGATGCCCACAGGGCTGAATGCGAGTGTCCTTGTCTCGTTCTGTGCAGATTTTGCAGAGCTGAAATGTGCTGCCAATCTCACAGTATAATTCATACTGCTCCTGAAGAGAGAAATTCAACACATAAAGGATAGAGTGCATCTTGCATTAGAGACACACAAAGAAATTGCTAAAAAAAAAAAAAAAAAGAGTATGTCAAACTCTAATTTATCAGCTTTTAAGACACAAATGCAAAAAAAAAAAAAAAAGAAAAGGAGGATTTAATTGAATGTAGTATAGTACAAGATTATTAATATTATTATAATTGACATTTTATTGTAACATGCCCCCCCCCCCAAAAAAAACAAAACATTTAGTTTATTTGAAGAAAAGACCATGCTTTTATATAGTTGAGGTATATATTACCTCTGTGACTTTGACTCGACCCTTCTGAGTCGAACTGCACAGGCTGGTGAGGTCTGGGTTTACATCATGCCCATCAGGATACAAATAGCTGTAGATATAAGCATCCAGATTATGATTACATTATGATGTCAGATTTCATTTCCATGTACTTTTTTTTAATTAGATTTTGAACTCACCAGCCCTCTCTGAAACCTTGTATGAGTGCTTGGTAAAGAGGTGTGTTTTGGGGAATGGTTTGCACAATGTTGCCATCACTGGTCACATGACCAATCGCCCACTGACCCATTTGTGTGCAACTGAGACGAAAGATGTAGCTGTGGAGAGAGCCAGTGAGAGTTCAGATCTAAACCACTGTAGTTCTAAGGTTAAACCTAGATGAGCTATCCATAATACTTGGGGTTTATCAGCTCATTTGGGCTTTGCCATTGTCTTACCTGCCAGGACGGTGTCTGTAGTGCTCTAGTCGGACCTTGACCTGGTCGTAGGTGAGAAAAGCCATGTATCCTGGGTGAGTTACTGCTAAATGATTCCAGTTTCTTAACAAAGTTGACCAGGGCTAAAAAAAAAAAAAAAAAACTCCATGAGAACCATGAAGTGATGTTCTATTGCAGACAACTTTCATTAATAGATTAGAAGGCCTGAAACTTTAACGTCTATAATAAACAAATGTTATACATAATGTTATATATATAATGTTACAAATGTAATAATCTACTTTTCATGCTTGATTTATTTTATATGACTTATTTTATCAAACATATCTAATATTAAGTCATGGACTGTTGCTGCTTTTTTTAAACAAAAGTTCTGATCAAGATTAGGATACCTGAAAAAGCCTGGTGAAAATATCAAACTCAAAGATGGATATGTGATCGTTACAAGTGAGATCAACTGTGGACTTCAAAGCCATGGCCTCCATTCCCTCTTCTAAGTAATGAACCCTCCTCAGCTGCTGTTTAAAAATGTTCCATTGCACTATACATCTGAGAGAGAGAGACATAGACATAGACATAGACATAGACAGAGAGAGAGAGAGAGAGAGAGAGAGACATAGACAGAGAGAGAGAGAGAGAGAGAGAGAGAGAGAGAGACATAGACAGATAGAGAGAGAGAGAGAGAGAGTTAATGATCCAAAGATGGATGCGTACATCTGAATCTTCAGTACACATTAAAGTAAATTATTTTTGTCATACTTGTGTCCAAAGGCTTTCCTCCAGAAGTCTTTGGCCTCTGTCTTTGTAATTCTATAAGTATCACCCTGAAATCTTCCCCCAGGAAACAAAGATTGTAGTTCATTCAACATGTGGCTGAACAGCAGTGACAGCTTAGTAAGATTTCTCCTGAAATAGAAAGAATGTAATATTTTTTACATTAAAAATATACATATTTTGTCTGTGTACAAATATTACATAGTGAAACACATCTGTCTGTATAAAGTGTCTAGAAATACTAGGTGCACAGAAGAGCTGTGGTGCTTTTTTGTTTTGTGCACAATGAAAATAGTTTTTTAATGTGTTCTAAAATCATGTTAAAAAGTTGCACAAACATACACCCAAAAAGAAACAAAAGACTGACATAAGCACAATGCACTCTAACGCCTAGAAACAGGAAGTAGTACTTTGATGCATCCTGTCCTGAGTGTCTGTGGTCGGGCTGACAGAATTTTCCATTACTAATTGATCAAAGAGGTTGCCATGGTAGCATCAGCATCCTCTACGCACAGCACGGCACAGATCAGCACCTCTCATCTGTTACACTCGTGTCACAAATGTGCATAATTAACTCAGACTGCATAAATACAGGGAAAATAAATGTATTTATTAAATGCACACAACAGTACAGATGTAATATGCATTGTTTTTTGTGTAGTAGGTGATGTTTCAACGTTTCATTGTTTTATGATGTCTATTGTTTTTTTGCTTGTTTTTTTAATGTTGTAAATAAGGCTATTGGAGCACTTTCTACAAGAAAATACTATTTCAGTCTTTCTTCTTAAACATGTAATTCTTAATTCAATATGTTACTTGATCTTTCTCAGGAATTACTTCTGAAATGTACTACTACTTTTTGAGTGAAAACTGTTTTAACGGCAATACATTTTTTTCAGTGTACAGTTTAGTCAGTAATAAATCTTAGAATTGAGATTCCTTGAGTCTGTTTCTGTTAGGCTCTGGATAATGTGGCTTTAGCGTGTTGAGATACATGTGCATCTAACTTGGGTGCTAAACTGACCAACCATGGCTTGTGCAACAGATTTTTCCACTCAGACAATATGACCGCTTTGTTTCTACTTTTATCTCTAGTAGCTAAGCCACAAAGCCCTCATTTCTTCTTACCTTTTATCTGAGCAGCCAACAGAAAGTATAGCGCTTCTGAGGCCTGAAGTTTCCTTTAGTCACCTTCTTAAATTTTCCACCACATACTGTCCTGTCCACTAACCATGTTGCCATGGTCTAATCGCTGCCCAGCAGTCATAAATCAGGTGAAATGAGCTCCATGTACCCACATGTACTGTATTAGGTTTTTGTGGTCATTTCGTTCTCTCTTATAAATAAATAATTTGCTTACAGGGGAGATATAATAGGCTATTTCATTCTTCTCAATACAAAATCAGAAATTTAAGGAATGGGGTGTGACCCACTGTATCTATTTATCAAATATATTATCATCCATGTATTTTGTCAGCATATCATAAGTGATGGACACATTGTGATACTGCTTGTATTCTTTCAAACTTTTCTCAACCCTAAAGGTCCAGCTGTGACATGCTGTGTGAAATATTGAACACATTGGCGCTCAAGTGGAAAGAAGGAAAAAAAAAAAACCCTGCGACTTGAAGGTCTTGCTATTCAGCTTCAAACAGAAGAGAAGGTAAACAATTTGCAGACATTGCAAACAAGCCCATTATTTACTTTGACTTGGAGATAAATGAGGAGCAGACCAAATATTATGTCTTTTGGGTCTCAGGGATTTTATGTTATTCTCTAATGTGATGTATTATTTGAGGAGCATATTTCATTCTCTCTTTTTGCCGTGCATAAACAAAAATAATACGATAAAAAATAAAGTTATGTTTTGTGATCAGGAAGTTAGCAGAACAGCCACTGCTGTGCCGAAACATAACATTAAACTGTTGGCCTCCGTCGCCAGAGGAAAGTTTCCTCCATTTCCATGATAATGCCCCACTATACACACTGGTCATTAGTAGTCACAGCAGAGCAGAGACTTGGTCAAGACTCACCACAAAGTCTAAATAGGGACAGAAAGTCTATCTTTTGTTTCTTAAGATTAAAAAATAAGGTGTTTTATTCCAGTCAAATTGTTGTTAAGGTTTATAACAGGGACTTTTTTCTAGGATCGTTTTTCCCTCGCAAAACTGATTACCATCTTTATACGTGTGTGGACATGTCAGTACTTATATTTACATTCTTTTGACAGACGTTTTTGCTAAGCATTGTAATTCTATTTATAGGTACATGTAGCGTGCCTTGCAAATGTTTAATCAGTCTTACCATTTCATTTGATGACCTAATTTAAATACTTTTTCTACCACTACTTAAATAGTTTTAATACTTAATGTATTTCTGCTGCTTTTTGACAGTCTTTTTTATTATAATTAGATTACAAAAACCAAAGGACCATTGTTAGAGAAGTGGTGATGAGTCTTGAATTAAAGTGGTATTGACATTTCCAGATTCTTCAGTTACCAAAAAAACTTATTGCATTTCTGTCCGAGCTATATGGTAAATTTTTGGTAAACAAAACATTTTAGGTCTGCTCTATTCAAGAAACCTGTTAATTTAATTTATACTTTATTTCTCTCTCTCTCTCTCTCTCTCTCTCTCGCACACACACACACACACACACACACTACCTATTAAATTAAGGTTCTGATATGTATCTAAATCATCTAAAAATCACTTTGTTCACACAATTAAAGTGTAGTAGAGAAAGTCCACTTTTATGCATGTAACCACTTATGATTGGTTAAGTTTATGGATAGCATCATTTTTAGCAGAGCTATATGAATGAAAAGATGAAATCTCTCACCACACACACACTAATTTATACTTTAATATATGATTACATTTTATTTTGATAATCCAAGTCAACCTAATCTCATTAATTTATAACTACATGTCAAATTACCCACTTTAGAGAATTGGTACTTTTTGGTTAGGATTAGGGTTAGGGTTAGTACTTATATGTACTTATATGTACTTATATACTGTTTATACACATACACACACAAACACACACACACACACACACACACATAAACATATACCCAATCTTACAATTTTTTTACTTTTGGAGCATTTCTCTGTTTTTATTTTTTATTAAAAAAAATTATATTATTCTGGTTTATTTTAAGTATATCAAATATATCACCAGCAAAAATGATTCACACTTTTGATGGAACTACCTAAAACAAACCAGATTAATCTGCTTTATTATCTATGTACCTTGTGTCTGTTTTTTACCTTTAATATCTTTCAGTCCACTCAATTATGATCGTCTTTGAGATGTTCTGAAGAACACACATACCGAGTCCAGAGCGTAGACTAAAAACTGACCTCTGTGCTTCTTGTGTTGTCTTACCTGTAGCTTGATGTCTCTTCAAACATCTTCTCCTTGCCATCCTTGAACAGTAGCACAGCTTTATCTGCCTTGTCCAGCAGGTGTCGAACGTGGATCCTCAGATAATCACCCTCGTCCCCTCGTGGCACGGCCATCATGGAGCCCCTGTAGGGAGCCCATACTTCTGTCAGGTGGATGGCGGTCTCCGACACTAGTTCGGGAAGGTACGGCGGGCTGTTTTTAAGACCCAACCTGGGGTTGGTGCTCAGTTTATGCAGTTTGTCCAGTCTCCTGAGAACTTTATCAAGAAGTTTACGGTCCGTGCTGGTGGGGGACTGAGACACGGTCTGAGAAGTGTCAGGAGCTTGACTCGAACGCCTAGCTGTTGCCATGATAGATGAGCTATATCCAATGTGTCACACATGGAGTGCTAGTTAAGATTCTGCCATGTGTCTCAATCAACAGTCATTGAAAATAGTGTTGAAACAATCACTTCCTTCACACAATTAAAGTGTAGTTGATGTAGATATTCTCTTATATGCATGTAACAGCTGATAGGCTGAGTTTATGCAAAGCGTCATTTGTAGCAGAGCTAGTCTGAAAAGATGAAATCCTCTGAAACTATAACTTATCAAATGACCAGCTATAACAACAAGTGGTTAATTCACATCTCCATTATTCTCAGAAAAGTTATTTTTAGGTAGCGTGATTTATATGAAAACCACTTCCCCAGTAACTCTTTGTCCTGTTATCACAGATGATGATATAATGATAGGAAAAGCTCAAACGCAGCTGTAAGTATGATGATTTCAAAATGAACAGTCGAGAACTTGATGGAGGATATAGAGGTGGTGAGTATTGAAAGACAGAAGGCAAAGAACGCTCAGGCTGAGGTCATCAGTCATCTTACCACTGCAAAACTTAGTTCAATAATCCAGTTTAAAAACTTTGTGCTGCCCATGTCAAGGTCCGCGGGTCAGATGAAGTGAGAAGAAGATTTGTCATCATTGCCACATTCGTTTCACAAGAAACATTCTTCCCGAGCAGAACAAGAAAAGCTGACTTACCCAAACAGCACATGTGCCACACCTGACAAAAAAACTATGCAGGCTGGTTTTAGCAAAAAATAACGAAAGGTCCTCCGCAGAAAATAGATACAAAGTTCTAGTCATGTGTCTTTTTGCCATGTCTCCATTACAAAGTAACCCAAAATCATGACACCAAAAATAGTTGAAATACTAAAGCTTTACTCTCAGATCTACCAGCCTCCAGGTCCCACCATCACTCCACCCATACAGACATTTAGTGCTCTTGCTCAGCCATTATCTCTCTCATCCATGAGATTTCTGTCAGTCTGTCTGATTGTATCTCTGTGTCCTAAATTTTGAAGAGGCACTCACGCTCATGCTGCTTATGGACAGGAACTCAACTGCACACATTCACCTCTCTTTCTCCCTCTCTCTCTCTCTCTGATCAGTTTCCGGGTAGCTAACAGGCAGACAAACAGGTTTGTTTTCTTTGTGTGAGTGTGTGTGTGTGAGAGAGAGAGAGAAAGAGAAAGAGTGGGAGAGTAAGCCGAGCAGCTTGGGCTGTGTGCAGTTGGGACGTTGTTTGAATTGTGGTGTATTGGACCGACCATGTGTGAATGACTTCCTGAATACATAACAATTGAGAGTTTCTATAGTGCTTGCCTTAACATGACATTAGATTATAGCATAATTAATACTAAAATGTAATAGGCCAACTATATTGTTATTTTCATGTCATAATGTTAAATAAATGTTTTAATTCAAATTCTATATTTAATATCATATAAATTAATATATTTAAAATAAAAATATATCTAAAAACCTAAATAAACTAATAACAATCCTAACACTACTCAAAGACTAAACTAAACAGGTTTTTTGGAAGTAAAAAAAAAAGATGATAACTGATGAAACCAAAGGAAGAAAAATCATTTAAGGACTATATTATACAATATTACTAACGGCTAGTAACTGAAGACGTTTCTTGAGATTTACTTCAAACAGTTGATCCTTCATTGCCCTCTAGTGGACCAAAAATTTATAACTATTTATTTATATACCTTATTTATTTACTTATTTACTGTATATATATATATATATATATATATATATATATATATATATATATATATATATATATATACACACACATACACACACACACACACACATTGGGGATGGGTTTCACATAAAACATTTTTAGCTGGATTTGTTGTGATTTCTATTAAACAACTGCTCCATTGCTTCTTCCATATGTAATCATATAATATGTATTTGTATAGTGCAAGAGATAGTACTTAAGCTATTTAATTGAGTTGTAGTTATCTAAAACCGTCACAAATGTTCATTTTCTCTCACCAGCAGAGGGCGCTGCTTGACAGCATTTCAGCATCAATCAGCGACTCTTATGACAGTGACAGAAGAGCCAGACAGCTTCTGAAAAACGTCCAAGATGTCTTAGTTCTTAATGAACGATTTTGCCATCTCTCTCTGTTGTTACATAATACATGTCTGCCATGTCCATCTTGCATAGCAGAATAAATTATATGGTTCATATTTTACAAATTGACTAGGCCTACTATACGTTTTTTTTTTTTTTTTGCATGTTTGTTTGTTTTCTCCTCTGAAGGCAATGTATAAAAGGTACATGTAAATTTAACATGTTCTTGTTAAAAATACTTTACAATTAAATTAGAAAACTGACTTTATGAGTGTCTATGAGATTGGATTAAGGTACCAAGGACATGAACACTGTGTGCATTTAGGCCTATTGTCTTTTTTTCTCCCTCATGTCCCTCCAGAATTTAACAAGTAGCCTATATTTCAGCTATATTGTCAAATGTATTTTGATTAAGCAGCAGCAAACCTAAAGCTAAATTGAATTGCGTGTTCAATTAAATAAAAAAAGTTAATTTGAGATCCTGGAATGATCTTGTTGATCTTCAGTAGGCCCATGGGAACTAAACTAGCTGTGATTCAGCATTTTGACGTTAGGCCTATTGAATGTCATCAACTGACAAGTTCAGACCCACCACTCCTCTTGGTGTTTTAGGGACTTTAAACACCCAGTTTATTTATTTTTTCCATTTGCTGTTCAATACCCGCTCAACCCCACAATGAAGGAAAGTCCCAAACTGACCCAGGTAACACCAAACCCCTGGTGTGAGTAGGAACCAAGGCTATAGGGTGTAGGTGGAAAGAGAGGGGTATGACGAAGGTTTTTATGTGCACTTAATCTGATACCCTTTTTCTTGATTGTACAATGGGATAGATAGATAGATAGATAGATAGATAGATAGATAGATAGATAGATAGATAGATAGATAGATCAATCTCCCAATAACGTTAGAATTTTTTTCCCCCATTTTATTAATATTATTGGTTATTTCCATTCCAGTCTTTCTAGGAACGCTCTCTTTGGGTTCTATTTTGTAACCAAAAAACGTAACGTTTTCAGAACGTTCTGTGAACCAAAACATGTATCTGGGCTAGGCCATTATAGGCTATTTTTAAGGGATCTGCATGGTCAGAATGGGGGTGCTTTCCAGATAAGATGCTGAGATAGCGTATGAAAGTCAGACATTTGTTGTTATCGGTTTGAGTCATAAATTTGATCTCTAATGTAAAAAGGGCCCTATTTTATCCGTTCAATCAGTCACTAATGATCCACTGACCGATGTGAATGTGGTCAAATACAGGAAGACAGAAGGCTGGGCCTGGCAGGTTTCCCGACAGCAGCTGAGGGAGATCCCCGCCGAGATCCAGCCGCTTCCTACCAGGCACCAGAGTGAACTTTAAAAAAGGCGTAAGGCTGAAAGAAATCAAAACTACACACCTGTTCAACAAAAGCTCGCGACACATTCATCTGCTTTATGATATGAAAACACAAACATTTGTCGACATACATAAGAAAGAGTCAAAAGACTGATTCAAACACGCTAAATATTGAACAACTAAATCGAAACCGATTCCATGTTCCCTTCCAACAACAACCACCCAAAACGAAACTTTGACCTTATACGACGAATAAAGTGATTCTAATTGCCAAGTACAAAGTAACCTACTAATAAATACTTAAGTTTTCGTCCAAACTGCAAAGAGCTTCAGCAGCGGGTTCTGAATCGTGTCTCAAATGTGTGGCTTGTGAACGATTCAGTTATAGCTGAAAGGGGAAACCCCACAGTTCACTTACCCACCTACTTCCTAATTTGAGTGAATGAGAGAGGGAGACTCTGTGAATTTAGTTCAGATATAGAGACAGAACAGCGCAGGGGTTATCATAACTGCAGAGCGTGAAATTAAAAAAAAAAAGATAATAATAGTTATGCACATGACACATTGTCATTGCCCGAAAATGTAATTATTCTAATTGCATGAGTAATTGTGAGGATTTTTTTATTCAGGTCCTTTTTTTATTTTATTTTTTTTTTTACTTATTTTAATAGAAAGCTTTGTGGATATGAGCTTCAGTGCTTCAGTGAGCCGTGCTTAAACATCTTGAGCAAAGCATATGTAAGTATGTTGTTTATTCTAGGCAAACTGAGGTGATAGTCATCTTGGGACCGAGTAGAGATTCAGATTTACATAATGATGATGGTAAAAGGATTCGTCTAGAACCCATACTTCGCCTACCTGAGGAAAATGACCATGAGTGGCAGTAATCACACTGTGCGATCTGTGCCACTGGATCTTACCAACAAAACCCGAGAGCGTGGGAGCTGCGCGCAGACGGGAGACCGAGGTCGTCCTAGACCTGCTCCTGAAAGACAGGTGCAAGACAAGTGCAGCAATGGACACGGAATTCATCCATCTGAACCACAGGACTGTTGTGATGGATCAGTTTCGCAGACTACTCAAACAGACGCTGTGGGTGACAGGGGAAATAGGACGCATGAGGGTCCCAAACAAACCCGACCCATAACCCCTAACGCGAAGTGCAACAATCAGACGAACGCTGCAGGAAAACCCTCAGATCCCTCATTTTCCAAACTTCCGCCAAGGAAACGTCCTTTCCCACTGGATGTGGATCATCACCACAGTGGTCCAATAAAAGATCCACCTAGCGTGGCTCCAAAAGTGGTGAAGAAAACTGAGGCTCAAATAGACACAGAGCCACAGCGGATATTTAGTACACTTGAAGATAATCCAAGAGTCAATGACTCCCAGTTCGCGCCACACTCAACACCACATCGTAAGTTACAATTTTTCTTATTTTTTAATGATCACTCACTATAGATTTGAAATGCAAACTTGGATGTCCTTTGCGCAATTTAGTTTGTTATGTCATTGTGAAAGTACGTGTGTCCGTTTGCGTAGAGCGCGTGCGTCTACCATATGATTGCGCAGTCATGGTCAGTCCAGTCAGAGCAACAGTCAACGCGAAACCATTAAGCTGATTAGCAGGATGTCTGGTTCAGCAGCGTGCAAAACGTGTCAGTAGGTTACCACGTAGGTGAAACCGGGGAGTGTTGTAATACATAAGGTTCCACGGGGTTTTTTATAAATATTTTTATTGTATTGTTTTTTTTTTTTTGTTTGTTTTTTTTTTACTATACAACCAAAACCTCATATTTGAAATCTATCAATCTCCAAAGTCAAGTAACCTACAAGTTCACACCGTTTGAAAAAACAGACACTGTAAACTGCATGAATTTATGTCAGTAGCTACCTTTCCCACACCATCCCAATGTTGGTAGTCATGATATTTCTAAGACTAAAAGTTTATTTGGATGTTCTATATCAAATTAAACAAGTTTTTGTGGAATGTCTACATTGACATTAGTAGATTCCCCACTGCTACCTGCACCGAATTCCTGCTTTTTATGATAATGTGCTATGCAGAACTTTAATTTGAACTTTTCTTATCTTTTCATAAAGATAATCTAAACCTAATGTATGCAGACTGCAACTATCCAAAGTTGAGCCCAAGCATATTAGCAAACATATCCTGTCATAGCTTCTATGTCTTCCAGTTGGTAAGATGTAAGGAAGTGGCAATGCAAGAAACTACTTTCTATATAAGGACAAAGGTCCATTTTTTGAAGTGAGGCCGATGAAATCTTTTGAGTACACAGCTGTTGGTTTGATTTAGTTTGTGAAGACTAATATTTCTTTTTTCTTTTGGGGTCATAGCAGGCAGTCCATATATCCAGTGGCCTCGGCAGCCTCCTCAACTGGAGAACACAGATCGGCTGCTGGCAGATATTGCTGAGGCAACACGTCAAGATGAAGACGGTGACACGTGAGTCTATTACCATTTTAAAAAGTCTCAAAGTCTTTTCATGGGATGCTGTAGTTCCAGAATTGATTTATGGTGAAACATCCCACAGAACTGTGTATCATGCATTTCAACAGGTGAAGAAGTAGATATATTTATATATATACACACCATATATTTAAATGATCCGATTCATTGTTAAACTGCACTTTGGTTTATTATTAGTTACTGTATAGACACATTAGGAGTATTAATAAGGTGGAGGACGTGTACTTTTCTGTTTACTTTTTGGAAATTCCAGATTATCCTTGATATGTCACTCTGACTCTTGCTTAGTCATCCAGAACAAAACAAAACAAAACAAAAATATTCTGAAGTCATAGGTACAGTGGGCTTAAAAATATGTAGACTTGCCTTCTGTTTATTGTATTCCTGGCTGAGTCACAAGAATCAAATACAGAGTCACTGTGGCCCCTGTTACCCAGTATATTTCTAATTCTTCTTCAAAAATACAACCAAAATCATTATATTTGATGATCCACACCCAAGAAAGAGATTCTCTGTGCTTTGTGAGAGCGAGAAAGGGAGATTGATTCTGGAGGAGGGTATGTCTTGTGGGTATGAGTAAGAGTAACTGAGAGAAACTGGTTTTCGCTATTTCATGTCCTCCTGTTTCAGGGGTAGGTTTTATGAGTGTAGCTGGTACTGGGGACGCCAGAGATGAACATTCTGGCTCCCTTAGGCTTTGGTGCTGACATAAACACATGTACTGTGTTACTGTAATATCTGAACCCATACTCAGTGTGAAAATATCATTTCTCATGTGAGTGAAACTTATCCAAAAATGACACCTGGTGTCACGCAATATTGATATCAAGGTTTAGTCAGCAGTAGTTAAAAACATCGCTGTACGCGTATAATGCTTAGTAAGCAAATGAAGCCAATTCCAATTTTGAGAAATAAAATATGTGGAGCACTTTTTTTTCAATTCATATTCTTACTAACCAGATATTTATTTGACTCATCCCGCATAGATTCATAAAGGGATAGTCCATCCAAAAATAAAAGCTGTGTGATCATTTACTCACCCTCATGTAAATCCAAACCTGCAAAAATTCTCTAGAAAAAAGGTCTGTTGTATGTTGGCAATAATTTAGTGATGAAGCACAGTTTACACGGAAATCACTTTCAAACAAAGCAGGTTTTTGTTGGTCAGTCCGGCAAATCCGAACTTGAACACATTGCGAAATCTGCATGGGGAAATCTTTCAGCCCCAAATGAAATTCCAGATTGCATTGAAATGACTGAATTCACCCATAAAAATTTGCTTAACAAATAGGAAAAGTGTGACACTTGTTTATCTTCATATCACAATTTCATCGAGAGTCTATGTAATCAACTTTTTAAATCTCCAAAAAAAGCAAGCAGTTTAATGTAAGTCTCTGAAGAGGCACAGAATAGCTTTATACGATGAACAAATTTAAAAAGGGCTTTTATTCACATATAAACAAAGATCAACGCACACACATCGAGCACATCAAATATGGTAAGCAGGCACTTTAATGTTCTTCCTTGAGGTTTGTTTTCAATATCACGTATGTAGAGTATTTATTACTTTCACAGGATGGACTAATAAAAGATGAGAGAAAATTAAAAATTTTGTTATTTGTGTTCCAAAAAGTCTTAAAGGTTTAATTCATTCTCAGGCTTGAATATGGGCATAAATGCACCAAAAAAGTATAATAAAAGTGGCTCATATGATTCATTAGATAAGAAGCCATATGATGAGGAATGGACAACTGATAATATTATTGATCTATTAATGAGAGTTCATTAAAGGAGCAGCAATTCCTGAATGAATCATTCTTTTTAGTCAGATCTCCTGATTGAGACACTTCGCCTAGTTCATGGACGGAATCAGTTGATTGAATGATTCAGTTAACAGATACAACTGTTTCTGTTCTCAAAGAGCAAATCACTGGCTTGCTCCACTGGAGGAAGTATATCAGTAAATAATTTAAGTTTGTTTGCATCATAAAGATCAAAAGATACAGCATTCCTGTAGTTCAAATGGTATAGCATGAAGCTAGCAACTGCAGGGTCATGGGTTTGAATCCCAGGGAATGTGCGGTAATATGTAATACAGCAAATGTCATAAGGACCACTTTTATGGTGCTTTTGCTTGTCATTGTAATTGCTTGGAAAAAAGCAATCAGTACAATTCTTCAGAATTTCTTCTTCTGTTCCACAAAAGAAAGAAATTCTTGCGTACGTTTAAAATAGCATGCAAACAATGAGGTGTTATGGTGAAGTGCTTTCTTAATACGATGTTAAGTTCTGTTGGTATTTTGTTGGCTTTTTTTGGTTAGATTTTATAACCACATTCTTAACCAAGTTTCTTCCCTGAACTGATAAGCTGCTGACAGTTGTTAGCACAGTTGTTTTGGTTTCCAGTAGATCCCTATTTCCTGGTTTCTGTCTATTGTTTACATGTGCATCTGTCAATCATGCTAGTCCATCAACTGCATTTAAACAAACAGAAAAACAATATTCTCTATCTTTATTTCTCACACACTGCCCCCCCCCCCAGTCTGTGCTCTCTTACGTCAATGGGTGTCTTGTGCTCTCACCTTGTTTTCTTCTCAGCACTTCATAGACCCTCATTTTCGGGAAAGCCTGATGCGAGTGTGAGTCTGTTGTGTGACTGCGGTTTTTTCAGGTGTCTTTCTCTCTCTCTCTCTCTCTCTCTCTTTCATCTCTTTTCACTGCTTTGTGTGTTTAAAATGAATGAGCTCAAAAACCCAAACATCCGCTCTTCACTTCCTCCTTTACCGCTTTTTCTCTGTTGCTTATCGGTCTCTCTCTCCCCCTTTCGCTCTGTACTGTAAGCTCCTATACTTGTGCCATTTCTGCTCTTCATACCTACTTTTTCTTCCTTCCTTCTCTTTCATAGTTTGCATACTTATATGAAGCATCAAAAGGTTTCATGTCATGTCATGTTTTAAAAGTATCGTTCACCTGAAAATAAAAATTCAGTCATCATTTACTCACCCTCATATTTTTACAAACACGTATGACTTTTCTTGACTCCGTAGAACACAAAGGAAGAAATTTTGAAAAATGTCTCTGTGCTTTTTAGTTTTGGACCTCAATGACCTTCATTATATTGACGAAAGCAGTTCTTTAAACGTCTTTAGTGTTTTGTACAAGAAAAGTTACACAGGCTTGGAACGATTCATATTAGTGTTGCTCAAACAGTAGTGCATGATGTTAGCAATGCCATATATGGCAAAGTCATGGATTTGTTTCTCTGGGAATGTATTCAATGCATTGTAAGTCACTTTGTATAAAAGTGTCTACCAAATTTAGTAATGAAAAAAAAATTGAGGTTCTATGTGATGGCTGTGTCATGGCTATGAAGAGAAACATAGAGCAATGACACATGGTTACCTACAAACACCTTGCTTGTCAGGATTTTATAGTCTCTTCTGTTCCTGTTAGAGTTAGAGGGGTTGCATGTCAGGTGTTTGGCTCAGGTAGGATGTTTATGTCTCATCTCAGCCTCTGAGTTTGTTTGCTGCAGCAGAAGCAGGACTTTGTGCTGCAGGGGATGTTAGAGGTTTGTGTTTCTGGGCTGTACAGGATGCCACAGATGCGCCAGTGCCCCGCCATGAGCCCTTCTTCTCCTTCTGATGATGTTCAGGTTCCTACGTCAGTCTCAGCCCGAGCCTTATCTGGGGCTGCGGTCTAACTAACTCTCAGTCACTTCCAGGAACCCAGAGAGTTTCATATATCAAAAAGAAAGAGAGAGAGAGAAACTAAATTCTGACCTGCAATATGGTAAGTGACAGCAAAGCCAGTGATCATCACATACAGACAGACATGTGATTAGAACATATGATAAACAACCAGTTAGTTCACATTATTTATTTTACATTTAATTCTACATTTTCTTTTGGTATGCTTATAGTGGGTCTGTTTATCCAAAGGTTGGCTTTTCTTTGTCAGCCACAAAGTGATATAAAATATAAACATTAAAATATGAACAAATTGATATATATATATATATATATATATATATATATATACATATACAGGTCCATCTAAAAAAAATTGCATATTGTGATAAAAGTTCATTATTTTCCATAATGTAATGATAAAAATTAAACTTTCATATATTTTAGATTCATTGCACACCAACTGAAATATTTCAGGTCTTTTATTGTTTTAATACTGATGATTTTGGCATACAGCTCATGAAAACCCAAAATGCCTGTCTCAAAAAATTAGCATATTAACCCCAACCAATAAAAGAAAAGTGTTTTTAATGCAAAAAAAGTAAACCTTCAAATAATTATGTTCAGTTATGCACACAATACTTGGCCGGGAATCTTTCTGCAGAAATGACTGCTTCAATGCAGCGTGGCATGGAGGCAATCAGCCTGTGGCTCTGCTGGGGTGTTATGGAGGCCCAAGATGCTTCGATAGCGGCCTTAAGCTCATCCAGAGTGTTAGGTCTTACGTCTCTCAACTTTCTCTTCACAATATCCCACAGATTCTCTATGGGGTTCAGGTCAGGAGAGTTGGCAGGCCAATTGAGCACAGTAATACCATGGTCAGTAAACCATTTAGCAGTGGTTTTGGCACTGTGAGCAGGTGCCAGGTCGTGCTGAAAAACGAAATCTTCATCTCCATAAAGCTTTTCAGCAGATGGAAGCATGAAGTGCTCCAAAATCTCCTGATAGCTAGCTGTATTGACCCTGCCCTTGATAAAACACAGTGGACCAACACCAGCAGCTGACATGGCACCCCAGACCGTCACTGACTGTTGGTACTTGACACGGGACTTCAGGCATTTTGGCATTTCCTTCTCCCCAGTCTTCCTCCAGGCTCTGGCACCTTGATTTTCCGAATGACATGCAAAATTTGCTTTCATCCGAAAAAAGTACTTTGGACCACTGAGCAACAGTCCAGTGCTGCTTCTCTGTAGCCCATTTCCTGCACACGCCTGTGCACGGTGGCTCTGGATGTTTCTACTCCAGACTCAGTCCACTGCTTACGCAGGTCCCCCAAGGTCTGGAATCGGTCCTTCTCCACAATCTTCCTCAGGGTCCGGTCACCTCTTCTCGTTGTGCAGCGTTTTTTGCCACACTTTTTTCTTCCCACAGACTTCCCACTGAGGTGCCTTGATACAGCACTCTGGGAACAGCCTATTCGTTCAGAAATGTCTTTCTGTGTCTTACCCTCTCGCTTGAGGGTGTCAATGATGGCCTTCTGGACAGCAGTCAGGTCGGCAGTCATACCCATGATTGCAGTTTTGAGTAATGAACCAGGCTGAGAGTTTTTAAAAGCCTCAGGAATCTTTTGCAGGTGTTTAGAGTTAATTAGTTGATTCAGATGATTAGGTTAATAGCTCGTTTAGAGAACCTTTTCCTTTTATGCAAATTTTTTGAGAAAGGAATTTTGGGTTTTCATGAGCTGTATGCCAAAATCATCAGTATTAAAACAATAAAAGACCTGAAATATTTCAGTTGGTGTGCAATGAATCTAAAATATATGAAAGTTTAATTTTTATCATTACATTATGGAAAATAATGAACTTTTTATCACAATATGCTAATTTTTTGAGAAGGATGTGTATGTGTGTGTGTATATATATATATATATATATATATATATATATATATATATATATATATATATATATATATATATATATATATATATATATATATACACATACATACTTTGTTGTGATGTTTAAATAGTTGTGATGAAAGGCAAAATAATTGTTAATGGTTTTGTTTTTGTGTACTTTTTAATCAAAACATTTTCATATGGGAGGGACAATCAAAAATTTAGTTTAATGAATAGTTCACCCAAAAATGAAAATTTGCTGAAAATAAACTTACCCTCATGCAATCAATCAGTTGGTTTCTTCATCTGAGCAGAATTGGAGAAATTTATAAAATTATCACTTGCTCACCAATGGATCTTTTGCAATGAATGAGTGCCATCAGAATGAGAGTCCAAACACATGATAAAAGCATCAAAGTAATCCACACGACTCCAGTCCATCTCATTGTGATGGCACCCATTCACTGCAGATGATTAATGGATGGGAAATACCTAAAGGGTGAATACATTTTTGGGTGGTCTATTCGTTTAAATTTTGTATTGCTGGTTATCTTTTTATTTGTTAAAGGGTAAAATGAAAATTTGTCCATGTTTTACTCAACCCTCAAAGAATCCTAGGTGCATGTGACTTTCTTCTTTCAGACACATCTAGTCGGAGTTATATTAAAATTTGTTCTTGCTCTTCCAAGCCTTTCAATGGGGGAAAGCTGGTGTTTGTTGTCAACAGTTCAGAAGATGTGAAATAAAATGCATGCATCTGTAATAAAACATTCCTCACAAGGCTCTGGGGGGTGAATAAAGGCCCTCTGTAGCGAATCCATGCATTTTTGTTAGATAAATATCCAGATTTCAAACATAATAAACACTTTTTTTCTCACTTCTGCTGACTGTTAGGATGTGGAAGACCTGCAAGCAGATGTCTTAGTTCATCAGTGCTGTGTGGTTAGTGACGAGTGCAGAGAGAGAACAAAACAAAATGCAGGTCACGAATTAGGAGCACAAAACGAGGATTTGTAAAGAAAAATGACAGAGAATTTTGATATAAGCCAAGAAGAGACTGGTTTTCCTTTATTAAACTAATGAAACTTTGTTTCCTTTGCTTCTACATTTACCACAAATTTGTCTTCTGTCTTCCGTCTGCATGTCTTCCAGTTCCCAACAGTCAGCGGATGTGAGAAAAAAAGTGTTTATTACGTTTGAAATTATTTTACAAAAAAATTATCAAATCCTGGATCAACATTATTGTCCAAACATTTTGAAAATGTTGAAAACCTAACAATACCCATAATTTATTCCTAAAATCAGAAGGAAATGATTCTACAAGAGGGTAGAAACACCTTACCCAGATTGTAAACCTAAAAGATATTTCCTGAAAAGTTATATCTCAATTCTGATTGGTTGATTGGAATGTTGATCCAGAAACATGTTGTACTTGGTGAAATCACACTCACGGTTTTATTACAAATGCGCATACTTTATTTCACGTCTTCTGAACTATTGACAACAAACACACGTTTACCCTGTTGAAAGGCTTGGAAGAGCAAGGAAAATAATTGGATTGGCCTGAAAGAGGAAAGTCACATACACCAAGGATGCTTCGAGGGTGACTAAAACAAGGATGAATTTTCATTTTTGGGTTAACCAGCCCTTTAAGTTCAATAAAGTTCAAAGTTAAGCAATAATTGATAGATCATCTGGATCACTGCAAACTCCCTATTAAAGTCATCATGAAATCAAAACCATTCTTATATGGGTGCTTCTGGCAGTATAGCAGTGTTTATTATAAAATATATTTTTTAATAATGTTATCCTCATAAGCTTTAATCAAATAACCCCCCCACCCCCAAACAACCTGTCAGTAACTTGAAATGGTAGTAATTAAGTAAACATCAATGATCCAATCAACTTCTGATGGGTTAAATTATATGATAAATTATATTCTCCTACTTTTTGTCTAATTTGAGAGCTTTCTTAATCAAATTCAAAGGGATAGTTAACCCCAAAATGAAAATTCTGTCAGTAATTAATTGTTCCAAAACCATAAAACCTTTTCAGAACACAAATTAAGATATTTTTGATGAAATCCGAGAGCTTTCTGACCCTCCATAGACAGCAGTGCAACTGAAACAGTTTATGGCCCAGAAAGGTATAATAAGAACATTGTGAAAATAGTCCATGTGAAATAAGTGGTTCAACTGTCATGTTATGAATGTACGAGAATACTTTGTGTGCGAAGAAAACAAAAATAATTACTTTATTCAATGATCTCAACTGAAAAAAAGAAACAATTGTTATTTCTAACTTTTATTTAACTGCTGACCCTAAAGTCCCCTGCACACATACAGCACATTTCTGAAATTGGCAGAGATTTGTTATTTAGTTTGGAGCTCTGCTTTAAGTTTTTTTTTTTTTACAATTAAAGTCTTAAAATACAAATAAATATATAAAATCAAGAAATCATATATAAAATATATGTCCCTGCAAATATTACAGCACTTACTGAAACTGCGATAGGCATAAATTTGTTAATTGTGTGCAGCTCTGAGGTTTTTTTTGTTTTGTTTTTCTCCCACAAAGAGAAAATGTTCTATGTCTTTAATGTGGCCTTTACACTGTAATGCAGGCCAATCTCACATGCTCGGTGTAAAAATTCAGTCCTCAAAGCTGATAAAGACACAGCAACTTCTTTTCAGAAGGGCTGAATCCATGGCCCTGATGGCACTGACTGAAGTACAGTGACGCTGAGCTCACTTACAGGAAAGGAGACAAATAAAGAAAGAATTACGCTACTAATAAACTCTTCTGCTTTCTTATCAAAACCAAGGAACAGAGAAACTGTGATTTGGCAGTTCACTGAGGCAGGTCATAGCCTGAGTCAGGCCAGCATGCATTCATTTTGACTAAATGGCTCTTCTCTTCCTCTTTTGGTTTAATGCTTTATAAAGGAATGTGATTTTCTGGTGACCATTGTTCCAGACAGGAAGTTGTATTTCAGGAAGTCAGGTGGCATGGTGTGTTTTTTTCACGTCAGGTTCTTATATTTTATCACCTGTTTCTATACATGTTTTAGATTTGTGGTTATATACATATAGCATGTCATTTCATTCTCTCTGTTTTATTAGCAAAATCTTGCCACGATGGAATAACTCACATGAAGCAATCTCAATGTCCCTTTTTAGGACATTATTTACATTTATTAAATTAGGAATATGAATCAGCACCATAATTCAAATCGTTTGCTCTCCCACTGTCTGTGTTCCGGTTAGTTTCATCCCACAATGACACAATATGAGTCAAAAGACAATATAAACAATGAGTCCCTGTTCTTCTCAGTTCCCGTTTTCTCTATCGGCCTTTCATTTTTCCTGCTGTTGCAGTATGACTTCCCATCAGGCCTGTTAACATTCTTGCCACATTCCCAAGAACTGTTTTATGGTGCGTAGTGCAAGATATGTACAATCTACATTAATATCTGCATCGATAGGAGTCCTTGCTTGATTGTTAGTCCTGCTTAAAAGTGTTTTAAAATTATATTACTTTCTATAATATTGACTTCTGCATGTTCACAAATGACCTTGACCTTGTTTCAATATTGTTTTGAATGTTAAACTGATCAATGGCTAGGCAAATATAACATGTTGGACCCTTATAATATGTTGCAAATACATTGTGCTTGTGTTTCAAGTCAGTGCAAGGTTATTCTTTATAATTCTCCCAGAGTTACATGGGAAGTTCTGGTAGAGGATTCTGAAAAGCATAGAAAGCCCCTAATGCAACTGTAAATATAATGATAATTAGTATTCAAAACAGAAAGAACGGTGCCGTTGTCCCTGAGGGCAGGAAGTGACTTCAAACCAAAGTAGCTGTTACTGGAAGCAGATTTAGAAAAAAAAACACCATCATTTAAAACATTTCATGAAGAGTCCCGCTCTCTTTCTCACACAATGTTTTCTTCCTGTTCCCAAACTTTGACTTCTATGCTCTCACCTCAGAGAGGCTTTCTGTGAAATGATAGGGAGATAAGCATTTCCCTGTACTCACCGGTCGTGGTTGCATTTAGAGCCACTGTGTAAAAGATGAGTCACACACATGATTGTCAGGTGAAGGGTTATTCGTTCGACCCTTTGAACTTTGCAAGCCATTAAAAAGCAGATCAACCCTGTATTATTTAATCCCTTTAATGTTGCTAGTTTTGTTTGTGTGGTTTAATGTTAATGCATTTACACCAGTGTGCACGCTGTTGTTTTTAGGTGAATAATGCATTGGTTTATTTGTCTGTTTGCATTTGCAGGCCTCTTCACATTGCTGTGGTCAAAGGGAACTGCCAATTGGTCAAGTGGCTTATTGAACTATATCGACGGGCACACAAAGACCTGGACATTTTCAATAACCTAAGACAGGTATACAAACACACACACACAAACAAGAAAACCCTGTTAAGTATCATGAAATAGCAATAAACAATACTTCAGCAGCATTTATTCATCTAGATCAGATGATCTCCAACAGGTAGCTGGGACCCACTAGGGGGCCTCAGCAAACATGCAAAGGGGCCGCAGTATCATTTAAATAAGTCAAATGAATATATTATTAGTAGTATTATTACAATTAATACTAATAATTTAAATAATTGAAATGTGTATATATGGATATATATTTATACAAAATGGTCTATTTGCTTATCCATTAATCACACACACACACACACACACACTAATATATATATGTGTGTGTGTGTGTGTGTGTGTGTGTGTATAAAATGCTGAAAAAAATTATAAATGCAACACTTTTGTTTTTGCCCCTATTTTTCATGAGCTGAACTCAAATATCTAAGACTTTTTCTATGTACACAAAAGGCTTATTTCTCTCAAATATTATTCACAAATCTGTCTAAACCTGTGTTAGTGAGCACTTCTCCTTTGCCAAGATAATCCATCCACCTCACAAGTGTGGCATTTCAAGACAGCATGATTATAACACGGGTGCAATAAAACTCTAAAATGTGCACTTTTACTGTATTGGGGGGTCCTGGGGGGTCTGAAAACCAGTCAGTATCTGGTGTAACCACCATTTGCCTCGTGCAGTGCAGCACATCTCCTTCGCATAGAGTTGATCAGGTTGTTGATTGTGGCCTGTGGAAAGTTGGTCCACTCCTCTTCAATGGCTGTTCGCAGTTGCTAGATATTGTCAGGAACTGGAACATGCTGTCGTATACGCCGATCCAGAGCATCCCAAACATGTTCAATGGGTGACATGTCCAGTGAGTATGCTGGTCTCAGATGATCTTGGAGGTGAAGATGCTGGATGTGGAGGTCCTGGGTACTGTGGTTACACATGGTCTGTGGTTGTGAGGCCGGTTGGATGTACTGCCAAATTATCTGAAACGTATCTGGAGATGACTTATGGTGGAGAAATGAGCATTCAATTCATGGGCAACAGCTCTGGTGGACATTCCTGCAGTCAGCATGCCAGTTGCACGCTCCCTCAAAACATGTGACATCTGTGGCATTGTGCTGTGTGATAAAACTGCACATTTTAGAGTGACCTTTTATAGTAGCCAGACTAAGGCACACCTGTGCAATAATCATGGTGTCTAATTGGCATCTTGCTATGCCACACCTGTGAGGTGGATGGATTATCTCGCCAAAGGAGAAGTGCTCACTAACATATTTGAGAGAAATAGGCCTTTTGTGCACATAGAAAAAGTCTTATATCTTTGAGTTCAGCTCATGAAAAATAGGGGGTTCATTTTATAATTTATATACTGTATGATCTAAATTAAATGCATACTAATTTCTACATAGACTAATACATTTTTTAAATGTTTTTTAAAAAAGTTTTAGAAGTTAAGATCAGTTGATGTATAGTGAACAAACATGAATTGATAACAATAGTACGGTATATAAAACAAATAGTAAAATAATATACCAAAAAAAGGAATTATTTGAAAAATATTAAATTAACTAAATGTTAAAATTAATCATTGTTGTTAGTTCATTAACTAAAGCTGAGGAATCAAACCATTTTGTTTAGCGTTATCTCTTTAAGTTCGACATCAAATAGCTTTGAAATTTGTTCTGATCTGCATTGGTCTTTAGAATGAATGTTGGCGATTGTTGGATTAGGGGATTTAATGCATCAAGAACACCAGGCTAGTTAAGCATGAATTCTTGTCCCTGTGGGGCATATGATGGTCAACTGTAATTTCCATAAATGTGTTCTAAAATTTCACATCATACCTTTAGCTAAGGTTTGAGCAGAAGAGGAAATTACTCCAAGGTCACTGTTGTTCTCAGGCTATGCCTCTGAAGTTCTCGTGGTTATTTGAGCAAGTACTGGCCTGCCCACTTGTGTGCTCACCACATGACCACCACAACAAATGCAACCTGTGTCCTCCGCCTCATCTTTCTCTCATGTGTCAGCAACAAAAAGTGAGCGTGCAGACCTATTGGACTGTTCCCAGGCTTTTACATCCTGTTCTTCTCCTTTTCTGGTTGTGTTAAGCCGTACTTCCACCGACCGCATTATCAATTACCGCCATTGCATGTCTAGTCAGACCTCAAAAATCACCTCAAATTCATGTTTAGGTTTCACTTGACGTACAGACGCACTCTTTCACACACACAAACACGAACGCTTGTACATTCACAGGCAGCCAGCAGTTACCGAAAGCTGCGCGCATGTCTTAGCCACGGTCTGAAACTTGTTTCTGTCAGATTGTTGAGGTTAACTTTTGTGTTATATCCTGTGTTCAATTCTTATTTCCCCAGAAATGTAAACTGTGCATTAGCATGCCTTTGAAGCTTAGATGGAGTTTTGAGTAGCTTCTGTTGCGGCATTGCTTGAAAATTACTGTTTTGGTGTTTCCAAAGCCAACACTACATACAGTAAATACAGTGAATGATGCAATATTATAACGGCATGTAGACGTACAGCTGACTGGTACGGTACCAAGGAAAGTGTTACTACAGCTATCATTATTACTACTGCTAGAAATTGTATATACGCTAGAATGGCTTGTATCACAATGTCTCCATTTTTCCACTCGTTTCTTTTGTAAAACATGATTGTCCTCCCACGTCTGTCATGACTGACACTGGCAGTGACATTTGAAATGCATATGAGAAAAAGCATGCAGTGTTTGAGTGTGTGCTCATGGCAAAAGTTTTTTTATGATAGGTGTCGCCTATTATCAGTCAAGTAAGACCACAGCTGATGAGTTGTTTGCATGGCTATAAGTAAACTCAGTTTACAGAAGTGTATGTTTTTATACTAGTATGAGTGTATGTGCAAACACAGTTCAAGTGGCTGCTGCATGCGTCTCAACTTAAGTATCCTCATTCCGAGAAGTCACATGACCCCCCCTCACACCCTGGGTTGTTTCTCAACATACCTTGTGTTGAGGTTTGCAGGGTATTAAAAGGGACTTTCCCTTGTGTGCTCTCTCTCTCTCTCTCTCTCTCACTCACTCACTCACTCACTCACTCACTCTTCTGCAGCCTTGTAACATGCTTATCTTTTTTATCCTGAATTATAAAAAATGCTTTTACTACAGGTTAGAGGCCCATAGATCTTCACAGAAAGACTATACAATGGCTATATTATATTATATTAGCTATATTATCATTCATTTTAAGTGAACTTGAAATCCAAATTGTGCCTATTTACTTCCTTAATGCATGTTCCTGGTTTTTTTGTGATTTGCTGGTGCACGTTACACTAAAGGAAAAAAGCAATTTGTAATTTTTAATTAATAAACATACATAAAAATGCTCTTAGCAGCTTGCTTATGTCACTTAATGTTAATGTTAATCAATAGCCAAATAGCTATCTTGTTAGAGAAAAGCAACTAAAACCAGCATTGCCTGGTCAGAATGGTACATTGGCCAGTTTTATTTGGAGGGTTTTGTGCATTTGTCAGATGGTCAAGCTACAGGAACTATATGGTTGACCAGCCTAAAACCAGTTAAAGACCAGCTGGGCAAGTCTAGGAGAACAAGACCGGAAAGCCATTTTCGGCTGACATAAGCTGGATCTTTCAGTTATTTAGCATTATTTTATTGAACTCGTATTTTAGATCAGGCTATTAGTTAATGTAAACCAATAACTAAATTGTCAAGCAACTAAAACCAGCCTAAACTGTTTGTCTGGTCTTGGCTTGGCTCTCAGTGTAATCCATTGGCTAGTTGGGGTTTTGGTTATTTAAATGGTCAAACTGGTGAACCAGATTGCTGATAAACCTAAAACTAGCATCTTCAGGCCAGGCTTAGACCAGCAAACCATTGTATGCTGGTTTAAACTGGATTCAGCAAAACTTATTTAGATCTGGTTTCATTCTGGCAAGACCCACTGATCTAAGCAATTCTACATAGTACAAATTACACTTTATTTTGCATGAAATGTTCTTTTTAAATCTTCTTCACAAACGTTGTGTGACGTAAGTATAAGATTCATTTATAAAATCAACAACTCAATCGTGTTTTCGTTGCATGCATTGAGTGCACTTTATTTGTACTGTCTTTTCTCATCCGTGAGTTTTGTTTCAGCCCAGTCATCTGTGCCAAATCATGCAGGCTTTAGTTTCAGTTCACTACAGTGTGTTTTTGGCTCATGCATCTGTGTCATGAGTCTTCCCCTCAATTGCTTTCCTTATTCATCCAACATTCCCCTCTTTATTCATTCTTTTTTTTCTGTTTACACACAGGAATGTGAATCTAAGGACACACTGCAGGGGAGAGGAAAGGGATTTTCCCTCTCTGATCCATCTCTTCCCTTCATCGCTCCCTTTGCTCAATCATTTCCGGCTCCTCCTTTCCCTTTTTGTGTTTCTCTACTCCCTCCTTTTCTCCCCTTATGCCCTTCCAAGCACATACAGTTTCTCTTTAAACTTTAATTGATTGCTTATTGCTCAGTTATTGCAGGTTCACTGGAATTGTAAAATGAGAAAGGCACTATTACGCTAGAATTTCTCATTTCTCATTGTAATGTGATTTACCTTCTTATACAATTTCCTGTTTCAGGGGTTGCCTAAAATGTCGCCATTCCTAAATTAGATTCAATTGATCTGAGGACAAAGTAAAAACCCATCAAATTGTACGTGTTAACTTTCCTAACAGACACACACCAGCAATTGTGTGATGCTTTGTGAGTCAGACAGGATTCAGGGAAATAGGAGCGATGTTTTCGTAGGAAGGGAGGGCCAAGGCATTGTGACACCATAGGAATTTCTGTCTTCATTCTCGCTGTACTTTTTTTTTTCTACTGTGCCATACTGGAATATCCTCCCTCTAGTGTCAAACCAACCCCCTCCATGTGTTTGCCTAGAGCCAACTTTACCTGCTAGCACATCTGAGCTGATCATAATCTTCAGCGGGTATCATTAAAAACCACAGACCTCTCTTTATCCTTCAATCGTCATCTGTCAACAAAACACATATACGATAGATTACTTGATGTAGTGTGCAGTATTAACTTCCTATATTAGCAAAAACGCTAATATCCAATGTGATTTTAGTATTCGTCTGGATGCCAGATTGAAAATGTACCATTTGAGGTGCTGTGACTAATATAGTACTTTATTTTTACTTCTTTTGCCTGAGGTAAATGAAAGGGCTTTGAAGAAACTAGTAGTGTGTGTTGTCATCTTGACTCACTTCTTGTCGGTTTGGCTTGGTGGTTTATCTCTTTCACTTTATTATTTAACTGCTGTCAACAACACTAGATCTTCCAATCTAAGATTTCACCTCAGATGAAGGAAACAAAAATTAACTCCTCCATGACCGTTTTGACCAAGATGAATCAAATATTTCCCTCACAAAGTACATATGCACACTTTGGCTTGTTACAGTTATGTCAGTTAGACATATCTAAATTAAGTGTTACATTTAAATAAATTATATAATAGCTTACATTTTTCGCTGAATTGATCACTCTGCTTTAACCAGTTTATTGTACATATAGCCATAACCACAACAGACGTTGTAATGATAGTCGCAATAGTTTTATGAAAGAAATGTTAAAAGACAGTTATATCCAGTAATGCAAAGTAACTTTTTTGTAAAATTTGTCATTTATGTGATTAATGGACTTCATCATTAAATATGACAAAACAAGGAACATTAACAAGTCTGTTTTTAGAATATCATAGCCTTGTTTATTTCATTATTATCAGATCTATGGAACTGACCTTTAACCTGTTAGACAGGTTCCAGGTTAGCAGCTACAGTTACAGGAATCCACACCAGGATGTGACTCAACCTATTAGCTCAAATACACCTGAACAGCTTATCAGAGATCTGAGTGATAGATTTTTTAGATACACTGCTTAAATATTGACAGTTGTGAGTATGCGGTCTAAATATAATTGGGCCTTGAATATACTGTGGAATTGATTGACTGAATCAGTAAACGGTCTTCATCTTTCTCTCTCTCACTCTCTCAGACACCATTGCACTTGGCTGTAATTACCCGACAGCCTATTTTGGTGAAAGCTCTGGTGTATGCAGGGGCTGACCCTGGAGCTTTGGACCGTAATGGACAGACGGCACTGCACTTGTGCTGCGAGCACAGAGAGGTCGACTGTCTGTCTGTCATACTCGGACACTACCCCCGAAACCCTTCGTCCCATCTGGAGATCAGGAACTATGAGGGTAAGAGCTGAACCTGGATCTACATTAGTGTAATCGATTTTTATGTCAGTTTTAGTAGAATAATTGGTCTCAGAAAAATGTGATTTCATTCATCAGTTAGCTTTCAGATGGATTTGCTGACACTAAACCTGTCTTGACTATGGTCTTGTTTAGTACAGTAATAGGAACAAATACATAGCCGTCAAATTATTGTTCCACTTGTCTGTCATTTTGCAACACTTCTGAAAATGATACATGACTTATGGCAGAACTTTTATGGCAGATTTAGTTTTTTTGTTTTTTTCTGTGTGTTTTGTTCCACTTGGGGGCAGTCGACAGAAAAAGAGCTGCTGGTCATGAATTTTGCTGCATTGATTTTGTGATTATGTTTTGTAATATTTTTGTTCATCAGTAAGGAGGGAAGTATATCGCCATCTAGCTTTATTTGTGTATTCTTACACAACAATTCCCTCTGTAACAGGATAGTTTTTAGAAAACCTCTTCTGTGAAAATGTTTATTAATAATGCTGAACTTAAATTTTTTTTTTTTTTTAGGTTAGTGTATTTCTAAACAGTCCTTACAGTTAGTATTGGCTTCATTCATGCATAAGAATTGTAACATGAGAGATTTCCTGTTTCTGTCACTATTCAAAAAGTCCCTAGAAAAACAGTGAGGAGGTGTATTAGTGTTTTTGTGTATTTAACTCACTGAAACATGCCCAAACTTGTTTCAGTGGGTCATTCAGAATACATCATGATGATTTCAAAGGGTTAGTTCACCAAAAAATGAGCCTGTGTTTTACCAAATGCAGCAAGAGTATGAAATAAAACACCGGTCATGAGTTAGAAGCACAAAACAAGGGTTTATAAAGAAAAATGTTGACAGATTTAGATATAAGCCAAGAGGAGACTGGTTTTCCTTTGCTAAAGTACAGAAACTTTGCTTCCTTTGCTCCTGTAAACAAACTCACGAGACTAGAATAACTCAGTCGCCGTGATTTAACCAAGTAAGACATGTTCCTGGATTAACCTCTTTTGATGACCCTGGATAAACATTATTGTCCAAAAATATAGACTTAACCCAATCCCTACTCATAAACCTAACCCTACCCATAAATTAATTTCTAAAATCAGAGGGAAATAATACCTGATTAACAAGGCTATAGAAGAGCCTAACCCTGATTGTAAGCCTAAAACAGATAATTCCTGAAAATGTATATCTTGATTCTGATTGGTTGATTGGAATGTTGATCCAGAAACATGTTGTACTCGGTGAAATCACGCTCATCAGGATAACTCAGAGGCATACCTCAAGGGTGAGTAAGGAAAATTTTCATTTTTGGGTGAACTAACTCTTTAATGTCTTGTTTAAGGTTTGACACCCCTTCACCTGGCTGTGCAGAAAGGAGACAAAAAGTTGGCAAAAATCTTACTGAAGAACGGATCTGAAATCAATGCTGGGGTTAGTGAGTTCTTAATCATTTCCACTACCTGTTATGTTGTGATGTTATGTCTTACTCATGCATGAGTTATACCTTTCCTTTGAAGTGAGCTGTGTATTATGATCACTAGGGTTTACCGACCACACTATTTGTTTACTGTGTCTCTTTTTTACTTTTTTATCACAGGATAATAAGAGTGGTCGAAGTCCACTGGTTCATGCTGTAGAAAACAACTTTACTGACATGGTTATCTTTCTGATCGAGGTGTGCATGTATATATATTTTGTATGTTTTTTTCTGTTGAGTTTTTTCACACTTCACACGTCAAAACCAATGAGTAATCACTTTTGCACAATATATTCCTTTCTTTTTTATCTTGTACTTCTCTGTTGATAAGGACAAGGATGAACAAATAAGCCTGAAATCTATGACTCAGTTTTTGCCTGTGAGTTATGGGCAGTTATTAATGTTCAAAGTGTCTTTTTCTGTGTGCTGTGTCTTTCAGAGTGGGTGTGATGTGAATGCTCAGTCTTACAGTGGGAACACAGCGTTACACAGCGCCTGTGGCAGAGGTCATATAGAGATTGTCAGAGTCTTGCTGAAAAATGGAGCTGACAGCAGTCTGAAAAACAATCACAATGACACTGCCATCATGGTTGCAAAAAACAAAAAGGTAAGAACTGAAACAACGACATTAATTTATTAATTAGTCTGGCCTAGTGATATATTTATTTACAATATAAAGTGGGGGTTTTTCTGTTCATCATCATTTTGACAGAAATAGAGAAGGCTGTTTTAGTCTTTCATTAGAGTAGTCAATATATTCAGCAGAGTATGTGTAATATGCAGACACTGCCTTCAAGTGGTGATACACAGAATTGTCATAGTTTTATTGCATATTAATTGCCAGTTGGACATGTCACTAAAGATTGATTACAGTTGTATGAAGCCACATGGAGACCCTTTTTTGTAAGAATAAAATTATAATTGCAACTTAAACTTTCCACAGTTATGTTTTAAAGGTATAAATCACCAAAAAGGAAAATGCTGTCATTAACTACTCACCTTCATGTCATTCCAAACCTGTAAGACATTAAGAAATTAAGATATTTTTTTTATCAAATCCAAGAGCTTTCTGACCCTGCATAGACAACAATGGAACTGCCACATTCAAGACCCAGAAACACAATAAGGACATCTTTAAAAACATTCAACCGTTAGTTTATGAAGCTATGAGAATGTTTTTTTGTGCTCAAATAAAACAAATATAATGACTTTATTCAACATTATACTCTTCCGCATCCATTCATGAGAGTACCACAGAGCCGGCCTTCTGACGTAGAACCCGGCTTGTTTACAAGCAGAGGAATGCACAGAGATGTGTTGTGGTAACAGTTCAGTTTCTTGTGAAACAATAAACTGAATAAGTCATAATTTTAGTTTTCTTTGAGCACAAAAAGTATTCTTTTAGCTTCATAAAATTTCAGTTTTGACACATGGACTAATTTAATGATGTCCTTGCTCCTTTTCTAGGCTTTAAACATGGTAGTTCCCTTGCTATCTATGCAGGGTCAGGAAGCTCGCATATTTCATCAAAAATATATTGTATCACATCTCTGAAGTTTAACTTTATTTAACATAATTACAAAATTCTATGTGCAATTATACATAAAATGCTTTAACTTTATAAACTTAAGCTTTACATTGTATATTAAATAATAGCTTTATTATTATGGAGTATCTGGGATAAATATAATTTATAGCATCTTCACATCATCAAACATTCAAGCTCTGTTCACCTGTCAGTATGTTATATTATGAAAGCCTTATTTTCTGTGTTAGTCCACTCCAGGCCTCAGCTCGTAAAAGCTCCATTAGCCTTATAATCCATCCATGTGTATCACCATAACTTCTTTATCTCATCTAAACAAGAATATAAAGTATGTGGTCTTGTTTTAAGGTGTCTGATGTGCTGCGTGGGAGAGGCACTCGCAGCTGCATTGTGAAACCTAGCAGTAACGGTAGGCATCCCTCTAAAATTACTAAAGTGAATGTATTTCTAAACGTTTTAACTCGGTTTAAAGTTTTAACTCGGTTTCTGCTCTCCTGTCTAGGCTCTCTGTCCCCTGGCAGCTCCAACAATTCTCCCCGAATGACTCCCACTTTTCAGGGCAGTGCGTCACTTTCTCCTGTGACTCCAGTTTTACCACGAAGTCAGTCAGCGGACAGCATTTCAGAACGTCAGTCACCGATGATCAGCAGTGAAAAAACACTGCAAACATTGCCACTGACACATCATAATGTAGCAGTGGACAACAGAGCAGGCTATGGAATGGCACTCCATCATTTCCCATCATTTCTGTTACCGCCTGGGTATGACCCACTGGGTAAGCCCAATCTCTCTCATATCCAGAGTAGGATGCTAATCGCAGATTACCCTTTTTACTATCCCACTGGTATTCAAACACATCCATGTTACTCGGAAGCACAGATCATCTTATTCCCCAGTTTCCCCGTGCCGGTCACATATGGCTCTCCTCCACAGGGTGCCGTTAGCCAATCACGTCCGTCCAGTCGCAGCAGTGACCAATCAGACATGTCTGCTGTGAGTGTAAACAATGATGAAAGATTTGTGAGTTGATATTAGATAGATATTTAAGCAGCTGGTCATCTTAAAGGTACAGATCGCCCAAAAAATGGAACATTCTGTCATTATTTATTCACCCTCATGTTGTTCCAAACCTGTAGGAGTTTTGAATATTTCTGGTTTACAAAAGAAGATATGTTGATGAATTTTGGTAACCAAACAGTCGTTGGTAGACATTGATGTTCACGGCATAGGAAAAATACTATGAAATTCTATGGCTAACAGCAATTGTTTGGTAAGGAAAGTTCTTCAAACTCTCCAGAATTCTTTTGTGTTCAGCAAAAGAAAGACATTCATACAGGTTGAGTGGGTGAATTATCCCTTTAAAGGGATAATGCAAATAAATTTAGCATTTATTCAGCCTCATGTTGTTCCAAACCTATATCAGGTTCTTTCTTCTGAGGAACATATTTTAAGAACGATGGTAACCAGACAGTTTTGGTGATCAATGTAAGATGGAATTTCATGCAGATTAATAAATTATGATTTTGAAGTGGTGTTGTTTGAATACTATTTGTGTTTGGACAACAAACTGACAGATTTTCAGATGTTTGAATCTGATGTTATGAAGTTCCCAAATCAGTAACATGTATATTTGTGTTACCAAGTGTTTTGCTCTATATTTTGAATGATTGGTGATTTTTGTCATGTATTATAAAGGGTTGTGATATTTATACTTCAATAGCAAGACAGCAAAATTATCTTTTTTTTTCCTTTATTCATTTGTGATTTTCTTTTGTTTATCATTGCAATGCCATGTTTTAGGTGTGTTTATTGATATCATATCGTTTTCCCATGTTCAGATTTTCCAGATTTTAGTTATTCAAATTCATATGACACACACACAAAATCTTCGATTGCATTCATGTTTACAAAAAAAAATTAAATTTGTTTCTCACATTTTGAGGCTCTGAAAGGGAGGTTGTTAGGATACACATATGACAACTGATTTCAACCAAGTACAATGCCTATAAGAGGTCATGATAGGTTTATCTACTAATGAATGCACTGACATCGTCAGCTATTGTCAAAAATACCATGTACACAAAATCCCAAAATTGTGACTGTGTGCCATTTGTATTTGAGTGCAAGTCTTTGAATGGCAGTTTAAAATCACTGTCTGATGAAGTTTTTTTTTTTGACAAATTTTGAGTTATGACTGACTTGTTTAGTGGCTTAAAATTGATTATCTTGTAGAAGGCAGATGTGGAAAAAATGTAAACCGTAGGATTAAAACCATCGCCAAAATCTACAGAAACTGTGATTAAACGTATAACCACATAGGATTTTATGTGAATTTTCCAAAATGGTACTTAAAGGTGATTTTGCTGACAGTTATGTGAATGTATGTACTTTGCTTTACATATGAATGTGTAAATAAGTGCATAGTAGTAGTCTAATTGACTATGAATAAAAAAAAATCTTATTTTTATACATACAGTATGTGTGCATTTCATGACTAACATTTGTAAAATACAAGTTAAGACACATTAAAAATGCCTTTGAAACTTTTTCCGTGCCTTCATCATTTTTAACTGCTTTTCAATTGCTTTTTTATGTATAGATTTGTTTAGCCTACCTTTTGCACATATTTTTCTTATCTTAAAATATATTCCATTATTTTATATTTTACATTTTTTTATTGATCAAAACACAAACCATTTCAATATATCTGTTGTGAAAACTATTTATATCAAAAGTTTTTTTTTTTTTTTCAAACATGACTAAATATTTCACAACTAAAAAAATGGCCATGTCATTGAAGAGCCTGCTTGGTATGAAATATTAAACTTGTGGTATATGAATAAAATAAACAAGCAATCGAGTATGAATAAAAACAGGCAGAAATTCTAAAAATACATAAATAGAAGTACGGAGGCGGATTTGACAATGGTGCCGCCCACCAAATTCAAACTCTTGTCACCTGATTGGTCGATTTCGAGTCGTGCGTATATGTCCTCCAAGCTCGATTTAGCGCACGGCCATATTAAATCTCTACTCTAGACGGAAGAGACAAAAGCCACAGCAACAAAGAATTTTTCAAGAAGCGTTCGAAGAATTAATCACGTCTTTGAAGATTCAAATCCTTCAAAATTCGGAGGTAACGAACCTGGATATAAATATAATTGAATTCGACAGTTATCTATCCCAACGTGCATAGCGGGTCTCTCTTGCGCTCTCGTTAGCATCTAGCTAAGCTAACCTGTCTTAACAATGTAACCGCTGGCAGGTTGAGCTAGCATGCTTTTTAATACTTTCAAATATAGTTCACCTGTATCCCACTCCTCAGGAAACACAGTTCACCATGTCCCCAGAAAAAAAGTGTGCTGCGTTATGTCGTCCTTATTTAATGTTTTGAACTGTTCTGACTGAACTCAAGCGTTGAATCTGAAAGGGAGAGAACTTTTTTGTCGTTAAACCACCTCTGTGGTGCCTGTCGGCTAGGTCGGTTAGCTCGACAAACAACTAATGACGCTGACGCACACTTTTTGCTTCAGATCTTAACGTTAAACCTTTAGCGATTAGTAAATTAGCTTAAATCCTCGTCGACTTTAATCAGATGCGTTATTAATCCAATTTATCATATGAGTTCCAAGTGCTTTCACACTTTTAATAAGTGTTTGAAACTGTTAGCTAAACGTGGGTGCCTTGATAGCAGAATGTGTTGAAAGCATTCAATTATTACCATTTGGAAGTTAGGTCGCTTTCGATAAAGGCGTCTACTTTGCATTGTTAAAGCAAAGCAGTATTTTGGCATATACATAATATTTATTTCTGTTCAATTTATTCTAATTCGAACACTTCTGTTCAATAGTATTTAAAGACAATTTGAAACTACCCCTTTACTCCTTGCAAGAAATGGTTATGCTTTATATGATGATAATTTTATGTCTTTAATATTTGGCAGGTGTTCCAGATATTCTTCCACTAAGTGTTCAGGAACTGTGAGGGAAAAAACGAGACATCCCGAAGCCAAGAGTGGAAACACTTAATGGACTCTTAACGTTTTTTTTGACTTGCAATCCTGCATTTACCACCTTTGAAATCCCTCAGTTTGGAGTTTTTCAGCAGGTTAAGGAGGAGCAAGTAATACTGAGCAAAGTTTGAAATTCTCCAAGACGAAGAGAATACGGGAGTTTTAAAAGCACATTAAGAACCTTTAGCTGAGCCTTGTGCTTTTGAATGTAAATACTTTATATTTTTTGATACCAAAAGGAATACAGAGGGTACTACAGGATTTCTGCAATCCAGCCATAAAAAAAAGAAAAAAAGAATTAGAAATAAACATAAGTGAATACTTTGTACATTTTCAGGGATAACGTAAAAAGTGACTTTTGAAAAGCATTAATAGATTTTTTGCAAACTTGCATTTTTGAAAATCCTTGTGCAAGACTTGAATTTTACAAGTTACCTGTTTGCTAGTTATTTTGTACGTTGGCTATAGGCTTGTGAGATATTTATTCATATAAATATAATTTTCTCCTATTTTGGGAGAGCTTATTATAAAAAAAAATTATACGCCAGGCACTCTTCTTTTTAAGGGGTCTGTACGTACCAGAAACTGTTTACACAAAAGCGCAGTGAGCGTAACCGTAAAACAGTTTTACAAATAGCTGAAAAGTAGCAAAAAAACAAAAAAAAAAAACAAAGCAAAAAGATTAATTTGTTTGAAACCGTTGAGGGGAAAAAATCTGACAATGGCTACAGCGAGAACAGAGATCCCTGCTTCAGTCATGCCAATGAGCAAACAGAATGGACAGTCCAAGCCCATGAACCTCCAGTCAGGATCGCTTACTTCATCACAGTCAGGAAAAACACCTGGGATGTCCCAGAAAGGAAGCAGTATACCCCAAAGCAGTGGCGGTATCAGGTAATCTTTAATTATTTAAAATATTTTGAAGACTGTTCATCAATCAAGTAACTTAAGATGTTTGAGTACAACTGTACAAAGTTGAATACGAACAATTTCTTCTAGGTTTGGTGATGACTGGAAGAAGTGCCTGCAGCTTCCACCGAAAGACATGAGAATGAAAACCACAGTAAGTTTTCTTATTAGATGGTGGTATTTGAAATTGGTGCTGGTCCACTTACTCTCAGTTTTTGACTTTAAACATCTTCCTTTTTGACAGGATGTGACTGCAACCAAAGGAAATGAGTTTGAAGATTACTGCCTTAAGAGGGAACTGCTTATGGGCATCTTCGAAATGGGCTGGGAGAAGCCTTCCCCTATCCAGGTATTCTAACTTGTATACACTAAAATTAGGTATACAAGGTTAAATACCTTCATATACTGTACTCTTATTATACTATACACATTTATAAAAACCTGTGGTTGATTGGTTTTGTCTGCCTGGCTTATGACTTTCAGCATGTTTGTCAAATAAGCCTGTCTTGAGATCTTTATTTTTTTCCTCCTACATTCTCTGTCCCTGAAGGAGGAGAGTATTCCTATTGTCTTGTCAGGGAGGGACATACTCGCCCGAGCTAAAAATGGCACGGGTAAAAGCGGAGCCTACCTCATCCCCCTCTTGGAAAGGATTGACCTGAAGAAAGATTATGTTCAAGGTAGGAATATAATATAAATATTATATATATTACATTTTAGTGTCAGTCTTTAGCATCACATGATCATTCTGAAATCATTTGAATATGCTGATTTGGTGCTCAAGAAATACTGTTGATTTGAACAAAGTTGTGCTTAATATTTTTGTGGAAATGTGATACTTCTGTTCAGGATTGTTATAACCAGTTTAAAAAGAACAGCATCTATTTGAAATGATACAATTTTGTAACTATGTAAAAGCCTGTAACTGCTCAATTTAATCGTCCTTGATGAATAAAAGTAACAGTACTAATTTCTTTGCATCTTGATGACCCCATGTTTTTGAATGTTAGTTTAAATTTGATTTTTTTTTTTTTTTCTCCCCAACTTTATTTTAGCCATAGTGTTGGTACCAACTCGTGAGTTGGCTCTGCAGGTGAGCCAGATAAGTATCAACATGAGCAAGCACCTTGGTGGCGTCAAGGTCATGGCTACGACAGGTGGAACTAGCCTGCGGGATGATATTATGCGTCTTGACGAGACTGGTAATTGAAGAGTTTTCTACCATCTTTGAGAGTTTCTTAGGGCTGCACAATTAATTGAAATTAAATCGCAAAGACGATAAATTGAGATGAGGCAGAAGTTGCGATAGTCGTGTATCTTTCAGTGAAGCACAGTTCAGGTTTCATAATCCTACGATTACATCATCTGCCATTTATGAAGGCGATTTTGCATTGCTTGTCAGAGAACTAAGGCTCTGTGAAGTAAATGCTGCTCCACCTAAACACAGATGATGGAGATTTACTACTAATCACAGAACTGACTTTACTAGAGTTTACAAAGCTAAAGTGATGTGGGTAATAAAATTAAAGTGAGAAACACCTTTTACAGTAACATTTAAAATTACAGGCAGTCATGTGTGTACATTCTTCAGTAAAAGTATTTTGTTGATGTCACACCTATTGACTGTTTTTCTGAAGTCTTGTCCTTTTGCCAGGACACAGTCATTTTAAGTAATTCTTAAATTGTACTTCCTTGTTCCTCAAAGAGACGTGATGTTAGATAATTATCCACACATACAGGGAAAGTCATGTTGACAGTTGAGTTTAACTTATTTAAAAGAATTTAGAAGATAAAATGTACTTAAATACAGCCCCCCCCACACTTTTTAACCTTTACATTGTTTTTTTTTTTTTGTCTCTCCAGTACATGTTATAATAGCTACCCCAGGAAGGATCCTTGACTTGATAAAGAAAGGTGTGGCCAAGGTTGACAAAGCTCAAATGATTGTGATGGATGAGGTGAGAAAAGTAATGCAAGGAAGATTTCTAATTATATTTTCTAATGCTAAAATTGAAGTTCCTTTTTTTTTTTTCTTTTTTTTTTTTATGTATACAGGCTGATAAATTGCTTTCTCAAGACTTTGTGGTGATCATTGAGGACATCATCAGTTTCCTGCCCAAAAACCGCCAGGTTTTGCTCTATTCTGCCACTTTCCCCATCAGTGTGCAGAAGTTCATGGTGAGAGCTTTACTTGCTGTAATATCTTGGTTTATATAATCAGTCTAGTCTTTCTGAAGTTAAATGTCTTACTATATTCAGGATTCTTTCTTATATATTATTTCTGATATCTTGTTTAATCATGCTAATGACACTCTCCTGTTGTGTAGTCCAAACACCTTCAGAAGCCATATGAAATCAATCTGATGGATGAGCTGACACTGAAAGGCATCACTCAGTACTATGCTTATGTGACAGAAAGACAGAAAGTGCACTGTCTCAACACACTGTTCTCCAGGGTAAGTGACCATTCCCTTTACAGAGATGCCTTACATTTGTCTGGTGTTGTGCAAGATCTTCTTTGGCATACTGCAATTGAGTAACTATTGTCTTAGTCTTTTTTTTCCCTCAACTCTTAGGAAGAAAACAAGTCATTTAATTACCTCTCCTTCTATTTGTTTATTTTATATATTTTTCTTTCCTAGCTCCAAATCAACCAGTCAATCATCTTCTGTAACTCCACCCAAAGGGTGGAACTCCTTGCCAAGAAGATCACACAACTTGGCTATTCCTGCTTTTATATCCATGCCAAGATGATGCAGGTCAGCTTCAGAATATATTAAACCTTTTCAAGAAATTACTGTTTAATTACCACAAATACCAAGTGGCACAACTTTCTTTTCTTTATATTTAATATTGAGAAATGTTTGAGCACCAATTCAACGTATTAGACCATATTGTATTTCACATTATTATTCTTTTTTTTTTTTTTTTTTTTCTTAATGTACTTCTGCTAAATGCAACCTTGGTGAGTATGCTGTGACTTTTAGTTTTTCTAAAATATTTTTATATTATCACAGGAATACAGAAATCGTGTGTTCCATGACTTCAGAAACGGACTGTGTAGGAACCTGGTCTGCACTGGTACGGATAGCCACATTCGTAGAATTGTTTTCAGGGATTTCCCCAAATGCTTATGAAACCTTTTTGATGGGATCTTTCCTCTCTCAGATCTTTTCACAAGAGGAATTGACATCCAGGCTGTCAATGTAGTCATCAACTTTGACTTCCCCAAAAATGCAGAGACATATCTGCACCGCATTGGTCGATCAGGTAACCGCCAGCTCAGGATTTGACTGGTTGTTTTATGGGGTTATTGTATTTTTTGCTCATTTGTTGTTGTGTATCTACATATCATTTATTTCCGTGTTTTCTATATGTTCTCAGGTAGATACGGTCATCTGGGTCTGGCCATTAACCTGATCACCTCAGAAGATCGTTTTAACCTAAAGGGCATTGAGGACCAGCTGATGACTGACATAAAGCCCATACCCAGCAGCATTGACAAGAACCTGTATGTGGCGGAGTTTCACTCCATGAACCCTGATGAAGAAGAGGCTGCTCACAAAGCAGGCGAGCTTAATTAACCCTTACTGGTAAGAAGCCCATGTCCTAAATGACCTGATCTGAAGACCTGGTTCTTTTATTTAGATGTGACATCATACCAATATCTCCCTTTCTTTTAGGAGAATAAAGGGACCAATGCTTGGCATTCTGCACAATTTCTACTGAAGATGGACGCAAAGATAACTTGTTTTCTTTTGTTTATTGTAGTTTATTTTCTCACCAATTGCTTCAGGGGTCTGGAACTGCCATGATAAAATGTGATCAGCTGCCACAGGTTTAGGGGCCAGTATAAAGTCTCATTAGGTTTTGTTGGTCTTGATAGAATACCTGAGGCAGCCTACCCTTTTATCCATTTGGAGCACAATAAGCCACTGTTCTTTAGACCCAAAGCACTGGCAAAGACCATTCACCATCCACAACTGCTGTTCATGAGGATTTTTCCCCCTTTTATGTATTACAACAATGAAATGGAAAATACAGAAGAGGGTGCCAAAAACTAATTCCCAAGCAGTACATTTAGTGCTGTCTATCCAGCGCCTAATGTGGAAGGTTGTTGTGCATTATATAATGAACGAGTTTTACTCTTAGCTTTACAGTTGATCAGGAAAAAACCAGGGAGGAAGTTTAACACATTCATAATGGTCTTCTATAGGTTGTTCACAGCTTTGTGTGTGTATCTTCTGGAGAGTGGACTGTGCTTTCGTTCTAATCCAAACAGGCATAATTTCGGCATTTTCTTTGGCTAACTTCTGACTCGCCACATTGTCATCTTTCCCAAACGTTTATCGAAAACATTCAACCCCCCTTTTTTTCAGTCAGTCTCTGCGTCGGCATGCTCACTTTGGCCGTCTCTGTTTCTCTAAGTGCCTTACTCCATAATATACTTCCTCTGGGTAGGAGGGAGCACTATAGGTCTGTCGTGCAAAAAAAAAAAACTAAAATTTGCTTTGGTCAGGATCGTAAGTGGAAGTTATGTGCTAGATATAGACTTCTCTAATACCTCAACACCATAAATCACTTGTCCTTTGTTTGACCCACCAGCTTATTGGTAGTGAACAGTACTTAACTCAGCATTGGCTGGGTGAGCGATAGGTTTACTTGTCCAACAACCAGGTACCCCAGCTCAGATCTTTGGTGAGACCGGAATTCAATTTTAAGGTGTTTAGGTTGTTCCGTGTATAAGTTTCTCCCCCCCCCCCCCCCCCCCCCCTTTTGAAGCATACAGTCAGGTTTTATTTTATTAAAACAATGAAATGTGATTGATCAGATTAGGGTTTTCTCCTGCTGGTGTCTAATGCACAGAAACGGACGAAGTAATGTTTTTACAACATATTAGCACAGATGCTGAGATGAAATGGCAGCTGTAATAAAGTTGGTAACTCTCGAAGTGTAAACTTTTGTGTCCCATGTTGTATGTGTTGAATTGTGCTCTCTTGGACATGTATGTTTTACTGCGAGGATTCATGGGAGAATGGCCAAAGCTTTTTGCTCCAAATGTTAATGCCAGCCTATTCTGTCCCTTCTCTTTTAAGCAAAATAAAGTCCAGCATATTCTCCAAATGTTTGTTTTCTCTTTCAAATACCTTGGAGTCAATGAAACTAATATTATCACTCCAGTGACTCAGTTGGAACCGATCCAAAATCAATAGTGTAAATTAAATCTTCATAGTACAGGGAGTTGATTGACTTTTCACATACTTTTAGTGCCATATGTGCATTTTTAATCTTATTTTTTTTTAAGCCATTTTTTATTTTGTACTTTTAAGATCCTTTACCAACCAGATAAATTTAGTTTAAATGGCTACATTTTAAACTGTTTCTTCTCAATCTACAATTTCAAAATTCTGTTTAAATCAGGTAAAATCTAGTTGAATTATGCTGTTTTTCCCTCTAACATTTACTTAATTCACATTAAATGTTTATAAAGTCAAAGTGGGAAAAGCCCCAAGGCTCAACCTACACCATACCAAGGCTGAGCAAGACAAAGAGGTTACAACACTGTTGCCATTTACAACACAGATTAGTGTGGGGCTCCTTGAATGAAATAGAAAAAACTCCAGACATCAATCTCTTAAGCACTTCAGCTTCTTTGGGAGGATATAATGTGTAAAAGAGCTACTTCTGAGAGAGATTAATAATACCTTCTACTTGAGGCCATGTAACAATTTGAAACTTTTCAGATTATATTTTGTGCTCTGATGAAGGAAAACAAATTCTCAAGAAATCTTGTTTGCAATAAAATAATATAACAGGTAAAGCTTTGGCTTTTCTGAAGAATACACAATTCTGCATTAACTGGAATATAATTAAAACAGCACCTAGTTCAACAAAACTACTGTATGTACCCATCCTTTAGTCTATTTTTTAATTGTTGTGTTAAGGTAACACAACGAAAACATGTATCAAGAACAACTGCAAATGTACATCTCATACCCTTGAAGAGCAACTTTGGAGGAGTGGAGAATATACGTCACGCGCCGTCGTATTTCGTTCCCCGATGACCTCACTAGGACGCCATACTCGGTATCCAATCATCAGGATGTTGTGGTGTCTTTTGTCCAATCATCTCTTTATACAGCAGGAATGGGCGGGCCAAGACACCGGTGACGTAGGTTGTCCCTTGAATCCTACCGGTGCCTCAGCAGTGTAAATTGGACTGCATTACTAAACGTGAGTATAGTTCGAGGCCTACAAATAGTTACATAAAGTGCATTCATATACTTGCTATTTATTAGTCCGCCACATATAAACGGCTGTCTAGCTAGCATATAATACAGCCTCTCTCTCGCGTCTCACACAGATATGTGCCACTCTTTCTTCTATATCACAGCATGTTAGCTAGTTAGCTAGCATTAACCTTAGCGTACCTGCTATTTAGCCAATGAGGCGTGAAGGAAGCTCTCCACATGCTAGTGCACTACTGCTCTCTAATGAGCCAAATTCTAGTTGTTGCTTTGCGCGCAGAACTGGCTTTTAAGAGCTTGACTGTAAATTAGTTGTCAACTATTTAAGCCGGGAGAGATGAAGGTTTTCATTCGGTTTTGACACTTTGGTAGTTGTTGGAACTAGAAATATGTTGTTTCCTGCCAGTCTGTCTCTAACTGTAGTGACGTGACCTTTTTGCCCTATGGTTCTTGTCAGCTAATTATAACATGTAATGCTATTTCAATCTTACTGTACTCTTGTATTATTCTTCAGCATGGGCAGTGTGTTGGCTGCCAGCACCCCAAACCCACCCCCAGCCTCAGGGGGCGCAGGTCTGGTGACCGTACCCCCAGGTTTCACCATGCCCCCAGTGTCTGCAGTCCCAGCCTCCTCGGGCACACAGGGACAGCCCGGGACAGACGCAGAGGCCTCACGCCCCAACCCCGGCACATTTGAAGAGTGTCATCGGAAATGCAAAGGTTTGTCTTAGGGTAATTTTCTGACATACCTTCTACAGTTTTCTGATCTATACTATGTTTTCTTATGGTCTTTCTGTCTGCTTTTTTAGAGGTCTTCCCTGTGCAGACTGAGGGGGTACGATTGGTTGTCAACAAGGGCTTGAGTAATCACTTCCAGGTCAGTTAACACACAATTAAATTTTTACTACTTAGTAGTGGTTGACCGATATTGTTTTTTGACAGCTGATGCCGATATCTCGGAAAACTTATCGGCTGATGCCGATTTTAAATAAAATGTCAAGTATTGGCTGATATATCGGTCTTGGTGATATATTGGTCAACCACTACTAAGAAATGAATGATAGAATGTCAAAAAAAATATCCCATCTTCATTTGCTTCCTCAGGTTAGTCACACAATTACTCTAAGCACCTTGGGGGACTCAGGTTACAGATTTGGAGCCACATATGTCGGCAGCAAACAAACCGGACCTGCAGAGGTGAGCCTTTTAGTTGTTTTTTAACTGATTGGTGTTTTCCTGTCAGTTTGTTATAATAATTCCTTTCAGAATATATAAAAATACAAAACTTATGTTGGTGCCGAAAGCCTTGTGGGCAGTGTGCCAACATACAGCGCTGTTGCACAACAGTTGTCCTGGGTTAGAATCCTGACTCAATGATCTTTCCCAATCTTTATTTTTAAGGAATATTTTTTTTTATGTAAATTTTTCCCTTTGAAGCAGTTTTCGTCAACTTGCTATGCCAATATTGTGTCAGAATGAAATGCTGAGTAGGATGTGATGTTAATGCCTCTTCTTTTTTTGTCTGTCCTTCTCAGTCTTTTCCGGTCATGGTTGGTGACATGGACAACACAGGCAGTCTGAACGCACAGATCATCCATCAGCTTACCAACCGTATTCGCTCTAAAGTGGCAATGCAGGTATGCACGACTTTGCTGTTATGTTCACAAACACATGGTATAGTTTTCTATGACACAGATGTAATGTTCGGTTAATGTAAGCTAGATCAGTTGTGTGCTAAACTGGTTTGTCTCGTATTGTGAGAAAAATAATTTCTGAAAATATGGTGAGAAGAAATATTTTTATGGGCTTTAAGGAGTTATTCCCAATCACATGATCTAATGTCTTTAAAATTGTGTTTTTGTCCAGAGATCTGTTGTTGTGGAAAATGAGATGCAGTGCTGCATTGTGTATTATTATTAATTGCCTGAATAAATGATGTGTTACAGACGCAGCAGCACAAGTTTGTAAACTGGCAGTGTGATGCAGAATATCATGGCGATGACTTCACAGCTTCTGTTACCCTTGGCAACCCAGATGTTGTCGTTGGATCTGGTAAAATATCCTTTCAGTTGCTATAGTCAAAAATAGAATACAAGATGTTTTGTCTATTTTTGGAGTCTGTAAGATTTTTGTAATGTTCTCTCTTAAAGCAATACTCCACCCCAAATTGAAAATGTTGTCATTAATCACTTACCCTCATGTCGTTCCAAACCCGTAAAAGCTTTGTTCGTCTTCGGAGCACAATTTAAGATATTTTGGATGAAAACTGGGAGGCTTGCAGAGGTGGAGAGTAAATAACATTTACTCACGTTACTGTAATTGAGTAGCTTTTTTTGTGTATTTCTACTTTTTAAAGTAGTTTTTAAAACCTGTAATTTTACTAAAGTATATTCTGTTTGAAATATTGTACTTCGCTACATTTCAAAACACATTAATTACAAAAAAAATGTAGAAAAATAAATAAATTGGTCCCTGGAAACTATTTAAGTAAATAATGGACAAGACAGGCGTTATGGTGCAGACCCAGCTGAAAACAAACCCGTCGTATTCTGCTCAAGTTGAACTTGAAAGAAATGAAGTGTAGCCCTGGCCATATTTAAGCTCTATTATGCAGTGTAAGATGTGTTTGCCTAGAAAGACCAAACTAGCAGCTTATAAAATCTTGACATGGTTTGAGATTTATAGGCCTATCCCAGAGGTGTCAAACTCAGTTCCTGGAGGGCCGCAGCCCTGCAGATTTTAGTTCCAACCCTTTTTATTAGTTCCAAGGCTTTTTATTATAAGCCTTCACTTTGAAATTACCGTACTCTCTCACACACACATATACGCACACACATTATATATGTATATGAATTCATTATTTTTTTATTTAACATGCTTGATGCATTTTATAGAAAATGAACAGCAACACAATAAGTTTCTGAAAGTGCTGTAATTGTTTGAGTGATCACTTTGCTTATTGAAGGTTGTGACAGACTCAAATCATCACTGCTGCATAGTTGCATTTTTCCAGATGCCAAATGTTAATGTAGTGATTACTTCCATTTCTGCGCGGTGTTGGAGATGTTAGCATGTCTTTAATAATATTGGTCACAAATATGATCCCTATACGATTTAATGTGTATTACCTAGGTGATATTACTTATTACCTCCCTGTCATGCATTGTGCAACACATTTCTTCTCCCTCTTCAAGTTTTGTCCATTTTCTCCACTGCTAAAGAAACTCTTAAAACTCTTAAAAGTCCTCGTCCATACTCCTAACAATTTTGGACCTTAAATGGGTCATATGGTGCTGCAAAAAATAACATTATTTTGTGTATTTGGTGTAATGCAATGTGTATATGCAGTTTAAAACCATTATTTTCCATAAAATGTGCATTATTGTTTCTCCTCTATGCCTCGTCGATTTTACAAAGCTCATAGCTCTGGAAAAAGCAAGGTGTGCTCTGATTGGCCAGCAATCCAGTGTTGTGATTTGACGAATGCCTCAAACGTGTTAATGTTAATGTTACACCTTCTAATATAAAATAACACGAAGACACTGCAGACTAGCAGTTTGCATGTGTACAGCATGTCGAAGCGGACCATGACGCTGAGGTATAAACTAATAAATTAATATAACATGATCCTTCAGAAATCATTCTAATATGCCGAGTTGCTGCTTAAGAAACATTTCATATGCTGTGCTGCTTTATTATTTCTGTGGAAAATTGATAATTCTTTCTTTGATGTCATATAAAATAATGCATCTTTGCTTAAAAAAAAAACGAATCTTACTGACGCCAAATTTTTTAAATAGTTTTATGAGAAAACCATTTATCTGTTGGAACTTGCATTTACTTTCATGTTTGGTCTGTTAGGTATCCTTGTGGCGCACTACCTCCAGTCCTTGTCTCCTGCTTTGGTATTGGGCGGTGAACTGGTCTATCACAGGAGGCCAGGAGAAGAGGGCACCGTCACATCATTTGTGGGCAGATACACAGGTGGTCATTTGCAGATCATTCTTTGTCACATTTCAAGGTTTATCAGAAAATCATAATTCTATTGAATGTACTGATTGGGCAAGTATGTTTTCATCTTCAGGTAGTAACTATGTCGCCACGTTGACTGTTGGAGGAGCTGGTGCACATGCATCATATTACCACAAAGCTAATGAGCAGGTACTTCATACAGTCAATAGATGTATTAAATGACAGATTTGTTACTTGAGATAAGATTAAACTCACTCCTTTGAATCTGAACAGCTCCAGATTGGGGTAGAGTTTGAGGCCAGCACAAGGATGCAGGACACAAGTGTGTCGTTCGGTTATCAGTTGGATGTACCTAAAGCAAATCTGCTTTTTAAAGGTATTGAAACACTTTTTTTTTCTTGCAACACTTGCATTCAAAATGATTTGTTGACTTTGATCTAAATTATTTGCACACTTTTATGTTGGGCTGCATTATTTGGGAATCAGTGCTAATCGGAATGTTAAGGGCATTACAAGTTTGGGAAGATTGTTAGTGCATATTGTGTCCACAAATTAATATTAAAATCATCCAAACTTCGAGCAGATAGAGGGATGGAGTTGGCATGGAACAAAATCTACTGTGAACTGAGACGATCAAACATCAGTGGATAATGAGATGCTCACACATAAGAAAAATCTAAACATGCAGCACTTTTATATTTATTTCATTAAATTGCAGCTGTTGTTGTAAGAGGTATCATGATTTTGCTTTTATTTAGATTGTGATACCTACTTTCAAGTTTGTTCCAGTTTGGATCCATTGCTTAGCTTCCCTGTCCTCTTGTTCTTCAGGTTCTTTAGATAGCAACTGGGTAGTGGGAGCGACGCTGGAAAAGAAGCTGCCACCCCTTCCTCTATCACTAGCATTAGGCGCCTTCCTTAACCACCGTAAGAACAAGTTTCAGTGTGGCTTCGGCGTCACCATTGGATAGAACGGCTGTGGCGACTCAAGAATCTCAACAGATACAACCCTCCACCACGCTTGGACCGGTGCAAAGAGACATGGGGACATAGACCAACACTGAAACGGACTCAGACTCCCAGTATTAGTGTGTTGAACCTTCACATGGACAAACAAGGACAAAGAGCTTGAAGGACTGTCCAGCAGAGCTCTCATCAATTCAAATCAGTTATCTGATCAAAAGACAGTCACATAAGGTTTGTTTTGAAATGTGCATCATGTGGAAGAAGTATGTCTGATATGCATAACATTACAGGTGTTTTGAAAGGACATGCGTATCCATATTCACCATATGATTCATACTGATAAAGTCAGAAAATGAGCATGCCTTTGCTCTTTTTTTCTTTTTGAGGCAAAATTTTTTTCTTTTCATAAGATGGTTTTCTTAAGACCAGAAGACTTATGCCATCTTCATTTTTTGATCAGTGAACAAAAAACACTTGGGTCTATATAAATGTGGCACGGTGAGTGTGTTTTCTTATTAGAAGTCATTTAGACATTAGAATTAAAATGACTTAATCTTCAATAATGAAATGCAGTTTGAAATTATGAAAATGCATGGGAAGCTCTGGGTTGAAATAATGGGTTGTTTAAGTCGATGCCTGTGTCCCTTTGTCTCAAATAACTAGTCAATCAGAACTTTCTGAGACTTTTGATCATGAGGTCTTTTTTCTGTATTTGTCTGTTAGGGCCTTAGGGCCAAATTCGAATGCCGGTTTTATATCGACCGGGCTTATCCAATCAGACTGTCCTTTTTTATGTGTCTCGACATGAAATGCGTCACTGAATTTTCCACATGGAAGACTTTCCAAAGTTTGTATTGTTTTAATTCGTTGTACACAAAGGTTTTTGGGGCAGTCAAAGGGTTGGTGCAGGTACTGTAATAAACCTGTACAACTTGCTGGTTTTAATGCCCATGTCTCATGCTGATTTCATGTCTTTGTGACAAGGTGGAGTACTAAACAGCCTTTGGTCTGATTCTAATGGATTATTTTACAGCGCAATTATGTTGAATAAACATTTGGTTGTGAATTGAGTTTTGAAAAGAAGCATGTTTTTATTGTCATTGCTATTACTCTTGTTTGACTAAGGATAAAATGCCTACTTGATCTGAGGTTTGACAGTGAGGTAATATGAGACAGGTGCAAATGTTTATTTAAAAAAATAGTCAGCATTGATAAGCATAGTGCATTCGTATTCCAAACATGAACTATAATTGTGTTATAGATTAACATGAACCAAATATTACTACAAAAGTCTCCAGTTCTACATTTTAAAATTCAGGCAAAACCATTTTCCTATAATAGACCTAACAACTGCAGGACTGATTTAGTCAAATTAAGTTTTTCCACTCTGTCTCTTATGGTTCTGGATCATTCTCTTCATAACCAGGTCCAACTCGAGATCTGACTGCTGAACATCTGTGTTTCCGCAGCCAACCTTTGGACAGCTGTGAACAATGGCAGAAAAGTTGGCAACAGTGGCTGTTCCATTGTTCTCTTTGCTACAGTTCAAAGGATATGTGAAAGTAAAGACTTTTACAATGTTACAAGAAAATCTATTTTCTATTCATCAAAGAATCCTGATAAAATGGTGATTTCCAGAAATATTTTAAGCAGCAGAACTGTTTGTAACATTGATATTAAATGTAACACTGGTACAAGTTTTAGATTTAATAAATGACGTTAAATAATTTTAACATTAAAAAGAATGAACTTTTTTTGTTGAGCATATTAGAATGATTTCTGAAGGATCATGTGACACTGAAGACTGGGGTAATGCCTGCTTAAAATTCTGCTTTGCAATCACATATCTTCATTAAAATAGAAAACAGTTATTTCAAATTTTTATAATATTTAACAGTATTTGTTTTTACTGCATTTTTCATCAAATAAATGCAGCCTTGTTGGACTGGATATGGAAATTAAGTTCGCATTACTATATTTGTTTAGGGCAACATAAAGAAAGAACAGAGCAGTGACCACATACCGAAATTTCTTCTTGTTTTTGTGCCTGGCCTTAATCATTTCAAGTACAGCCTCTTGGTCATAGTAATGATGGCATTTCTTGTTTTTCATTGGATTGACCATCTCAACCTGTCAGAAAAAGGTAGAGTAAAAAGTTTGATGACATTTTTATGTTTGTTCTTGCAATACAAGTAACACACAAAGACACCACAACAAATGTGAACTTTTACCTCAAGGTCTATAATATCTTGTGCACTTGATGATGTGAAATGATGCTGATGTTTACCTGGGTGAGAGGGCAGATGAAGTTTGTCTGGCTCTGTGTTACAGCAATGTCCTCATCCAGCTCCTCTTCTTCATTCTCAGCAGCAGATTGACCTGCTGCATATACATTATGCATAAAAATATATTTAGGAACTGCATCACTTATAACATGGAAAATACAGTGCCCTTGTGTTGCAAGAGGGGGTGAGTTTCTCACCTTGCATGGCATATTTCCTGACACTGTCTCTGAAGGCTACAACCTTGCTGTGCCTTTGTAGGTCTGCATCTGTAACTCCGGCCATAAGCTCATTGAATCGCTCTTTCACGGAGTTTCTCAGGTGAACCATAGCCTCAGGAGGTTCATGTCTGACCTACAGAACATAGAGAGAAAGCCAGGGTGGCTCAGTGGGAGACTTGACAAAGACTTTGTGTCAGAATAAAGCACTAGTGAATCTCAATTGAGCCAAACCTGAGCAGTCATCTCATCAACAGACTCCACAAAACAGTTGATTTCTCTGTCCAGTCTCGAGCACTCCAGAATCATTTCCTCCAGCTTCTTCAGAGCTGGACTGTTATCCATACCTGAAATCAAATACTTACATTTTGTACAAAGTACATTTTGAAAAGTATGTCCAAAAGAAAGCTGAATTTTCAGCAGCCATTACTCCAGTTTTTAATGTCACATTATCTTTCAGAAATCACTCACCTTGTGCTTCAACTATTCCCAGCGCAACATCTGATACCATGTCCATACAACCTCCAAGGTCTGCTTGACATGACTTCAGAGTGGACAAGGTGGACTGCACTGAACTTAGAGACATCTTTGGAAGCTATATATGAAACTCACGTGCACCTTAAACTTTGGGTTGACAAAAGACCATTTAAAGGGACAGTCCACCAGATTAAAAAAATCTCTTTCCCCGCCAATTTACTGGTCTAAGTGGTAAGATATAGCATTTTCGTTTTCGATAAATCCCTTAAAACATTTAAACTACTTATGTGCGATATCTTTTTGCAAATATACTCACATAAAATGATACGAAACCTTAACTTCGCCAAAAGTAGCGCCACCAGCAGCCGTTTCCGGTTTCAAAACGCCTAGACGTCAACATAAAAGACTTTTAACGATTTCATAAAGTGGTCTTAAAGTTCTCACTACGGTTCACACAATTGGTGTAAATGCAGTGTCTACAGCCCGGATAAATAATAAAACTACATGTTTAAAATATCAGCGTTTAGATTATAAAATAAAAGACAAATCCCCGTGTTTCTTTGATTGACTGTTAATTTGACAGTCAAATCTAACGGAAAATCGCAACAATGACGTGTCTGTACGCGGCCACGTCACGTAAACTAAACGGGGAAGGAGTTCGTACATCAGGGTAACCAAAATAGAAGAAGACTGAAACAGCATTTCTGCGTTGTGGTCACATATCCGTTTGTTGCACCTGCTCGTTTTCCTGAGCTGCTTCGGTGGAGAACCGACAGAGAATCTCCAGGCTCTCCAATCATATGGCAAGATGTCAGATATCGGGGACTGGTTTAAAAACATCCCGTTCATCACTCGTTACTGGTTTGCTGGGTCAATAGCAGTGCCGCTCATAGGAAAGCTGGGATTAATCAGTCCTGTGTATCTCGTACTATGGCCGGAGGCTTTCTTTCATAAATTCCAGGTAGGTTTACGTAAAGTTAAACATTAGAGAGAGTTTGGACAACAGCAGCGATCGATGACAAGGCCTTGTTGTAGGCCTCGCGCTGGAGTAACGTTACACTGATGTCCAAACATGGGCTGCGTCCTGGACAACTGCTCTGTGATCAGCGGATGTTAATGATGATTGACGGTTGAGTGATTTGTGTTTAAAATCTCATACATAGTGCACCCGATTGCCTAAATTACGTGGATTGTTTTACTTTTTTGCACATTAGGAAGTTTTAATGTTAGGTAACGTATTTAAAGGTTGTCCAAGCGAATACGAATCCTTTATTGATGTTTTATGCACAATGTTAATGGGAAGAGATGGCGAAAAGCGTAACACGTGTTATTTGTGCTTCGACAGAAGCCTAATTTATTAACCTAATCCCTCCATCTGTAACTTATGTTACCAAAAATATGCTATACTGGACAGGAATCGCAAAAAGATGCGCAAAGACAGAAAAAAACACAACAAAACAGTAACACTGAACGCGTCCCAGGCTGCTCAGTTCAACCAATGACAGTCGAGTACGCGTCCGAGGCTACTTCCGGGACAACAAGCTTTTCATATGCTGTCAAATTAATTTTTTCCTTTCACAATAACTGCTTTTCACTCTGATGACAAATAGTTTAACCTTGTTTACTATGACTAATATGTGAGTTTTGCTACATATATTAGAAATAATGGTATTCTGTTGTCCAAAATGTGGACTGGAAAATATGTCTGCTTTTCGAGTGTCTAATTCTTACAGTCTGCCTAGAGTCTAAGTATTGTAAATATATTAAAATACGTAATTAACCATGATCTATAGTTAACAAAAATATGATATTTTATTGTTTTCGGTGTCAGTAATTTCCAGTAGGTGGCGCCAAGCAATTTGTTTCTGGGTAATGTTTTAAAGAAGCATTTGTATCTATTTCCATCATGATTGCTATTGCACCAAATTATGAGTTTCTCTGGGTGGTTAATTAAAAAAAACTATACATAGGCCTAGATTATATACATAATTTTCTTCAGAACAGTTTTAGTACTTAAAGCAAAAGTTGTCAAAATGAGGCTTAGGGACCCCAGGGAGTCGGCGGAAAAGTTTAGAGACCATCAGTGTGAATAAATAAATAATAATTAAAAACTCATGTTCAACTAAATAAATAAAATATTTATTGAAATAAAATAAATACTTTTTTTATTGTGAAAATAAATTATAGATCTAATAATGCTGCAGCACTATGAGTAGGGGACAATTTATAATGTAATGTAGAACAAATACATAAATATTTCCCAAATAATATTTTACATGTATTAAACTTTAGGATGGGGGTCCCTTGCAAGAAGATGATTATATTTGGGGGTCTGTGGCGTGTAAAAGATTGAAAAGCTGTCATGCAATTTCTAAACTGTGTGTTGTGGGATAATGCATCACTCCTTTTGAAGTAAAGCCCACAAGAAGTTATTTTAATATGTATTTGGAAACCCGCCACCTCACACTGTCTGGTCATTCTGGTAGCATTTAGCATCCATCACATGACACTATGTCCTTTAGGTTTCACCGATACTTCTTTGGCTTTTCAAGTTTGTAAATGGCTGCATTATTGCTTTAAATCTGTTTCCCATAATATGTTTCTGTGAGTGATGCACCTGAAATTCAGGCATGGAATAATTAGAACTCTGCTAATGGCTAGTTATTAACCTGTGATTCATTTTTGTTGAGCAGTTTTAGTTGTTATTTAGGAACTCAAATGCTGAGCTCCTTTTTATATGGCGTTTCTATGATTTATCATCTCCCTTTGAACATGCTCTAAACTTGACTCCTGTCTGCTCACAATTAGCTAACGTTTCATGATCTCTATCCTGCCAGTGCAGGTTTCTTCTTTATTTTGGCACAGGTATAGGAAGTAAACTATATCTGAGCAAAATGAGAGATATCACCCACTTGAAAGAGCATACATTGCTAAGCCAAGGGTAACATAATTGTTTTTTTTGTTTTTGATTTTGTCACAGTGAACCGGTGCTCACATTGGCATATTTGTCTTGTGATGGAACTGTTTAGTGGTTGAGAAGTGGCCAAATAATACTCTCCGTCTTTTCGCGGCATACCAATCCTGCTGTGCTTTTTAACCCACTTTTCTCTGTGCTGCAGTCCACAGAGGTCACCTCTCCACACAAGTGAGCTGGTGTGATCTATGCTGCAGTGCGCGAGGGGGCCGCTGGACTGCCTGGCTACTGCAGAGCCAGTTTAGACGCCAACATCAAAGCGTTGCTGCTCAGCGGATTCACAGTCCCCCAGACCAAAAACCCTGCTAGCTCAGAGTTTCTGTGTGTGCCGGAGGGAGGAGAGAAAGCACTAGAAGTGAGGGAGGGATACAGGGAAAGGGAGGAGAACAAGGCAGGAGAGGACTATAGAGAGGGATATGTTGTGCATGTGCATGTTTAGAGCAAATTAAACACCGGAGAGTGTTAAGAAATTTGTGCAGGGGAGTGCGTTTGTTGTTTACTGACCCAGTTTTTGTAGTCTGGGAATTACCGAACAAATCTGGATAACAGAGCAGATGAGTGTCTGTTCCTCTCAGAGCGTGATGTCTGGTGTAATAGCTGCAGTCATGCTCAGGCACATGGGAGAATGAGTCCACAATGTGTGGGGAATCAAATCTGCAGTGCAAGCATGGGTGCTATAACATTCAGGCAGTGCTGGTGACTGCATACCAATGCTGCTTGCTGGATATTCTCAGTGCCTGTTGGTTTTTTGTACTACTTCTTCAGTTAAAAGGGATAACACCAATTATTCACCCTCATGCTGTTCCAAACCCATATGCCATTTTTTCTTCTGCGGAACACAATAGAAGATGTTTTGGTAGATATTTTTGGTAAGATACTTAGGCAAGATGATGTTTGTAACCAAACAGTTTTGTTTATCACTGACTTCTGTTGCATGGACAAAAATGCTTAAAAAATATATTTTTCATGTTCCACTGAAGAAAGAAAGTCCGTGCATACAGTGTCGAAACAACTTGAGGATGAATACATTTTTATTTATTTTTCTTGTTTTGGGTGAACTATCCCTTTAAGTATCGTATGTCCGTTGATTATTAAATCAGTAAGTTCTATGATGCAGCTGTTTAAATGAGCCAGAATCATGTGCATCTCCAACCGTAATCTGTATCAAGTCATAAATCATTTTTCTGTGTTCTCTCAACAGATATGGAGACCGATATCTGCAACATTGTATTTCCCAGTTGGCCCAGGGACAGGTTTTTTATACCTGGTTAATTTGTATTTCCTCTACCAGTACTCCACAAGGCTTGAAACAGGTAGCTTCTGTTTCCTGAAATACATTAAACGTCCTTTAAATCAAATAATGTGTGACTGGACTCAGTATTTTTAGTTGCATTCTTACCTAGAGGTTTGTCATCTGCCGCTTTAAATGCTTAAGCTCACTTAATGCTTTAGTCAGGTGGATTCTGATTGGCTGTCATTGTTTTATCGGCTGGAAGAATTTTTTTTAAACTGCTGTGTGGACTTGTTGTCCTCAAATATAACACAGAGGGACAATATTGGAATCCCTTTTTTTCTGAAAATTGTTTTTGAAAAAAAATAATAATAATTACCAGCCAGTCAGAGTCCACCCAAATTTAATAATACAGTTATTGTTATAGTTATCTTTATATTTATTGTTATTGGTGTGAATTGCCTTTTATACTGTCACCTAGTGGTGTAGATGCAGCATTGCAAGATTTTGCTTACAATTCATTCTATTCCATGAGCGAAAATGTCCAATAATTGGAGTTACTAAAATAAAGAGAGAATTATTCAGATAATTAAATTTTTTCAAAATGGCAGCACCTGTGAAGTGAGCTGCTTCATATAAAATAAAACGCCATCTTTCTAGTCTTACAACATGACTTCATATTTTGCTATGATGTACAGATTTTTTTTAAACAAATACTGTTCTTTATGTATAAAACTTTATTTGATCAGAAAGTGAAGTGATGATTAATATGGTATGTGACATCTCATCATATTCTCTTCCTTTTACAGGAGCTTTTGATGGACGACCAGCAGACTACATGTTCATGCTTCTGTTCAACTGGATTTGCATCGTTGTATCCTTTCTGTCCTGTACTCACTGTACTGTAATATTTTATTATAAGATTAAATGTGTCATTTAGTGTAAAGCAAACGTGATTAGTCATTGTCATCAAATGATTTGTGACTGTACAGTGCATACCTATTAACAGTGAATGACTTCACTTAATGAATGTTATGTGCTGAATTCAGCATTTTAGAATATTGCATTAAATGATTTAATATCCTCTGAAGATGTGGTTTTCAAGCTATACAGCGTCCACTCAGCAAGAACAATCTTTTCTAGGAGTCATGTTCATTTTCCTTTTATCTGTCCTTAACCATTATAATTCAGATAACAGGCCTAATGATGGACATGCAGGTAAGTCTGAGTTTTTTCTTCCTTTTTGTAAATGTGTGTGTGTTAAATTTTATAAAAGTGAAATTTTCCACTTTTTTGCATGACTGGCACTTTACTCGTTAAAAAGGGATTGTTTTTCATTAGTGCTGTCAAACAGTTAATCCATTCCAAAATAAAAGTTTTTGTTTTCATAATATATGTGTGTGTGTTGTGTATATTTATTATGTATATGAAAACATTTACTTGTATATATTTAAATTCATATAATTTATTTATAAATAATTGAATCTATTTATTATAAATATTTTAAATATTTAAATATTATATATTTAAATATTTTAGTATATTAAATATATACGTGTATGTGTGTGTATGTATACATAATAAATTGTTTATGGTGTTTTGTCAATTGCTCTTGTATTTAGTATAAGTTTAGTTATCCAGTATTAACGTTTAAATATCTTTGAGTTTGAACTTGTTCTACATCAAACGATTAATCCCATCCAAAATAAGTTTTTGTTTACACAATGTGTTTGTACTGTGAATATTTATTTTGTGTATATAAGAGACATTTACAGTATATATTTAAAAAATATTTACATGTATTTATGTTTGTTTATATTCATATAATTTATAGTGTATAAAATATATTTAATATATAAATATAACATATTTTTATTAAATATATACTTGCATGTGTTTGTTTTTATATATACTTAATAAATATACACAGTACACACACATATTTAAACAAAAACTTTTATTTTGGATGGGATTAATCGCCATTAATTGTTTGACAGCACTAATTTAATATGAAGTGTGATACTATCGTTTTTAAAAGTCACTTACGCACAAAAAGGCTGCATTTATTTGATTTAAAAGTGCAGTAAAAAATTTTATGTTTAAAGAGATCATTACAATTCAACACAACGTGTATTTTCAAATGTAATTTAGTCCTGCAGTGTCAAAGCTGAAATTTCAACAGCCATTACTCCAGTTTTGAGTGTCACATGATTCTTCAGAAATCATTTTAATATGCTGATTTGATGCTAAAGAATCATTTCTTCTTATCAGCTATGAAAAAAATATTTAGTGTAATCAATGACTTATGAAAAAAGATGTGAAAATGCCCCCTGCCTCCCTAAATGGTCTTTCAAACATGAAATTGCATCAGAAGCAAATGTTGCCCCTCATATTTGAGGTAAATCATCATTAAATGAAGACATTTAAAAATGGTTTCAAAGCAGTTTTTGTCTTTCTAAAATCATCTGAAACCTTGTTCTGCTCATATGAATGACAACCTTGTCTGATTTATGAGCATTCTTCTGCACTGCTGGAATTCCCATGGAGTTAATTAAGCTTTTTAATGTAATTTAAAAGTATATTTTGCATTTATTTTGTGAGGAAAATTCTGTAATGTTACATTTTCATTTCCTTATTCATTTGTTCATAAATATTGGCTTTGTGCTTGCAGCTCCTGATGATCCCTTTGATCATGTCTGTTCTGTACGTCTGGGCTCAGCTAAATCGTGACACGATTGTATCTTTCTGGTTTGGTACCAGATTCAAGGTATTCAATGCATTATTACTACAGTATGATTGGACATGATATACTGATGTATTTTAATGCTCCAAACTAAAACCTGTTCATGTTCACACTAACACAGGCTTGTTATCTCCCTTGGGTCATTCTGGGATTCAACTTTATCATTGGTGGCTCGTAAGAATCCCCCCCCCCCACACACACACATATTAATATTCAAAAATCATAGTCTTTGATGTAGATGTCGTATAACAATGTGTCATCATAGTCCCATTAACCACAATAACCATTTCTTTCTTCAGCATTGTCAACGAGCTGATTGGGAACTTAGTTGGTCACCTTTACTTCTTTCTGATGTTCAAATACCCCATGGACCTGGGTGGCCGGTCCTTCCTCTCCACCCCTCAGTTCCTGTGAGTTTATTGGCTGCACAGCTGGCCTCAGCTTCCTGTTATTATGAATTAAGCAATTTGAATTTGAATGAAAATTATTATTTTTTCCTTAGATACCAGATGTTCCCAAATCGACGAGGTGGGGTTTCTGGATTCGGCGTTCCTCCAAGCAGGAGACCAGTGCCCCAAGAGCAGGCAGGAGGCGGTGGAGGTGGGCGTCATAACTGGGGTCAAGGCTTTCGGCTTGGGGACGACTGAAATCTTGACTCTTCCATTAATGGATGAATACAGAAGTGTCTAACATCAATGCTGCAGAATATGAATTTTAAATGTTTTTTGTTTTTTGCATTTCTTTTGACCCAAATGGAAAATTGATGGGGCTCTTTCCCAGCATTAGATATTTTCCACTTACTCAACGTCATATATCACACTGTTATCGAGTTTCACAGTGTGTACAGAAACTCTGCAAATTTATGTGCAGTAGCAGAGTTGGTATAATTGTAGGAGATTCAGGGGACTTTGATTGTGTTTAACGTAATATGACTGCCTCCTTCAGTGTATTCACTTTACTTGCTCACAGTCAAATGTAGCTGATTAATTTCGCTATGAACTGTTCAGTATAGATTGTTTGTTAGCTCGGTTGTTTAGGAATGGACTTCAAATCTTTTTTTTTTTTTATCACCTCATTTGTCTAAATTAATTAGGTTCAATTTATTGTACATTTTCTTAAGCATGACTTATGCTTTACATTTGCGAATGAACTGAATTACCAGTCAGAACCTGCAGATGAAAGTGCTTGTGCATATTATATGTGTACGCATATTACCATGTTTTATATGTTTAGATGCCAGCCTTGGTAAAGTTTATCAATCCATTTCCAGTAACACTGCCATGCACTTTTCACACATTACTGATGATTAAACTAAATTAAGATTAGTCTTATACGTACACAAGTCATCTGACAGAAAAAAAAAACTTAAGTTTTATAATTATTTTTACACTGAAAGATATATTTATTGCTTTCATTGATATATTTGATTTTAGTAGGCACTAAATGACATTTTGATATTGTGTCCCTCAACACATTGTTTGGATAAAGGTGCTTTACAAAATCCAGATACATTTATGTGCATATGGTGTATAATGGTGATACAGTCATATCAAAGTTATATAATGTGACCTCTTGCCAAAATCTTTAAGTTACTACTGTTCCAAACCACAAACCTTTACTAAAATGTTCAGTTTTCATTTAATATAATTGCCATTTAAGTGCTTGTTCAATTACAAATGCTACAAATAAACTGTAAACAGCAACTGTGCTCACTAATTTGAGTACATTGATTTCAGCGTCTTGTGGGACACACTCAGGATACAGGCGCCTTAAAGTTGCATTTAAATTTTGCAGCACCCTGTAAAGAAACTTACTGTGAGAAAATAAGCAATTCCTAATGAAACCGAGCCGTTGTTGTTGTTTTTTTTTTTTTTTACTTTTAATTTTGACTTTGGCAATGCTACTGCTTTTTAAAAAATGAGACTCGAAACAGGCTTTCAATCAGTTGTGTTTTATTGGTTTACAGCAGACTGGTTCATATAAAGAGCAAGCAGGATTCTTGGTAGCAGTACAGTATTCCTGATACATGTCTGAACATGACACTAAAGCAGCTGCAAAAAAAAGAAATACACTTAAGCGAGCTGAAAGCGGTTCACAGCTGAGTAATGGTAAAATGGATCTATGTGTTGGGATACCAGGAAAAGCCAACATGATACGGATAAATTTGCAGTTACTGTAACATTGCCAGAAATGAGCCTATGACTACAAATAAACGTGCTGTGCATCTCTGTATTTTATTGATTTCAGTTTTGATTATGTCCATCATGGGGCTCTGTACCCTTGGCAATAAGGTACAATATGAGACCGCAGGCAATGTGTTTATGGTCCAAAGAAAAGTCCATAATATCACCTTGTTTTCTGGAATAAGATGTTTTTTATTGAAGCACCGCTTGTATGTGTCCACTTGAAATATTAAGTGCCATCATGGACCACATTGTGTTTTAAACCAGCTTCACCAGCAGGTGGGTTAGTTTTGTGTCCACTCACAAAAATGATTGAACATTTCATTATAAGTGTCAAGGGAAATGTCTTGGGACTCCTATTATAAACGTAACAAAAGTCTCATCTTCAAAAAATTGTACAAATCTGTTGAAGTACAGAAAAAAATATTTACAAGGGCCCTTTTAAAAAACAAACATAATAATAACAACATAGCAGTCAAACTTTGGCACTCCATGGTCACTCTCCAGACAGTGTTTCACAGATGCTCCCAAGTCCATCTCGTCTCTGATAAGCTCTGAGTCCAGATATGAGATCATTGGTTCCATTCACGACAACAGAGGTCATTCCTTAATCAACAGGCCCATCTAGTTCAGCCATAGCAGCCTGTTTTCTTCTGCAACAGAACAAGCAACAAATGCCACTTGACTCACATAAATTATGGATGAAGCTTTGAAAGAAAATCCAAAATTGACACGCTGCACCCTCCCAGCATACATAAAATTTGGGCTCTGCCTTCTCTCTCACTGCCAAACTGTTTAAAGGCTAAATTACAGACTGCTGACATTCTAGGTGTCTTACAACCACATCTGCTACATCATCATGAGAAGCAGCTATTTCTCAAGGAAAGATACTGTCTCACTCCTCAAAAGATCAAGCAGCTAGTTAAAATAAAAAAATGACTATTACCTTTATCACTTCATCCTGTCACTCTGTGCTCAGACGACAGAACTTCAAGGTCTCGTGCCACTTTCTGTGCATCATAATCTTTGCCTTCAATGTCAGCTGCCAAGGAAACCCACCTCTTACCATCTACACTCGCCTGTCCGTGTTGATCCTTGCTCTTGCTGATATCAGGCATGTTGTGCCCCAGCTTACTGGTGAACCATTCGACTATGTCCTGGTTGGTTAGTTTCGACTGCTCTGCAAGCTTCTCAAAACCCTCCTCTTTTTGTACCTTTGTCTCTTGAAAGTGCCTTTGAAGGACACTCTGGGCCTGCTCCGAGATCAATGTGCTGTTTTGTCCATTAGATCTCTTGTTGCTAAGACTTTGAAATTGCTCCATCCAACCTAACGTTCCATTTTTCAGAGCAGATCTGTTGTCCTTAAACCACCGGACAATTTCTGTACGAGCTAACCCTGTTTGGATTTCTAGTTGGTTGTACTCCTCTGGTGAGGGCCACTGGGTTTGTGCAAACATGTCTTTAAGAAGGCAGAGAGACTTGCCATCAATGGCCTCTGGACACACTGAAGACGTGAGAATGGGAAGAGGCGAGTCCCTGACTCTGCAGTCCTGCTCATGGACTCCATTCAGTGTCCCCCTTTGAAGGTGATGCTCCAGCCTTTTTGAGCCCATTGAGTTGAGCAAGGCTTGCTCCAGGTTGTCTCGCAGTGCACGGCGCTCCTTAAACCAGCAATCAATTTCGGTTTTAGAGAGTCTGGTGTCTGTCACAAGGTGCTCTATCTCAGCCTGGGTTGGAAAACTAGTCCTTTGGAAACTCTCCTCTAACTTTTTCATTTGCTCAGAGGATTTGCCTTTAACTCTCTCTAGTAGGGGAAACTGTGTGGCAACAGGCTTATGCGGTTGGCTGTCCTTCGATGAGAGGTCTGTTTTAATCTGTTGCACTGCCTTATGGTTTCCATGGCGCTGATCACTGAACCATTTTTTGATCTCTCCCCAGGAGAGGCCAGTCATCTCGATGAGACGATACACTTCTTCATCATCAGGAAACTGGCACTGAGAATAGCTGGTGGTGAGCTCTCTGATTTGATCAGGGGTTTTTTCACAATCTGAAGAAAGGCTTGGTGTCGGAGAGACAGGCTTGGGAGTGCTCTGAACGGACTGAATTATTGAAGGCCTCTTTATCTCTGGAGCAACCGGTGGTGCTCTGTGGGCCCTCTTGACACCCTGTGCTATTTGATTTGACACTGTTAGTGCAAGAGGAACACCAGTAGCAGTTGAGCCATTGGAAACCGGTGCCAACACCAGGCCAGATTGTCCAAGAACATGGCAAGGGACGGTCTGGATAAGGGGCTGTGAAGCTTTAGTGGACTGAGTTAAATGAGTAGGTAAGACAGTGAATGCCTGTTGAACAGACTGAATCGTTCCATTGAACATCTTCTTTCGTGCTTCCTCAACCTCCTCAGGAGACCAGCTGATGCCTTGTTTTAGACGTTGGGTAGTGAACCACACTTTGATTTGTTCTTCAGGGTGTTTGGAGGCTGCAGTGAGCCAAGAAAGCTCTGCTTGTGTAGGGTACGGAAACTTGTTGAAGGAGGTTATGAGGGTCAAATTGCCATCTAGCGCGGGGTTGTACTTTGATGTGTTCAAGGGGACAGCGATTTTTGGTACTAAGTTGTAGTTAGGTGGGCGTTGCAAGGATGGCATTATATGAGAGAGGCCATCCCTAAGAGTTGCATCTGGGATTATCACAGTCCCGTTCACATTCACAGCAGTAATTTGCTTTTTCTGTAGATCTTGAGCAAGTTTGTCCAGCGGACTATCGTCCTGCAGCTGTAAACTATCTATTTTAGGCTTACCCACCTTAACAGTACTGGATTTGCTCAGAGGAAAAGAAGTAAAGTTCTCTCCTGACTGAGGGCTGGTGGTATCATAGAGGACTGCACAGTTCGAACCTTCGATTGTCTGTTCCAGAATAGTCTGACTGTTGAGTTTGATTCTCTTGAACTTGAAGTTGCTCTCACCAGGATGGCATTTCTCATTGTGTTCCGTCAAAGAATCAAACTTTTTTGTGTTGAAGTTGCATACCGCACACAAGTAAAGTGGGTTGAGTATAACATTGGGGTGGTTGGAATCGACATGATCTTTGAACTCATTGAGATTTTGTGTGGAAAAGGGACAGTATTTGCACTCATAGCCTCCCTGGAGTTTCCTCTGTGGTCGTGTTTTCACTTCAGGTTTTTCTAGCTCTGTTGCTTCCTGTGCAGAGTTCACAGAACTCTTCTTATCCGTCCAGTCCTCACTAGAAGACACATGTGAGGATCCATTTTCTTCTGGACCATCCACACAGGAATCCATTTCTTCTGGATCATCTGCAGTTACAAAGTCATCCGGTCGGATCATGCAGGGTGTTGTAGACTTTCTTCGACTAGCCATGGTCAGGGAGTAAGACGTTACAGTACAGGGGGCAATGGGCAGGTCTTTGTCTGGTGGAGGATCGATAAAGGATGATTCCGCTGACTGTGAATGTCAGCTCCAATGGAAGACTTCATGAGACTTCATCCCAGGTCACACAGTCTATTTAAAAAAAAAATACAAATTAAGAATTGATATAGCAAAACTACATTTTCATGCATTGGGTAATGAGGTATTAACTATATGTAAAATAATTACTGGGGTGCCTAAGGGGGTAAAATAATAAAAATAACTAAATCACAAAACAGTACAATAAAAAGTAATCAAATAAAAGCATTCCTGAAAGAACGTTTTAAGAAAGGTTTTAAAAACAGCTAAAGAATTAGTGTCCCTAATGTTAATCGGGAGATAATGCCACAGTTTTGGAGCATATGTTGAAAAAGCCCTGTCCCCCCCTGGATCATAACAGTGTTTTGGGAACAACTAAAGGCTTATTTATTCTTCTGTGTCGGACCTACGCCATAGCCTTTATGCCGTAGGCTATGCGTGGTTGTCTGTGTCGACTTGCAGTACATATGCAAACTGCTAGTCTGCAGTGTCCAAAGGCAAGTTGTTGGTGTAACCTGCAGTACCACGACAAAAGCTGAAGAAGCAGCTCATCAGAGAAGCATTATAGCCATTAAAGGCTTATTTATTCTTCTGTGTCGGACCTACGCCATAGCCTTTATGCCGTAGGCTATGCGTGGTTGTCCGTGTCGATGTGCAGTACATATGCAAACTGCTAGTCTGCAGTGTCCAAAGGCAAGTTGTTGGTGTAACCTGCAGTACCACGACAAAAGCTGAAGAAGCAGCTCATCAGAGAAGCATTATAGCCATGACAGTGGCAAATAAATATCAAATCATTATTTAAAACTACAAAAGGAGACAACAACGCAACAGGAGAAGATGGCATTCTTTCCATCTCCACAAGGACTTGTACCACGGCAGATCAACATTGTTTATCGCAGACAACTACTGATGTATAATGCTATGTAGTATAATAAATGATAAGACACTTGTTCTTTGCTTTGTTTTATTTTATATGAGAAGGTGTAACATTAAAATATATTAAAGTGCACATAAAAACTCACAAAACTAAAGTACATACAAAGGGAGGAATTCTAGCAGACCAATCACAGTGCTTGCAGTCTGCACACACTAGAAATGCTGTTAGATTTTTGGAGAGGTTCACGTCAGGCTACGGCGTAAGGGGGTGCATCTACGTGTAGGCTACCGTAAAGTGCGAACTGGTGTGTAAGGTGTTAAAAGATCTGCCAGATACTGTAGAGCAAGACCATGCAGGGCCTTGTATGTAAGCATTAAGATTTTAAAATCTATAGTACGGTATTTAACCCCAGTTAAAATTATAGCTGCTGAATTCTGCAAGTATTGCAATTTGTTAAGAAAGGATTTGGACACTAACAAGGAGAGCATTGCAATAATCAATATGTGATGAAACTAAATAATCAATTTTTAAGCTACAGAAAAGGGCAACATAGGCCTAATACATGCAATATTTTTAAGATGAAAAAAAGGAGGTCTTTACCGTGTTCTGTACAAAAGGCTTGAATGACAGGATGGCATCAAAGATAACACTAACACGATTTTTTTTTGTTTACTGTGTAGCTCTAGGGCAACACAATCAACTGATAGATCTATAGAATCAGCATTTTGCAGTTGGTGGGGAGAGCAAATAAGCATATCTTCAGTTTTAGAGCTATTTAGACAAAGAAAATCTTTAAACATCCAAATCTTAATCTCAGAAAGTTACAGTTGGAAAGATGAGGGACATCCAAAAACTGACCAGGTTGAGAATGTATAAAAGTCTGAATATCATCAGCATAGAAGTGGCAGCTGAGGTTAAGGGATCTTAGCTGACCAAGAGGATGAAATGCTAAAAAGCAGGGGACCCAGAACTGAGCCCTGTGGGACACCAATACAAACAGGATCCACATCAGATCTGAAACCATTCACGAAGACAAATTGACTGTGACCCATAAAATATTACCTAAACCAATCTAGCGCAGTTCCAGATACATCTGACAAGAAAGACCACACCACAGAATGAGTCAAAAAAGTCTAAGTCAACTGATGAAATACAATGAAACAGTGAAAAACAAACATGTTACTGAAAAATTTGTCCATAAACAAGGTATATTCTAGCCTACAATAAATGTCCCTCACATTTCCTTTATCAAATTTGTATGAAGTCAAACTTGGAAAACTTGTGAATTGCACAGAAAAATTTTGAGCAGTCCACAAAGTCATATTAGGTGCTGTCGAGAGATGATTAACAGCTGTGCAGTGTGCAAAGATTGATAGAAAACACTGGTTTCTAATCACTGGATGCTGCAAGTTGTGTGTCTGACTCTGCTTCATCTGGTCTATGACTGCCTTTAGACACTTAATGTGAAAATGCATAGAGTTTTTCAAGGTTTAAAGGCTTACAATGTCTCTATGCCTCAATGTGATGCAAAAGGTATCAGCTTTTTAATCACAGTTAATTGTCACTTCAGGTGCAACACAGCTTGATTTAGTGTGAAAATCAATCACAAAGGACTAAAGAACCTCATTAAAAATAAAACTGAGGTGTTACAGCTCCTGCATAAAAGCATTTAGATACACACCCCAGTGGTGTGTATTAAATTAGTGGTATCAGCAATATTGTGGTCAATCCGGATGGGAGAGGCAAAAACATCCTGTGCTAGGCTGAACTTGTCCAGTCCAATAATAGCCTTCCTCAGGCCTGTGTTGCCCTCAGCAGATCTAAGTACTTTTGAGACCGATTAAATATGGATGGGACCCTGAGCATCTCATATCACAGCCTCAACTCACTGTGAGATCATCTGTATAATGTAACCTTCGAATGTTTTTTCTTCTTCCTTGATACAACTGTGCTAAGGGCAAAAAGGACAAACAAAAGTTCAAAAGAGGAAAATCTGAATTTTGACATTTTTAAACACCATTAAATATATATGTGTGTGTGTGTGTGTGCAGAGAGAGATAAATAGAGAAATAGATAGAGAAAGACTCAGATTCACTTAAATCAGTCATGTATTACCTGGAAAGGAAAGGAAAGGAAAGGAAAGGAAAGGAACACTTATCATGCAGACTCATAATTTTAAATGTTTGCCAAGGGCTTACAGGCAATAAAGAACGAGAAAGCATGAGACATAAGTTATGATCACATAGCATTCAATCTAAAGCCATTCAAAAAGAAACATTACTTTGCCTCAAGTCTCAATAGCTGTTATGGACATAAAAATGAAACAGAATGCTGTGAACTAAAGACCATGCTAAAGGCAATTTGTTTGTTTGTTTTTTTCAATTATTAGAATTGAAATGAAAGGATTTGACACTGTCGATTGACTACTTGAAGTAGCATCAATATTATAGCAATAGACTACTAAATGTTAACACAAGCTGGAGGGTGTTCAGCATGAAGCACAGTTTCTCTAACATGGTACAGCCTGGTTCTCCTGTATGGATTCACATGCATTAACATGCGTGTTTCCAGAAGAGGATGTTGCTGAGGAGCCAATGTGAAGGGGCGGAGACTGAGCTCTGTTAATATTGTGGAGCACAGTGTGTGTGTGGGGGGGGTGAATTTGGGATTGAGGCAGAATTAATTTAAATCTCATCAAATGGGGCTCTAGAAGCCCGCAGCACTGCACAGATGTACACCGAGTGCTATTTTTCATGTTAATACTGTCACCAAATGTTGAGAGTAATTGGTATAGATCAGACCACCTTCACCAGTTTTTTTACTTGTGGCACTGCTGACTCCTTTTGAATTTTAGGATGAGGCGGCAAAGGTCTCTGGATCCACAGCAGCAATGATACCTGATGCTCAGTAACATTCTTTATTAAACAGAAGCACCACAGTTTCAATTTCAAGGTTTTAGTAACAAGAACTAAACACTGTTTAAGAGAGAAAATAATTTTTCTAAATGAGGATTAATGTTCGTTTATGTGAGGATGACGTAGTTTTGCAGTAGAAAAATGACACAGAGCTCAGAGCAAAGTCCTTTGGGTAGGTGTCCAGGCTTTCAGTGGCTTGGGGTACCAAGGGACAGGTCACGAAAAAGCTGGACTCATGCGTTGTCATGGAAATGGCCCAGCAGCAGGTGGGAGGGATTTTCTCCAAAGAGATCCAGATGAGGAACGTTCTGCATTCCTATTTTTGGCCGAGCCCTGTTCTTTCGGGGTGAAACCCACACTGAGAGATTGTATTCATCCTATTAATTCTATATTTGTAAACTTGTGTATATGCTGATGCAGGTTTCGTGAATCAGTATAAGAGGGTGCATTAATCATGCTTAATCAGAGGAAGCAAAACTAAACTTAAACAAAAGCTAATATGTATCTTGTTGATATCGCGAACAAAGAAACAAAAATAAATGTCTGGTTGTATGTTCATTTCCTGGCATGTTCCATTAATAGATTACAAATTAAAGTACTTTTTGCCAAATGATCAGTGAGATGGTGTGCTTAACCTTGAGGAAAAAAAAACACTGATCGTCAGCCTCAGAAAGTCGGACAAAAAATTACATGAGAATTAATTTTCTACTCATTTTATACAGACTGCAGCTTTTTAACCCTTTACATTTTACTTATTTCCCAGTAATAAACATGAATTTAAATTAAACAAAACTTCACATTTCAATTTCAAAAAAAATTCAGAAAATTAACTAACAAGTTTGCACACAACATATGAGATATAGCAATATATATATATATATATATATATAGAAATGGTGATCAAAGTCTACATTTAAAACCAAAAAGGTTCATCCCAAATTAGATAACCTTTTGGCTAAAAGTCAGTTAACATCAAAAAGTGCTCACCGTTTAAATAAAAAAACATGAAAACTGTTCCTCTACAGTTTTGATGGGACACCAAACTTCAACGTATCCATGGAAATAGCCTTTTGTAGTTACACAGAGTCATTCTGTGGCAAAAAAGTATGATTCAGAAGAACATATGATCTAAAATCAATATCCAATGAAAACAAAGGATTTTTTTCAGGACCCACACCGCATTATTTTGAAACAGGTCACTATTATGCAGGGAAAACCATGCTTAATTTTGACCAAGTAACCAGAGACATGGCGTTCCTGCTAGAGCCATCTGTAACGGCCTGGCTGCTCAACAGCATACAGTGTCTTCAAAAGAAACCAAATCTCTGTGGTTGACCACTAAGTTATATGGTTGTGGTCCCAGAGAGTTCATGAAATTCTCATGGAAAGGGTCACGCTGAGAAACAAGAGATCAGGGTCATGTTTGAGCACAGCGTCTATGAGCCTCGGATGAAATACTCTGTTAAATCAAATACTAATCCAGTAACACCGGTTAGTTAACATGACTGGTGTATCTACATTGGCAAATGTTTTTTTTTTTATTAAACAACGACATTAAACCTTTATTGATCTGATGACTTGATAACATTTATACAACACTAACCACAGCCAGTTTGGACATGAATGTCAACCGTCTTCTCTGGAAAACTCCTTAGAAAACAAAAAAGACTCTACTAAGCCTCCGATATGCTGGACAACTGGATTGCTCAACAGATACTAGATTCATACCACTGGACAGTGATCACTGCTGTCATCCATCTGTGAGTTTGAGTCATGACACATAAGAGGCCCGAATAACACAGATCCCACAGAGATCGAAAGCTCTGCATGACTCCACAAAAACACAACCACTCTAAAGATGTTTATAGCTTTCCGCGTCTCATCTAATGCATTCCAACATGCTGATGTGAATTGAAAATTACAATCACAATTGTCTTCTTGTGCAATGATGCCACAACTGCTCATTTTAAAAGGACCTTGCACACGGAGTCTGACATTTTGTATGCACTTTTTCTAAATCGGTTACCCTTTCTTATTAAAATGCTTGCTACAGATGCGAAAAAACAGGCAATCTAATTATTTTAATGACAAATGAAAGTTTCGGAGGCAGTGTAACCATGATTGAAACAACGTGAAGTCATATTTATTTTTTAATGTGCAAAAATTTCAGACTGTGTGCAAATACCTTAAAGCTGCACGACATATCTGTATCATATTTTTACATTTAGATTACCTTTGTGGTCACTGAAAGTTATTTTTTTTAAATACTTTAAGACTTTAAACTGATTGATTTATATTTGATAGTATTTTCAATATATTTTCATTTGTTTAAACAATATAACATTTAAATGACGAGTTTGTTGCTTATTCCACATCATATGAAAATTATTATTTACCCACATCGGTCATAAATTTAATTATGACGCATCCCTAGCTCATTTGCATTTAATCAAATCATTTCAATATGATTCCTTTATATATTTATTATCTAACATCTAAAAGTGTTAGTGGATTTGTAAGAAAAACCTTACAAGCAGAGAACTGAAAATCAAGTGAGCGGCATGAAAGAGACACGAGGAGTGGGTAAATTCTTCAACTCCGCTCAGGCATACTAAAAAGAGCTTTGATGTTATAATTTCACATCAAAACGAACCATCTTCACTTACTATTTATTGGTACAAACACATTGTGAGCTATTATCTATCGCTCTCAAAGACTGAAATCCTCTACAAGATGAAAACTTATTTAATTACATTGCATGCCTGAATTATTCAAGCTCATGAAATAGGGCACTAGAAGCATGTTCTGTCTCTGCTGTACAAACACTAGTGTTGTGCTCTGTCTGGACTCACAATATCACTACATTATCATCATGAAACATTTCAAATCAGCAGCCCACCTGCCAATGATGTTCTCCCCTTTTAGAAATATATTTGTAAGTTCCTACGTGGCAAGTTTTCCTACTCCGCCACCTTTTTCACCCAGCTTCTCCTCACCTATAAAAAGAACAATTGAACTGGTATTTGCATCTTAGAAGTTCATCTAAACACCACCATTTTTTTGACAAGTCCTCTGAGGCTCCAGTTCAAAAATAATAAACTTCCTCTCGAAGCTAAAAATAGACACCCCACGTGACAGATGTTGTTGACTGCAAACCCTTATTTTCTTTTCTCCATAGTACTGTAAGTTCAGGTCAATGCACTGATAAGACTCGAGCATAAACTCAACGTCTTTAGGCCTGAATCATTTTATCTCGGGTCCCTGATGGAGCATCGCCATCTTTCACAGATGCTATAACAGTTTAGCTTCTCTAAAAATTATAGAGCTGCTCAGACACAAGGTGAATGTAATTCAAGTCACTTGAGGATCTACAGGCTTTAAAATGTATCCGCCTGCACATGCAAATGAATAAACATCTGTGTCATTTGTTAAGAATTTTTATTAACCTGCTACTCAATATTAGGGTCAGTTTAGTTCTATGCAGTATCTCCATTAAACCTCCAAAAAAGCTGGGTCACGACTGCAAAAGTAGGGCAGAATATTGGCAACAGGGAGGCTGCTCAACAGCGAGCGACGTCTCTCCCTTTAGGGAAAAAAACCCATCTCAAATGGACTGTTTTGTTTTGTTTAGGCCTAGTACAAGTAAGAATCTATTATGCTGAGGCCCATAAGAGCACAGCTGCTTCTACTGCCACTCAAACACATTCAACAAACTCAAATATATATATAATAATCATATACGAGATATGACATGAAGTTATGAATCATGATTTGTTGTACTCATCATGCAGCAGTCTAGTAAAAAAAACAAACTGAATAAGACGGTATGCCACCTTCAACCGCAACTTCAGCTTGTTGTCGCACACGTCAGGTCTGACTCTATCTTTTCCAGGACATGAAGGCAAAGGGAAATTAATAGCTTTAGTAGTGATGACTAATAAATAACCCGGCTCCAATGTGAGGCCAGACTGCCTCACAAAGAGGCTCTGCTTTCAGTGGAGTCATGACCACCAGCCCTGACAGAGAACACACAGCTTTCAAGGGAGCCCAGCCCACGGCTGTGACATCAGCGACTGTCGGCTTAGTCACCCGCTACGAGGCAGAGGCAGCAGCAACCACCTCCTCAAAGACGTCAGCTCCTCACGAACGCGGGCAGCCATTTTGAATCCAGCCAGTCACCTGGCACAAACCGCATTTTGTGCCAGAGCAACTCGAGGAGAGTTGTACTTTTGACAAAACACGTCACCACTTTGTAAAAGTTGCCTCAGTTCTGGTTGCATGAATAAACCTTTGTAGTGAGAGATGTTTCCATACTACGACCCATAAGGTGAACGCTAAAGGTTGGCAAGTGTGTTTGTGTCAGGCAGAATGAGAATCTATAGCAAATGGCATAAATACAGAATAAACCTTAGCGAAACTGTATCTGAATGCCATTCGGTGAGCACAGTGAAAAACACATTAACTTCAGACACATAGGAATAGCTGTTTCTTTATAGTTTGTACTAGCCTATCTTAACAATATCCTGTTTAGTAACAAGCCAGTTTTTAAAGATCATTTTGGCTAAGATTAATAAACAACATATTGAAATGTGAGACTAACTGATAATGCTAAATACATATCTAGATCAAGTCAACAAACATGAACAACCAAACTGATTTTCTCTCATTAAGCCTTATGCTGTAAACTAAACCAAACCTCAGATTATACAGTCCATGATATGATGGAGCATGTGGTAAGAACACAAACGGAGTATTTTACGCTGAGTAATACTCCTGGGAAGGGGATATATGATGTTAAAAGAGTCGCAAATAAAGTTGCTGCAAGAGCTAAAGATGCAGATGTCCCTCTTCAGTCTGAATCAGATTTAGTAAGAGCTTTATAGCCAAGTATGACTTGATTTAAACTCAAGAAAGCCCTCTGATACTACAAAACTGCTCAACTTTACACTTACACACTAAACCATGTTGGAGGAATATTCTAAAAGTGATTTTCCAGCAACATCAGAGATCAGACTATAATAAAAAGTAGGAAAGTCTTGTCAGTTATAGACCAAAAGCAATGGTTTTCAAACCTCTCCATGAAGGAGCCCCAGCGCTGCACATTTTGTATGTCTCCCTGTATCTGACACACCCACTTCAGGTCTTGCAGTCTCCAATAATGAGCTGATGAGTTGAATCAGGTGTGATAGATGATGAGGGAGGCATACAAAATATGCAGGGTTGTATCCAGGGCAGGTCTGAGAACCACTGGCTTAAGTAAACAGTCCAGCATATCTTACACAAATGCGAGATTTGATCTGTAGTCTATGCATACCCTGGGAAAGCATTTAGAATTACATGTGACTGGACATTGAAGCAGATGACACACTTGAATCACCTGAAATGACCTAGGAATGCATTTACGATGCAGCAACTTACTGTATGTTATATTAAGAATATTGAACAACTCAGATATCCACTTACTGAGTAGTAAATTCAGCTTAAGAAATGCATTTGCCCAATATAGAGTGCTGCAAGTCTCTAGTAGTATGGATGCGACAATTTTGGGAACTATCGCAGATGTGAACACGGTGCTGCAATGTGGCTCGCGTCTGATGCGTGTGCCATGCAGTATGGTCGTGGAAGGCGTCACCACTGCCTACATCATACGACACTGAGCCCAAATCAAGTAGTTGCGTGCCATGCTCACTTCATACAAACGCATGAATAAATCATTCTTAGTTCGAAATAGATTTGCGGTCGTGTCGTACAATGGAAAATAAGGGTTTGTGGAGGCAAAACAGACTCCAATAAAAATCCCTTGGACCGACGTAACGCCATGTCGACATTGGTAGCCATATTTTGCTGCTTATTTCGACATCAGAGAAGTAGACGTTCTCGCGCCCATTGCTGTTCAACTTTAACAATTCTGTGAAACTTTCCGCAAGCCACACCAAATCACAGCGCTGGAAACATTAAAACTGAGGTTATCGGGTCAGGTCGATGCGGTTATTCTGGTGCCATATTTTTACAATTCGCCGCGGGCAAACAAAGTTCAGCTGAAATAAACAACTGACATCAGAAGCACTTAACGGCACGTTTCGGACAACTACTTATTGTGTGTATTAAAACGCGCCCGCAACTTTAAAGCTTGTTTGCTAATTTTCCAGGCGACACGAATAATTCAGCGATTCTTACCTGCCCACCAACCAACGGGAGACGCTGGGACGTGAGGTTACTGACAGCTAGACTCCAAAATTGCGTACTTTTCCACGTGTACCGCCTACAGAAGCGTACGATTGTAACGATTCCGCCGAATTCTAAAGACAACAGCCGAAAAAAATTGGCGATCACAGGGGGATCTACGCCAAAACCCACATGATCAACTACGTCAGCAGACGTATTTGCATACGATACGAGACGCTGTTCCATCCTGACTTTGGAAACGAATTCTTAAACGCAAAAGTTTGAAAATCGCCGATGGCGAGCGCTGGCTTCGAGTGCACGAGCAGTAGTTCACTTCGCCCCTGTGCTTCCTTCTTTGAGATGAATAAACCGCTGTTGTTTTGACGTCCCCTGCGTGAGTTTGGATCACAGGTCATTGAATATTAAGCACTCTGGTGAAGGCCAGTGGCTGAGCGGTTTTCTCCTCACTCCTCCCATCCTCGCCTCTGTCCCCTCTCTCTCGCCCTCCCTCTCCTCTTCCCCTCCCACGGTTTGCCCGTAGCCTTGCTACCGTTGTGCATCAAAACAACCAGGTCGACTTTTAAAATAAAAAGACGCATTGCAACTCGAAGAAACTGATGCGGGAATACAGACGTCGCTATGGAAACCTACCTCGCGGACGTTTTCTTAAGTTTGTGGCACCCTGCCAAATGCTGGAAATATTAAAACTGTACACTTAAAAGGCAGGAATAGAGTAACATATGACACAGTTATTTATTTGGAAAATTATAAGACACTTGACGCAGTGGGCATGAACGCTGCTGCTGCAGAAGCTTATGAATTATTCATTAATCAGGACCGATCCGCCAGTGTTTGGATATATTTACATACAAATAAGCAGCTAATGAATTATTAATGGTAATTTTCTTGATCTTTGTTCTTTGTCGTTGATTTTAACTTATGGGCACATGTTTTATTCATGACTAATAAGGTAGCACACCTGCACATTTAGTTGTCAATATATTTAACGCCATCTACAGGACATGCAAGGGAATGTTTAATGGATTATTTGTCGGTAACTGCACTCTGGGGTTACTCGTAATTCTTGCAGACTGAATGCAAATGTAATTAGCCGTGCAAATTTCCCTTAGAAATATGTGCAATAAAATATAAAAATTAATTAAATCTGTTTATGTTTTGATATTTGTTTCTTTTATTAAACTATTTTTTCTTCCATTTTTTTAACAGTTATTTTCTCACCTTTCTGTTGTTTTTCAGATTTAAATTTTTATGGAACAGTAAAGGGAAAGTTTAGTGAAAGGTGAAATGTGAGCAGAAGCTGTCCATCTCAATAAAAGAAGAAAAAAACGAAGAAGAAAAAGACAAAAAGAAATCAAAATCCATGAAACAGCTTTGTGTGAGGAATAGGCCCAGATTTAAAACAACTTTTATTATGTTTTTGTGATCTCTTTTGTACTTTTAGTAGCTTGCTCACTTTATTTTATTGGGAAGCATGATGGTAGGCAAAAAAAATTAAAAATAATTATCAGTTTGGGGTCTCCCACTCTCCCATTAAATCGCACCACAAAGATGATGTCCTCTAATTAAATAAAGCATTTACATTTTATTTTCATATAGTCAAAATGATAGAAACAAAAAAAAAACAGTTACTTATATTATATTTAGCAGGTACTTATATACTTATATTACTTAGTTATATTATGTCAGTGTTATTTTCATTGTGAAATCTATATAAAAAAAAGAAAAAAAATCCCACACGTGAACTTGGTTCCCATGAATGTGTATTGATTTGATAAGCTATGCAAAGTCCTGTCCCTCTGGAGACAAACTCATCGAGAATAGACTTTGCCCTACGCAACTCATTACAGGAAGCAGAGGGGTATCACACTGAAAGGTAAGTGGCGGTTTTAATGCAAGCTAAATTTCACAATATTTTATGTAACATTTGTGTGTTCGATGAAAATTGTAACAGTTTAGCATAAAGAGAATTTGACATCCTAAATAGATTTTCTATCTTAATCATGTCATTACTTGGCTACTCAAGATAAATATGCTATCATACAAGTGGTATTTGTCTGTGTGGATTTTATTGTAAAATAGTTTAAGATCTTGTATTTACTTTTGATTTTCTAAATTGTGTCTATATTTAGGTTTGTTCAGAGAAACAATATGAACCGAGAGCAGCCTCCCCCTCCGTATAACCCCTATTACCCTCCGCATTATCCTAATGCAACACAGGGTAACATTGGGCAGCCCACAGCTGGCATGATGCCCCCCGCTGGGCAGCCCTCTGCCATCATGATGCCCCCCGTTGTTGAACATGTCAATATGGGGCTTCCAGACAGTGCTCCGCCAGAATACTCTCTGGGATTTGAAGACGAGAACTGCTTTTCAGATGCTTCCATAAGAAGAGGTCAGCTGTGTTATCTTGAACTGACTTTAATCATTTGGTTTTGATATTACAGAAATATCACTTAAACATTTTCACAAATGAAATTTATGTATAGCCTATATTTATATGTATAAATTAGGTGTACAATCAAATTTTAATAATACAAGAGCCTATATTATTTTAAATAGCTATAAGCTATCAGCAATGACATGCATGGGAGTGGTCAATGCTAAAAACTTGTTTCTTGTGTTCAAATGTGCTTCATGTAGGTTTCATAAGAAAAGTGTATCTAACACTTATGGTTCAACTTTTATTAACCATTGGAATCATCTGTGTTTTTCTTTACTGGTGAGTTGACTGGTGTTTATGTGCCACACCTATTTCAAATCATTTCGAAACACAAATTATAGATAAGAAAGTGTACTTAAGTATTACTTCATAGGCTTGAGTAACTTAGGCTCGTCTTTATGTCAGTTAATACAGTTAGATCTGTATATTTGGACATTGACACAATTTTCATAATTTTGGCTTTGTATGCCTCCAGAATAGAATTCAAATGAAACAATTAAGATGAAGTGCAAGACTTTAAGCTTTAATTCAAGAAGTTGAACAAAAACATAACAGAAAATGCTTAGGACAACCATTTTTATACACAGTCCGCTTCCCATTTTCAGGGGCTCAGATATACTTGGACAAATAAATATAATCATAAGTAAAATGTTAATTTCTAATATTTTGTTAAGAATCCTTTTCAGGCAATGACTGTCTTAAGCCTGGAACTCATGGACATCACCAGAGACTGGGTTTATTCCTTTGTGATGCTTTGCCAGGCCTTTGTTGCAGCTGACTTCAGTTGTTGTTGTTTGTTGGTGGGTTTTTACACCTCTAACTTTATATTGAGCAAGTGAAATGCATGCTCAGTCGAGTTGAGATCAGGAGATGGAATTGGCTATTGCAGAATAATCCACTTTCTTACCAGCAAAAACTACTGGGTTGCTTTTGCTGTTTGTTTTGGGTCAACATTCATTTGTATTATCAAGAGCCGCCCAATCAACTTAAGTGCATTTGACTGAATCTCTTGGCAGAGAGTGTATCTCTTCAGAATTCTTCCGCCTGCTTCTGTCTTCTGTCACGTCATCACTAAACACCAGTAACCAGATGGCATGCTAATGCCATCTCACCGCTCCACCATGTTTCACAGACGATGTTGTTTGATTTGGATCATGAGCTGTTCCGAGCCTTCTCCATATTTTCTTTCTTTCTGTCATTCTGGTGAAGAGTGATTTAATTCCAGCCATCCAAAAAATGCTTTTCCAGAAGTGGTCTGGCATTTTTGGATGTTTTTTTTGGCAAAGTCTAATCGGGCCTTCTTTGCCCCTTGAGTTGAATCCACTGTATTTGCTCTTGTGAAGTCTTCTCTTGATTGTAGACCTCCTGGAGAGTTTTCTTCTTTTGGCTGGATGCTGTGAAAGGGTTTTTCTTTACCATGGAGAGGATCCTCTGATCATCCAGCACTGTTGTCCTCCTTGGACGTCCAGGCCTTTTTATGTTGCTGAGCTCACCAGTGCATTCTTAATTTCTCAGAATGTACCAAACTGTTGATTTGGCCATTCTAAGTCTTAACAGTTGTGTGTTTCACCTGCATGGAGGGCCCTTCGGGAAAAAAAATTGTTAGAAATGCTCTTAAGAAAAGTCTTAAGCTTTGACTTAAGTGTCAAAAAATTCTTAGTAAAAAGTAGGACTTTTTTTCTAAGAGTAGGATACATTTATAAAGAGGCTAAAAGCAGCTTTCAATAAAGTCTAAGACTGATTTTTAAGTACTGACTGATGTGACATTTAAATGTCAACACAAAATTGCTGACCTCGACCTCTGAATCAGCCAGTAGTGAGTCTGCTCACAGCAGCACAACACCAATCATTTAATGTAACTACAATAAAATCATTTAATCAATACTCTGAAATATTTTAATATTTAAATGTATTATTATTATTTTTTTAATTATCACAAATTACTGATGCTTCATTTTCTATTGGTATGTCTCATTGTTTACAGTTGGAGCAATGATGTTAATGTGAGTCATCACCAGCCAAAAAAAAAAAAAAAAATATGGAATTACTACATTTCTGCAGTTAGAGCATTGAAATGTTGAGTGGAAGAGGTTATTAAATTTCTTACTTTGTCAGTTACAAAAATAAATAAAATAGATTGATTTTGACAATCTGGTTTGTATCATTTTAGCAACTCCCTATCATCATATAACTCCAATATGTGATATCTTCGCTGGAAAGTGTTCGTCTCTAACCCTGAGAGTTAGGTGTCTAACCCTAACTCTTTGCTGCCATCTTGTAAATCCTAACTGGGTTAGGAGACCTCTTCAGCTCTCTTAAATAAGTTAAGAGCTAATATATAGTCTTAAAATTTCGGAACCTTAATGAATCACTCTTATTCTTAAGTCTAGGAATAAGAGAAAAATTACGTTATTCTTAGAATTTTTCTACACTAAGGACTAAAATTAAGCGGCTTTATACATATGGCCCCAGACCTTTTACCTCCTTAGTTGATGTAGAAATAATGAAGGAATAGCCCACATCTGTCCATAAAATAACTTTTGATTCAACTGTCCAATAACTTATGGCCCCTTGAAAAAAGTGGGGAGGTACATTAAATAGCTGTAATTCCTTAACATTTTCTCCAATTTTAATGAGAATACCCTCAAATTAAAGCTCAAAGCGTGCACTTTAAGTCCATATTCATTAAGCATAAGAGCTTTTGAAAACATGAAAAATATTATAACGTCAAACTTTTAAACAGTAATGTGTATAGAATATTGATGTTGACATGCCATTTTCTTATAGGGAGACACTCAAGGTATGGGTGAGAGGCACAAATTGGTTTACCTACACTATGATGTGAGCACTTCTCCTTTGTTTCTGCATGTCTTAATATGCATGTACTGCACCCATACATATGTTAAACTGACTTCATGTGTTTGTTCCAAATTCAGGTGTGCAACGTTTGTTCTAGTCATTGTTCTTACCTGCTGTGGTGACATACGTCGCAAAGTTCCATTAAACTTCATCTTCCTATTACTATTTGTAAGTAAAAAACAAAGCCACTGTAGTATTTAATTGCGCTAAGCATGAATGTGATAATTTTGTACCTGCTAACTGCTGTTTTCCCACACAGACGATCACAGAAGGCTTTCTCCTTGGATCAGTGGTAGTGTGAGTAAAAAACATCATTAAAAATAATTTCAGTTACTCAAAGATGTGCTCTTCAATTATTCAAAAACTTTAGTTTTACTGCCAGTGTTATAATAAAGAATTGTTATTACTATTCAGGTACTATTCAGCAGACGCAGTGCTGTGGGCAGTGGGTGCAACTGCTCTGGTGACTCTTGCAATGAGTTTGTTTTCACTGCAGTCGAAAGTAAGTCATGAAATTGGCTGTGTACTGTATCAACAAAACAATGTTTAGTTATAAAGTAAAAAACAAAAAAACAAAACATACCTATGGTTGTTTTTAGTGGGACTTCACAGCTCTGTCAGGGAGCATATGGGTATTATGCTGGACGCTGTTTTCATTTGCATTACTCTGTGCAATTCTGAGATCACAGGTAAATCATCAACTATGTTACACTATTATCAAAGATGTCTACTTGTTTATATTTATTTATGCTGATTTTTATGTTTCAAAGTATTTGTACATCCTTTATGCATCACTGGGAACGTTGATCTTCTCTGTGGTAAGAACACATCTTTCTTAGTCATGTTTTATCCACTGTAGTTTTGTCGAATTGTATATGTATAATCCTTGTCTAGGAGGGCTTCCAGATATACTTTAGTATTTTTACTATTAGGTTGGTGCAGTATTAATTTGGTCTGCCAACAGTCTTTTATTGTGCATAATAGAACCCATTCACTGTACTTATCTTACTGTCTCTCCGTTTCTTTTTCCATTCTTAGTACCTGGTGATGGACACGCAGCTCATACTGGGTGGAAAGCACAAATACAGCATCAATCAAGAAGAGTACATCTTTGCTGCACTGAACTTGTACCTTGATATCATCACAATTTTCTTATTATTGCTTCAATTAATTGGAATTTGTCGTTGATGTGGTTTATGAACATCATGATTGCTGCTCCACTCAACACATCTCTCATGTAGACTATTAGGGTTTTGGGACACATTTTTACTCCATTTTTTAAAAACAGCTTCATTGTGTCAATTACATATTGGAAGTTAAACTGAATTTTGGTTAATGGTACAAAAGCCTATAGGTAAATCAGAAGGTGGTGAAACAATTTTCACTCAGAATTTCACCGATTATTACAAAGAAACTGCAAATAACAAATTGGATTAAACATGAATTTTAAAGTATAATTTTTTTGTAAAACATACTCAAATATTTTTTTCAGTGCAGTTTTATAGTAAAATAGATTTTATATTAAATAGATATATAGATAGGTAAAGAAAGGGCAATATCATATATATGGGATATACATATTCAATAAACTCTGGGTTTTTGAGACCACCATTATTTAATTTAAAACATAACTCCATTGTGTCTGTAAGACGTTGTAATAAATGTTCACTGTCATGTCACTGTACTTTAAGTTAAATATATTAAAGTATGTACTGTCACCCATTTGCTATGATTTTAAATCATTTGAGAACAACTAGCCTACTAAAAACCACAAAAATCTACACAATTTACCTAACAGTGCCAGTGTTCACTAGGTAAGAGTGTGTTAGGTTGTGCCACGTTTTCTAAAAAATAAAATAAAATAATTTTCCTATATAATATTTATTATAATCTATTATACCTATTATATTTCAGTCTGCTTTCAACTTTCAGCAAAAAAATAAAAAATAAATAACATCTATGAAATATAACAGTAGATATACATGATAAAAAGTGGTACAGTAACATCATATTAGCATAAAAACGTTAAAATATATGGCATGACAATTAATAAAGTAAAAGGAGGTGACACATCTTACCCCGCTCTCCATTATGTTGTGTAAAAAGATGAGAAATAAAACGTGGATGGATCTTTCTTGAACCCTAACGATCGCAAACTTAACCACAGAGAAACACCTCTGGGCAGCTGAAGAGGTAAGAAGAGCTATGCTTTTGTTATGCTAATATCTTCTATTACTTTTATTATGCATTATACAGTGTTGCCGGAAGTTGGTTAAATCGACACCGACTTCGTCATCACAAAACGAAAGTGTCATGGAGGAATTAGACGAAAACGCTCGTAATAAGGAAAAGTCGTTGGCAAAACACAGTAAAACTGAGGAGGGTGAAAACATGAGAACACAGATTCACAAGCCCTGTTCCCAGGGCAAGCAAGACACTTCCACCGCTGTTTCCACCACGGAGTACTGCGAACAATTACAGGAGTGGATGTGGCAGTACTACTACAGCTATATGAACTGGCAGAGCTGGATAGCGATGTCTGCGTTCTCCTTTCCACCGTGTTTCCCAACACAAGGAACAAATGAAACGCCCGGGGCTACGACATGGGGTGCAGATGTGTCTAACGGAGACCTTCGCCACTGGTTGAGCAGCAGCCCGTTTGGTTTTCCGGCTGCAGCAGCGAGCGGACAGAGTCCTCGAGCTCCGGCCACAGCAGCTGCGCAGCTGCCTCAACAACAGCAGCCGAATGGAAACGCTCAACAGCCAGGTAATGATATCCAATAAGTAACTTTATTGTATTGATCATTACTAGCGGTGAATATGACAGCTCAAATGAGAGATGACTTGTGTGAGCCGGCTTCCTCGGCTTTGTTTAGTTTGCATAACTATTAACATTAGTGTAATATACTTTTGAAGTAGATCTACATCATGTTCATACCTGGGTCTTTCTCACTATAAAGTATTTCCAAGTATTTTCCTGTTGTCACACTCAGACATCTAACTTCATTATTATGTAAACATTAACAGGATGTCTAACAGCATAGAAAGTTTGCTGAAGTTGTTCACTGCTGGTTACATGAAGGCGATGGATGTATAACCATCTTTTGAAAATGCTGATCAGTTTATCTAACAGGATTGAATACTGTATGTTATAATGATATAAACCAATGCGACCAAACAACCTCACAATTTTTGTTAGTTAAAGGTTTGTTATAAAAGACAAACCAGATAGAAAGTGAAAGGGAAAGAAACAGGAAAAACCTGAAATAAAAACCACTTACAACATTAACATGAAAACATGTTTGAGACTTTGTATGTGACCCTGAACCACATAAACAGTAAAGGGTAAATTGTATATAATAAATAAGCTTTCCATTGATGTATGGTTTGTTATTTGGCCGGGATACAACTATTTGAAAATCTGGAATCTGAGGGTGCAAAAAAATCAAAATATTGAGAAAATAGCCTTTAAGGATGTCCAAATTAAGTTCTTAGTAATGCATTTTACTAATCAAAAATTAAGTTTTTATATATTTATATGTTGAAATTTACTAAATATCTTAATGGAACATGATCCATTCTGTTGTTTTTTATTAGGTTAATATCCTAATGATTTTTTGCATAAAAGAAAAATCTATAATTTTGACCCGTACAATGTTTTTTGGCTATTGCTACAAATATACCCCAGCAACTTAAGACTGGTTTTGTCAATCGAGGATCACATATGAGAAAGAGGAGATGAAGAAACACCATTCCTTATAATTGATCATTTTATTTTAGAATGATCACTTGATTGTGAAATTAATATTATTCCCCTCTTTGAAAATTCTGAGATAATTTTATCCTATATATTAACACATATAAGACATATATTTCATGACAAGAATGATCCAGTTTCCACTAACAGTTCATGTCTATAATGTGTTTCATCTAGGTAGGGAATATTCTATTCCCTCTCCCCTCCAACGATTCTTGGCAGAAATGGTGGATTTCTTTATTCTTTTTTTCATTAAAGCTACGATTATCCTCAGTATTGTCCACTTGAGTGGATTGAAGTAAGTCCAAAATTGAATTGTGTATATTTCCTAACATATCGCTCAAGCTGTATTTCATTAAAGTCATTCATTCACCTCTTTGTCAATTTTAGGGACATCTCAAAGTTTGCCATGCACTTCATTGTAGAGGAGATTGATGAGGACACATCGATGGAGGAGCTGCAGAAGATGATGCTTGTGGCTCTAGTGTACAGGTTATTAGTTTGCTTTTATGAGGTAAGTTCAAACAATGGATTTAATCTGCTGAAATAACTCACGAAGACCTGAATAACCGTTTTTGATTGATTTCAGATCATATGTATTTGGGGAGCTGGTGGGGCTACACCAGGGAAGTTCCTCATTGGCTTACGAGTGGTCACATGTGACAGCTCCGTCCTGGTTCAGCCGAACCGCGTCCTTGTGGTTCCAGCGACTAACGTCACACTTTCTGCGTCAGTGTTGCTGTTACCTCTTTGTTTTATTTATTAAAAAAATGGATCTTTTTTCCAAAATTGAATTTTGAAACTTCTTATATTATGATTTTCTTATAGGTCGACAGTGAGAGCGTTAAACAAGAACTTCTCCATCGCTTTCTTCTTTCCGGCGTTCATCACGCTTCTCTTCTTTCAGCACAACAGGACTGTGTATGACATTGTGGCCGGCACCATTGTGGTCAAGAGAAACCGGCTTAGATGACTGTCACTGAAGTCAATACCAACCTGAAATTGTAATGCAAAAACAAGCTTATAGACAAATGAGAGCAAACCAGCTGCAGTGACACATGCTGAACTGAACTAAAAGCTATTGGCCTCTCAAAGAACTGTCACTTTAAGAGCTGAACACGGTATTTCCAGTATTTCTCACCCGTCTTCATTGGACACCTAGACTTATAAGCATGAACTGCTTTCTCAGAAGTATTTTTTTAATCATCTGTGGTGACATCTTTGAATCTTTTTCTTGTGCCAAAATAAGATAATTTATTAATCTGCCTCACAATACTTGAACTTCCTCTGGTACATGCATTTCATCTCTGTCTCCCTCTGTTTGTTAATGTATGTGGATTATTGATCTGAATATTTGCTAAGAATATTATTTGACCAATGGAATTTGAGCAGGAATTAACATTTCTCCAAATGCAGTATAGTTTGGTTATATATCCTACTCTACTGACTGGATTTGTATTTCAAATGAATGTTTTGTACTTAATTATTCATCCCATTTTATGGCCTTTAAAATGTTAAAAAATATATTTTTACCTGTTTTGCATACTGTAATTTTCACTGCATGCCTTTTTCAGCGCTGTGTTCTGCACTACTCTAAGCTGCTTAGTTGATCAGTTCAACTTTAAGTTCCCTTATTCTTTTTCAGTTAGTTTTTGTTTGATTGTTTAGTATGGCCAAATCATAAATAATTCAATTATGTCCCAGAGAAAGCCTTCTGTGATGTCTCTGTTTATAGATTGACCATTCATACCAATAACAATCCTTTGAATAGACATGTTTAAACAGGGATTTACAGCACATTAGGTTTACAGGCTGCATTAGGTTCTTTTCCAAATAGCTGTAAGAGTCAGCATGTGACAAGAGTCAAACTGTGTCAGCAATTATTTAGAAACCTCTTGAAACACTTTCAAGACAACATAAAAATAATAATAATTTTTTATAGGACTGGACAGTAATAAACTTCTAAATTATGCTGATGGATGTAAAAAATGTAAAGAATTATGCTCTACTAAACATTTCAAAATAAATACTTGTAATACCTAACCAATATGGTACTGATATATTCATTTTTTTTAATGGAAAAACTGTTAATTTTTTAAGTCTGCTATTAAATTACATTAATTGAAGAAGGGCTGTAATAATTTGGACTGTATTGGTCACAGACAGATGATGTGTATAAAAAAGAAGAGGACAGTCTTTCATTGAAGAAAGTGTTTGTGGAGCAGGTTTTCTCATCAGTTGACATGAGTCACCAGTAGATGGCGCGAGAGCGCTGATTTGCAATGCAAACTGCCTGTGGATTCTGAATGTGTCAAACTGTAAAGTAATCACTAGTGGTGTGTAAATTTAAAGACAAAATGTTTATAAAAACTGGTGGTTCCAGTCATGGTTTCTGGTTATTAACAACAGCTACAAAGTGTGCACTATATAACTACGGCTTCCATAATGTATCGTTACTTCTGATGCATTGCAAACATTCTATTGTATTAGGAAGTATCTTCTAGAATTCCAGAGTAGTTCTACCCAATGAAATTTTGCTATCATTACATTTTAGAATCATTCACGTCGTTTCAAACGTATGAAATTAATTTTCAGTTGAAATTATAATATTTTTTCTAAAGGCAAATCAATGGTAACCAAAAGTGTTTTGTTACCAGCAGTCTTCAGAATATCTGTTTATGTGTTCCACAGAACATCGATATAACATATAACATACAAAAAAAAATTTTTTTGGTGACCTATCCCTTTAATTGATTTGCATACTAAAATAGCGTTTTCGTGATGGGTTGACAGTATATTCGATATGGACCACCAGAAAACACTTTTTGTCCTACCCGTGAAAACCATTGGTTAAGTACAGCAGTGTTGGAATATAAATAATTGATAGAAAGTCTGTTGTGTATCATATTGTTAAAACTGGCCTTTCTTTCTTCATTTCCACTGAAAGGTTTTTCCAGGGCGTTATGATTTTTTTTTCAAGAACACAATGCAAGGTTGATTGTGTTACTGTAGGCCCTGCAGATGGCTTTCTTCAACACAGACCCTCATTCTCATTCAGATATTTTTCTTTTCTGTCTATCACTTTGACCCTGCTGACTTGTAAAACCCTTTCACTATCAGAATGGTACCACTGTTTTTGCATTGCAGTTATCAGTGAGTAATGCCCAGCCACGCTCTGCCTGACTTTGTTTATCTCTCGAGTCAGATTGAGAATGCTATGCCAACTATATGACATCATTGTGAGCCATGGCTCTGTGTGGGGGACACCAGTCACTCTCATGCTGCTATTATGATAATGCTGGCTCGGTCCCACTATTGAATGGCCTTAAAGGGATACTCTACCCCAAAATGAAAATTTTGGCATTAATCACTTACCCCCATGTCGTTCCAAAGCTTTGTTCGTCTTTGGAACACAATTGAAGATATTTTGGATGAAAACCAGGAAGCTTGTGACTGTCCCATAGACTGCCAAATAAATAACAGTGTCAAGGTCCAGAAAAGTATGAAAAGCATTGTCAGAATAGTCCATCTGCGATCAGTGGTCCAACCGTAATGTTATGAAGCGACGAGAATACTTTTTGTACACAACAAAAAAACAAAAATAACAACTTTATTCAACTATTTGTCTCTTGTCTTTGTTTTTCTCCGCATCAATGTAGCGCCATTTTAGAGAATCTCCAAAATTGTGCTATGGTCATCCAATAATTTGGTATCTCTGAAAAGCCCTGAATGTGCTCTGTACAGGTAATCCAAATTTAAAACTCTGACATGTAACAGCTCAGAGAAATTATGAACAGAACAAAACAGAACGAAAAAAATTATGCCCTCTACAGAGGACAAAACCCCATTGCTGGTACACTTATATTAAAACAATTAGTACAATGTACTTATTGTGCTCATATTGTTTTGCAAAACTCTTCTGCTGCTATTGAGGTGGGATACAGGTAAGTACCAGGCCACCTAATATTAAGTGGGCCCACTTGCTCATTATATATCATTTTTTTGTTTGTTTGTTTTTTAATGAATCCCTTTTGTTGAAGAATGTCAAGCTAAGTGTTCATCAGGTGTGTCTCTGATCTGGTCTTTTCACAATTCTGTCAGTGAATATGACATTTTTGGCAGGTACTATAAAAGCACATACATGTGTTTGCACTAGTGTAGTTTTAGTTGTTTTTGAGTGGTCTGAAGGGTGAGAGAAGGAAAGGACACAGTCAGCCTCTTAGGCATGTTGTCAGGGGCTTCCAAACAACAAGCTGATTGGCTGATTGGGCAGCATTCTGTCATTAATTGGTGATGTGTTTTCCTTTCTGTAGTAATGATGTCATCGGTAGCCAATCGAGGTGCCATGGTGACTGTGATTGGTGTGATCTGATTGGCTATTGAGTTGAAAATAAGATGGGGTTGGGTTTCTCATTATCCAAGACTGATGTTCACTCTCAGCTTTTGCAAAATGAGTCTACTCTTCCAAATCGATGATCAAAACGACAATAGCAAGGAACAGTGCTCTCAAAACAGAGATAAAATCCTCATTGGCATTTTAGGCTTCTGTGCTGTTATTCTGTCTTTATTACCCCAAGACTGCAGCATACAGTGTTGATTTGTAGCTTAATGTCGTTGTCTTGTACTGTCGAGATGTAAGGGGATTTCCTCATCGCTCGAGGCTATAACAGTGTACTTTAAAACAGAGCATCCATTGCTCCTTAGGAAGAATAAACAAAACATATTCTTGCCATGTAAATTGATTTTAACCTCTCTATCCCCCCAAATGCATGTTTTTCTCCTGATCTCTTCATTTTGGTTTTATTTACAGCCAGCTGACAGAGCCATTTTATGCTTAGAAAGTGAGCACAGTGAAACATGGTAAAGAAATAAATAAATAAAAATAAAAAATAAAAACCATTTGGTTTGTAGAGGTTTGATCAGTAGAGGATGATTTATTTATACTAGTGGGAAGGGAAATTGCAATTTACGTACAATAGAAATGTATTGAAAAATATACTGTAAAAATACATATATTCCTCAGTTTGAGGCCAGTCATCCTCTGAATTTAGAAACATGCTATTATCACAGTTCAGAAGAGCTCACCAACCTTATCAATGTCCAAGTGTCTGTCTGTAAGACTATTAATATTTAACAGCTCCCAGGTTTGCACACTGACAGGCGACTAACTATGTGTATGTGACTCATGGCTCTCTAGCAGATGTTTTAATTAGTGATCCAGCTGCAGGAAAATGAAAACTTCAATGTCCATTATAACGGAAGGTGCTGAGATGAGAATGGATGGGGGGTTCATCTCAGAGGGGACAGATTTGGCGGCAACACTGTAGGAGATGCAGCAAAACATGTCTGTTATTCATGTCTATATTTTGGACTCTGTGTCTATTATGTGATGACTTGATTCAAACCTTTAATTAATTATAAAAATCGTGACTGGGGGCTTTATTCAGTGGCAGCTGCTGGCAAATCAAAGGGATTGACAGCTTGCCAGAGCTTCGATATACTGAAAGATAGGTTACAAGATTACAGGGGACAGCCATACAGTGCTTGGCTAAACAACATGATCAAATGTATGTATTCAAATAGGCCATTCCACTGGAACACTCTGCTTGTTCGGAAAGTGTGACCACTAGATCATTTCCTTGACCTTACAGTCTTACTCATTTATGGCAACATTTAAATGAACATTTGTTGACATGAGGAATTCATGAATCTGGTCCCCAGTCATTCAGCAATCGTGAACTCAGCCAAGCTGAACAAATGGGAAAGTGTCTGCCCGGCAACAGTATCAGTGTTTACTAAACAATTCAAGCAACAACAAGTGAACAAAATCAGGACGCTGTACAGAAATAAATCTATTTCAAGGAAAAAACTGTAGAATGACTAAATTAGGTTTCTTACTTTAGAAAGAATGGATTTCACTATAAATGTTATGTTTTATAACAGAAATCATTGCATTTTACTAATAAGTCAATATAACTATTAAAGTACAAAGTGACTTCTTTTAGAATGCATTGTGGCAGTTGTTTGTCATGCTTATAATTTCATCTGGCTTGTCTGGTTCTGGCATCTCATGATTTGGATCCCATGCCATATCACATTTCAGTTCATTTTATGAGTGAACTGAATGAGTGATTTTTTTAAAAAGTAGATTCAATATAATACAGTTGGATAAATCAGTCGATTTAGATTTTTGGCCCTTTACAAAAAGTTCAGTCATGTCTGGAAATAATGTTGCAACACTGGAAAAAGGAAGTGGCATGGGTTAACCCGCTTGTTTACCTCAGTGGTTTAGCCAAGAGATACATTTAAAAAAGAAAAAGTTAATATAATCTTTTCTACAACTTAGAAAACAGTATATGAGAGCAGGAGCAATTTTATTCTAGATAGTGTTTTTATGGTGATTCCGATAATAATTAATAATACATTGCACTATGAAACATTATTAGAGATATTCTTAACAGATTTGAAAAGTGAAAAGTAAATTAATGCAGAAATTGACAAATGGTAGCATTTATCAGTTACTTGTTATAAGTTAAGCAAAAGCGAGGAGGAAATCCATTTTCACATGGTTTGCATGTTTTTTTTTCTTTCTCTATTTTATGTTTCTGCGTAGAGTTAAAAATTTTCCAGTACTTTTGTGGCAAAGCACTGACAGTGATTAGAGACGGAAGATCTAGCAATGGTTTTTTAATAGCTCGGTTTTATAGTTGCTGTTTGTGTGTTTTCTTATGTTTCCTCTCTCTGTTAGGCTGCCAAAACCACTATTGAGGCAGTAGTGCCCCTCCCTTGTGCTTAGTATTAAGCCTTTTTAGTGTCTGATAAAGAGATTTTTATTGCATTCCTTACTGGAAGTCTCAGATATAGTGAGGTTTCACTTTTATTAAGCATTCAGCACATTTAACCACTGAACGTTGCCCCCCTTAACCCCTTGGCAATGTTTAAAAAACAACAACGATGATGTTCTTCATGCCTGTGCTTGTAAAGTGGTTGCGCTGCTCTTTCAACCATACTTGTCCCCGCTCCTCGAGTTGTATTCTCAACAGAAGTGTGTAGGCTAGAGCTATTTTTGGCTATACTCGTTGTGAAAGACATGGGAAAACATTTTACTTTCAGAAAGATTTGGCTGTCTGTTATTGCGGTTCTGCTTTAGAAGTCAATGAAGTACTTGAAAACGATAGTTTGGAAAGTTCAGTCACCGTTTACTCACTCGTGTGTCATTACTAATCTGAATGACATTCTTTCTTCTGTGGAACACAAAAGAAAATAGTTGAAAGTCACTGGGGTCCAGTTCAAGATAGTACTACAAATAGTACTGTGATTATACAATTTCTTTGAGTTAAACAGACTTTGTGACTCAGCTCATGTTTTCCATTCAATTGGGACTTAAAAACAAACAAATGTCATATGTTCTGGCCATATTGTCTATTAATCATCCAAACATGAGAACTATTTATTCTTAGAGTAATTTCTTGTAAGCCCATGTAAAATATCCATTGATTTAAGGGTGAAACAGTATTTTTGCCTTTCATTTCTTGCTACACACAGAAAATAAAATGTTAAATGTATTAAAGGTATTAAAAAAAAAAACATACATAGTTACATGCTCACATAATGCATAACTCAGAAAAAAAATTCTCGAGGTGTAAGCCTTGAGACATATGTAGAGCCTGTCCTTGTTACCTCGGCAACACAGGTCCTTGCGTAATCTTCCCACATGCTCAGAGACACTATAATACCAACTAAATCAAGGGACTTTCCACTTTGAAGTGTGTACAGTTCACTCAAATGACACCGGACTGGATGCCTTCCAATTGAAAAGTCCCTTTAAAGGGAAGTCAGTTTACTTGGCGGCCATATTGGCATTCTGCAAAAATAGCTCCTGTCTACTTGAACAGGAAGGGACTGATATCTCTAAAACTGTTTGTCAAGATTACGTTTTGATAAAATATTTCTAATTAGCAATAAAGTTACATTTAATTGGTTAACACTAAACACGGTAAAGGTGCAAGTTAAAATAAACATTTTAATGTTCATGACATAAAATTCTGTCATTTTAACTGTAAGTTGGGACTTTCATTTCTACATCTGCCGTACTGTCCATTTGTAATTTCGCCCATTTGTATTTATATAAATATCTTTCTTCACTTAATGTTTCTGTGACATGAGATATTAAACTGTCTCATAATTCTCTTCACAGGCTTCAAACTACAAAAATATATACAATCATTCAAACTGTCTTACATTTTTCTTGAGAAAACATTTTATTTCCTTGTATTAAACGAATGCCATAACTTTAGCATATTAATGTATTTTCTAATTTTTGAAGCCCTAAATTCTGTTAATGGGGTCCTCTAAATCATAACATATATATTATATGCTTGTGTCCACTGCAAAGTCCATATATCAGCATGAGTCCTGGTCTTCTGTCCCCCTTGTACATGTTTGGACATGTTAAGACATGCCTCAGTATCTCTAAGAAGTTTCAGCAAAGTTCTGTAGGGTGAAAGCTCTGTCAGTGTGAAGAGTGAACAGGTGTCAGTACTTAATAAAGCCAGCAAAACACTTTTTTCCTCCAGGGTTTGCAAAAGTGATTGGATTTCTGGGAGAAGAAAGTGGACCTGATCATGGATGACTGTGAGTGCATTTCTGTCATTGCAGAGAGTAGCTCCTGGTGGTTATATACTGGTGACTTTGATTTAAGTTAAACTTGTACTTCTTTATGGCACACCTAACTTTTCTTTCACTGTAGTTACATCTATCTAATCTGAGTTTTATTAAAGTGAGCTAAACTAGAAAAGGAAGGAAGTAAACAGAAAAGCTAAGACTGGCAGCCAACTCAGAACACTTCATAGCTCTTTCATCCCATCTCCCCAGTGACTTGTTAAGGCAATACCTCAACAAACAGTCACATAGCAACCCTCCCAAAATCTCCTGATATTAGACTGAATGGGGATATCAAAGATTGTCTCTCTGCATGGTTTTTTAGGGTTTAGACACAGCCAACCAGAGTGAGAACAGTACAGGTATTCTCTAATAGTCTCTAAAGCTATCAATCTTTTGAACTGACGTGTTACACATATATCACTACAGCAGTTAAATTTTTAGCAAGCTTTAAATTTGTATGTTATTTATTAGTTTATGGTTAAGGTTCTAAAACCTTTATGTTAGAGACACTAAAAAATATTAGGATTCCAGACAAGAAGACAACAAATACAGTTGTCCATTTGTGGGTGAATGATTGGCCATGAGAAGTGTAAAGTTAGTGAGTTTTCCAAACAGGAGCTTTTCCTTTCATATGCTATATGGTGGATTTGTATGTGTCTGTGGCTTGGCAAATACAACCAATGCAGTACTGGGATCTGCTCAGAGAGAGTAAACCATGCCAGGCTAATATTAAAGGTTACATATTGCTGATGGCTTTTTTATGTTCCTAGCATTTCTCCTTGTTGACAGCATGCATTTTGAACACAGGGTGTTTTCAGATCTTCTCAAGGTTGTGTACGAAGATAACACTTTCGTATGTCAGCGTGTGTGTGATGGAGCGAGTGACTGTATTTGCATGTGGGACCCCCTGAGGGTAATCTGCAACTATTTAGCATGCTTAATGTGGGAGACATACGGGTTTCAATGTTTGTGTATGTGATTATATGTAGGTGAGTGTATGTATGTGTTTTGGATTATAATAATATATGCTTGTTTTGTGCTTTCTTGTATGCATTTCAGTACGTTGAACTCAATAATAATGCAATGTTTTCAGTTATGATGGGTTTGACTTTTAAACATTTCATTAAATTTTATTTCATTAAATTGGTATAATGCAGTGGCTTTTAACAATCAGGGGGCCAAAGCCCACTGAGGGCCTCAGAAAAAAATAAAGAAATATATATATGGTTGAGAACCACTGCTATAAATGTAATAACTGTGCAATTGAGAATATAGTGTGATTTTATGAAAAATATAATTTTATCCATTAGAGAATTGTGTGCATGTGTTCTGCAATGGTTTTCCATACCATCAAGAATTACACAAAAAATGATGTTTTCTAGATTCTCAGTAGTTGGCTTCCAAACAAATAACCAAAGGATAATCATACACTAATGTTAGGGAAACCTTCTGGGTTTATTCCAGGGCAAGCTTATATAGCCCCATGCAAATGTGCTTACTCTTATCAACATGTAATGGTGGTAAGGCACTAAATTTGTTTTCCACTGAGAGAAACTAATTAGTCGTAGAAAGAAAGCAAGAGAATGCAGAGAAACCCTCACAAAGACTCTCCCAGGAGAATTTCATGGTCGGTTGGTGTGTGTTTGTGTTTCTCGCGAGTGTGCAGTGGTCTACGTGAGACTACGTGTTTCTTCTAGTGTGCTCGGTCCCTCGCTCATAATTTTTCCTTCTCCCTCTCTTTCCCTCTCCCTGTCCCTCCATCTCTCCCTCTCTCTCTCTCTCTCTCTCTCTCTCTCTCTCCCCATGTGTGTGTAGTCTGGGCGCCCTGCCAAGTGGAGTGTGTTTTTTGAATGAATACCTGATGAGGCTGCTGAGGCTGACTGGGGGAGGAGGAGCCGTGTTCTCTAGAGCACTGTGTGTGTATGTGTGAAGAGCAAAAGCGAGAGAGGAAGAGAGAGAGAGAGAGAGAGAGAGAGAGAGCTGGCAGTCTGTTTGCCTTGCATAACATACGCTGTAGCTCTCACACGTAGGGCTAGTGAAACAGCACAGACGAGGGGACTTCCTTTACCCTAAGCCCGAGCAATTGTCGAAGGAAGTGGAGGAGAGTGAAGGTGGTGGGGGCGGGAATCGGACATGGAAGAAAACATAAATCAGAAGATTGCGTGTGTGACCTGATAGCAGAGCTAAACCTGGACAAAGGACAGCTTGCCAGTGGGTAGAGTGAGTTACACTCGTAGTGCAGAAAGAGAGAGAGTTGTTAAAGGCTCCCCTATAAATAAAGGTAAGGCATCACCCTAAGATGAAATGTTTGCTTGGTTTTGAATCATACATGCTTATTGCACATACCATATTATTCTCGTAATCCATGAAGGGAAGCAAATATGTGCATGCATTTGAGAAATCAATTTAATGTGGTTAATAATAAACTATAGGCTCTGCAGAAATAGTTTCAATTCTGTGCAAATGTTTCAGTGTCACTCTGTATGTTGTGCTCGTTTGCTTATGGGGGGTGGTGGTGGTAGGGAGCAGAGAAGCAGGCTTTAGTCATTGTAAAGGCAGCAACAGCTCTGTTTGGATTCATGTCTAGCTTAGGACTCCCTAGACTGCCTCTTAAAGGGGCAGCTGCCCATTTAAAAGGTTGTTAAGTACAGAGAAGAGCTGCTTACAGGCGCTAAATGGACATGAGTAAAAATCCTTTGAGCATATAAGCATGCTTTGTGAGGAAAGAAGTTAGCAAGAACATTTAATTTCAAAGCAGTTATGTTTGTACATGTATGCATAATCTCTGCTACTGGTTCAGTCATCTCTGAGATGACATCATTGTATAAAAGGTGTCACAGCACCCTGTGAGTAAAACGTTCCGGGGATTCTGCATTAAATTAACACACACTGTGCACAGAATGAACTTTGTGTTACATACAGAGAAAAATTATGTGACACTGTTTTTGTTTCTGTGGTAGATATATTGTTAAAGGGAAGTCTTTGTTTTTGTGCAAGTTACTCAGACATGTTACATGTTGCTTTTATTGGCGCATTAATGTCTTTGTGTGGGACTATTGGTTTGAATATGTTGCGTTGATGACATTTTGAACTGCAGCGGGCCTGCAAAGCAT